>NC_091480.1:82055990-82430145 GCF_036971445.1 Narcine bancroftii
TAGAATTCGGACCTAATCTGCCTTTATTCCTAAAAGAATTGAGACAAAAGGAATGCATGAAAAATGTGAAATTGGAGGTCGGGGATGTTCATTTCAACAAATCAGAGATTCCTCGACAATTTTGATTCCAATTGGAACTTCTTTATCTTCGATTTCACTCCGGATTCTGATGCTCTAAATTCCAGTCCGGGCTTTGAGGGCTGCTGTTTGACTCCGTCCAAACATTGTCTCTGGCTTAGTGTGGAATAGTCGTAGCTTGGTCATTTACTCCACTCCGGATCCGCCTGTAGATCCCGAACTCTAGTGTGGATTTTGTGTAGGATCACTGACTTCAGCCCGGACTTTGTATGTTGTTTCCAAAGTAAATGTTGGCCATTAATGTTACAGATAAGCGTTTCTATGGATATCTCATCAGAACATAATATGTTACATTTTTTTTAAATTGGCGTTGCAGAGGAAGAGATGTAGGGCAGCGGTGGTGGTGGTGGGGGTGGGGGGGGGGGGTCGGTCATCAGGATTTTGCGTGTTTCTAACTCCAGTCCGGGCTTTGTGCTCTGATCTGTAAATCCAGTCTCTTGACACCTTTCCGGACACTTTACGTAGGTTTTGTACTCTCGTCCGGGTTTTGTGCTCTGATCTGTGAATCCAGTCCGCGCATTTTTTGAGTCTGAGCTCCAGTCCGGGTTTTCTCAGTTGTGGAGCAGCAACATTTGGAGATCCCATCTGTTGGGCTCTGGTGCAGAAGCTCCAGTGCCAGGAACGTCCGGTGTCGGTTCCTGGTCTTAAGGGCCTCTGTGCCCTGAATCAGTGCCCTAACATTATAACATATCGGAGCAGAAGTAGGCCATTCAGCCTCTCGAGATGATCCACCGCAGCACCATTTTCTTGCCTCTTCCCAGATCACTGAATTCTCTAAATCAATGTGTTTTGAACATGTTCCATAACACAGCCCTCGGGGGAAAAGAATTCCAGAGATTCATTATCCGTTGAAGTCGTGTCTTCTCATCTCAGTCCTAAATAGTCTTCTCTTTATTTCGTTTCCTTTGTTGTTATGTGCGCAAACTACATAATATGTTTCCTTTGTTTGCCCTGGAAAAGCACACAAAGAGGTGCCATTAGTCTACAGTGCCAGTGACGAGACAAAAACGAATCCATTTAGAGACATCGAGTGTCCGTGGATCCTGCCAGCTCTTTCGATGCTCCTGCTACTCCTGCAGCCGCACGGTCTCCTGTCTGTTCCAGCGTCGAACCGAGTTCGAGGCATCCTTTGCAGCCATTGGTTCCGAACCCCCAAGGTGTCAGTGCCCGAGGTATTTCAGGAGTTCTGCTTGTTATAGGCACCCTCATGAATCCTGGTCCCAGATAACACCATTTCTGTATCATCAGCTGGAGTAAACATCATCTCGGATGGAATTCTGAAGTGCTCAACCTGCGAAAAGGCCTATTGTGTCTACACAGACCATCCTTCCTACCTTTACTAATCCCACGCCCATATCCCTCCATGTCCCACTCATACGAGGTCCAAATACCTCTTCAATGTAGTTCCTGCTCCCCCTTCCCTCACCTCCTCTAGATGTTCTGTCCACATAACCAACTACTCTTTGAAAGATTTACCCATCAGATCCCTTCTCGCTCTCACCCTAAACCGATTCCTTATTGTTTTAGACACCCCCTGCCATGGGAAACAGACGTGGGCTAGTGACCCATTGATGTATCTCACAATATCTTGCCTCTCTCAGGCTCCTTTGACCCATCTTATTCAATCCCTGCTTAAAACTCAAGCCCTCCAGTCCTTGTGAATCATTTCTGCAACCTTTTTAGCTTAATTAATATTTCCTCTAGTCTGGCGACCAAAACTACACAATACTCTAAGTGCAAACTCACCAATGCTTTGTAAACTATCCTAAAGTCCCAGTTCTTTCCCATGCCTCAGCCAATAAGGCACATCTTCAATAAACCTTCTTCACTGCCATGTTTATTTGTGCTGCCATGGTAATTATGCACCCCTAAATCTATCTGTTCACCCTCACTCTCACGACCCCAATTATTCACTGCAAGTCGAGACCTGGTTTAACTAGAAAATACATCAAATTGCATATGTCTGAGTTAATTCAATCAGTCATTCCCTTGCCCACTTCTGCAGTTGATCTGTCATCTTCACTTGCAGGGACACCACCAATCTTGCAGCCCCAGTTCACAATGTGTTGGTGGGTTGGGTATGATGCTCAGTACCAGACCTGGTGTCATTGTTTTGGTCCCATTCCTAATGCTCTGTGCCCATTGTCCACTGTCAAATGTCCAGTGTTCGTGCACAGTGACCACACCAGTATCCAGTATTTGTGCTCAGTGTCAGTACCCTGTTGTCTACGACAACCTGTCTAGGATCAGAACAAGTAGATTTGGAGCAGCTAGCTATATCTTCATGGTGGCAACATTCCGATAAACTGCATCAAATTTTTCAGTCAACATTTATCTTCAATTATTCAGATTTATTGTCCAAGAACACACACACACACACACACACACACACACACACACACATATAGCTGCAGGTGAGGGAGAATTGCCACTTATTGGTCTTGCAAAAAAAACTGTACTCAATGTACACATGTAAACAAATAAAGGAATGTAAACAAACTGCAAGATAAAGAGGAAAAAATGTCAATGAAGTGGAAAAATAAGAGTCTTTAAATTGAGTCTCTGATTGAGTTTGTCGCTGAGGAGTCTGATGGTGAAGGGGCAGCACCTGTTGCTGAACCTGTTGATGCGAGTCTTGTGGCACCTCGACCTCTTTCCTGATGGTAGCAGCGAGAACAGAGTGTGTGCTGGGTGGTGTGGGTCCTTGATGACTGCTGCTGCTCTCCGAAGACTGAGTTCCTCATAGATGTTCTCGACGGTGGGGAGGGTTTTTCCTGTGATATCCTGGGCTGTGTCCACTACCTTTCTGCTCAGGAGTATTGGTGTCCCCATATCAGACTGTGATGCAGCCGGTCAGCACACTTCCCACCACACCTCTGTAGAAATTTGCCAAGGTTTGCCAATGACCACTACTTTCAGAAATTCCCTACCACCCATGATATCATTAATGTCTTCTCTTTAGCTTATGCTGGGTCACGTTACAACTGTCTTCTTTGGCTTGGCTTCGCGGACGAAGATTTATGGAGGGGGTAAAAAGTCCACGTCAGCTGCAGGCTCGTTTGTGGCTGACAAGTCCGATGCGGGACAGGCAGACATGGTTGCAGGGGAAAATTGGTGGGTTGGGGTTGGGTGTTGGGTTTTTCCTCCTTTGCCTTTTGTCAGTGAGTTGGGCTCTGCGGTCTTCTTCAAAGGAGGTTGCTGCCCGTCGAACTGTGAGGCGCCAAGATGCACGGTTTGAGGCGTTATCAGCCCATTGCCGGTGGTCAATGGGGCAGGCACCAAGAGATTTCTTTAGGCAGTCCTTGTACCTTTTCTTTGGTGCACCTCTGTCACGGTGGCCAGTGGAGAGCTCGCCATATAACACTTTACAACTGTGGTGAGATGTTAAACCCTGCTGTTGTGGGACATGGATGCAATATAGGAACAAGTGACAGGATACAATGTCCAGTACAGGTCTGTCCATGTTACTAAATGAGAGAGCTAATGTTCACTGATTGTCATATTTTATAGCACATAATGAGCTGCTGGAAAGACTTACCAGGTGAATCAGCATCTGCAGAGGGTAAAGGATCGCCGATGTTTTGGTTGAGAGCCTACATCGAATCTGAGGGGGTAAAAGGGAGACAGCCAGTGTTGTACGTCCTACGGTGACATTGTCAAGTACCTGGAGACACGGGAAATGGGTGGGGAGGGATGAGTGATCCAAGGAGACAGCTCATACTGCATGTGGATTATCTTCAATACACCCTAAACACACTGACACAATAACACCTTAACAGTTCACATCAACATACCAATATAGTCAAAAGTTCACACTAACACTCAAATATCACAACAGCTCCCAAAAACACACAGCTCATTTCAAGGCAGTAACACTGCAATAGCCCAACACTATTCTACCAACACCAGCTCCAGCAAGTCTACAACACCACTAACACTGCATTTTTCTTCCTGAACGCTTCTGGGTGTATTTTATGGATTTTGGCTGCTGATCATAAAAATCACCTTAAACGTTTCCTATTACATACCCTTTTATATGGATACTTCCTTTAAAGTCTACTTCAAGTGTACAAAGCCATGAAATGCGACATGTCATTGAAAATTCATTTTATGTATTCACACTTGGACTCCTTCCCTGCTGATCTTGGTGCAGTTGGTGACGAACATGGTGAATGGTTTCGCCAGGATGTTGCGACCATGGAAAAGCAGTATCAGGGCAACTGGAATCCATCCATGCTCACTGACTATTATTGGATACTGACACTAGAGGCATGAGATTCTGAGTAAAACAAAAATGGTGGAAAAACTTTTTTCCCATTGTAACTAAAACAGTGTGTTATAAATGCAAAATGCAGGGAACATGGGAAGCAAATGTATACTCAGCAAGATCCAAACAACACTGACAGGAGAGGTGTCAGATGCTTGAATACAAATGAAAATTAGTAACAAAACACTTTTAGTTCTGTTGAATTAATGCAATGTGTTAGCTTTACAATGTGATTAAAACAAACTAAAGAAATAAAAGTTAATTTAACGTTTCTCCACGTTCCCACAAGATACAGCAAATCAGAAATTATTTTTGAGATCACCTTGAAGTTGTGTCTCATCATCCCCAATTCCTTTTGAAAATGTTTGTTGTCTAGTGTAACCAGCAGTGGCATACTTACACACCAACACCTCAACATCAATGCCGCACATCAACACCATTCCATACCATCAATGTACCAGCACTAACCATAAACACCACCACAATATCCATACCAACCCTCTACTGCTACCTCATCACCCTAATACCCAGCTAAATACAATCCGAACACACTAACATGAAGAACAACACATCCACATCAACCAAACCACCAACACTCCAACATCAACAAACTCGTACTAACATTCCTACAGAGGCATAACGACACCCTGATAGGGATACAGGAGGGAATGACAAACATATTGATGGATCAATAAGTTTTTTTAAAAAACCACAATCGTTGAAAATAAGAAATAAAAGAGAAAACTGGAAACCTAACAGTTTAGGCAGCATTTGTGAAGAGAGAACTTTGTGTCTAACTTCAAAGGTTGATGTCCTGATACTAGAACAGTTTCAAAAAGGCCGGCTGCCTGAGATGATTGAATTTAGAGCAGGGTCCTGATGTTTGAGGATGATGTCTCATCTTCTATTTAAAACCTTTCAGCAATTGCATGCTCCCCATTCCCCAACACCACATGTTCAAAAGTATGACCCAACAGTGCCGCCTCAATGCTACACCCAACACTTCAACCTCATCACTGTAACCCAATATTGCAATCCAGCATTGCAGTAACACTAACACCACAAAACTAACACTCCAAATCCTAACCGCAACATACCTACAACTATCTTTAGCATTCCAAAATCAACACACCTAACCCTAACCCGAACCACAACACCCCTGAATCACAATACACCTGAACAACACAGTTGAACCGCAACACATCTGAACCACAACACACCTAAAACACAATACAGTACCTAATAGTCTCTTAAAAGATCCCATTCTACCCACCTCCACCACCATTCCCTTCCATGCACCCAGCACTCTCTGTGTGAACATACCTCTTGCATTTCCCCACCTGTACTTCCTTCAAAGCACCAGTCCTCAGTGCAAAGCATGCAGATGTTTATTGATTGCACAAGTACAACCTGTCAAAAGTGTTCTCTGGTCCTTTGAACATGTAGACACACAACCAGACATAACACACAGACAAACAATACATATCCAGTACAAGTATTCATATATATAAATAAGTATTGCTTCATGAATATGAGCATCTCAGATGGTTAGTGTGAGCAGTTCCTACGGTCGTTCAACATTCTTACTGACCTGTCGGAAGAAACTGTTCCTCAGCCTGGTGGTGCTGGCTCTGATCCTCTCTTCCTCAATGGGAGCAGCTGAAAGATGTGTCCTCAGTGATTTTGCATGCCCTCTTCAGACAACAATCCCAGTAGATCATGTCGATGAGGGGGGTGGGGGAAGGGACACCCCAGTGATCCTTTCTGCCACTCTTATGGTCCTGTGGATTGATCTCTGATCCAATTCTCTACAGCAACTGCACCACACTATGATGCAGCCGGCTAGGATGCTCTTGATAGAGCTCCTGTGGAAGGTTGACTTAATGGTAGTCAGTAGCTTTTCCTGCAATCGTGGGGGAGGGGGGGACTATGCTATGCTGGAGATAGTTGTCGCTGTTGCGCCTTCCTGACAAGCAAGGAGCTATTGTGTGTCCAGGATGGGTCATAAGTTAAGTAGAGTCTGAGGAGCTTTGAGGTGCTCTCCACTACCAAATTACTGATATCTCATGGAGGGTAAAACACAATGCTGGAAAAACTCAGCAGGTCAAACATTGTACTTTATATAGCAAAGATAAAGATACATAACCAATGTTTTGGGTTTGACCCTTTCATCAAGGTGTAAGCAAAATGCAGGGAGACCCTCTGAACAACATAGTTGGGGGGGTGAGGGCAGGGAGAGGAGCACAGTCCCACAGGCAGGAGGTAATAGAAAGATAAAGGATTGTGTTTGGGTGCCTACATTTTGCTCACACCTTGATGAAAGGCTCAAGTCCAAAATGTTGGTTATGTATTTTAATATTTGCTATATAAAGGACACTGTTTGACCGGCTGAGATTCTCCAGCTTTGTGTTTTTACTTCAACCACAGTGTCTGTGGACTTTCATGTTTTACTTCTTTTCATGTTTTACTTCTTGTGTAGTGGAGGGCCATCATTTTTGGTCCTCCTGAAGTCCACGGTCATCTCCTTCACCTTCTCCCCATTGTAACTCAGGTTTGTTACTCTCTCACCAGATTTTACGCCTCTTCTCTTTAGTGCAACTCATCATCCTTGTTGCTGATGAGGCCAGCTACAGTTATGTCATCTGTAAACTTGATGACTATTGGAGCTGGATCTGGTGTTGTAGTCATGGGTCAGGAGCGGGCTGAGCACACAGGCCTGAGGTGCGCCTGTGCTCAGTGTGATGCTACCAATCCTGACAGACTGTGGTCTTTCCATTTGGCAGTCCAGAATCCAGAAGCAAATAGAGGGCTGTTCAATCCCAGCGAGGACAGCTTCTCCACCAGCCTCTGAGGTATGATTGTATTAAACACCGAGCTGAAGTCAATGAACAGCAGCCTGATGAATGAATGGGTCAGGGTGGAGTGGAGGGTCAAGGCTATAATATCACCAGTGGAACGGTTTCTTCTATAGACCAAATGAAATGGGACCAGATGCTTGAAGCATTTCATAATGGTGGAGGTCAGTGTCTGTAGACACCGTGGTTGAAATAAAAACACAATGCTGGAGAAACTCAGCAGCTCAAACAGTGTCCTGTATATAACAAAGGCAAAAATATATAACTGACGTTTCAGGCATTCATCAAAGTTTTTATATAGCAAAGGTAAAAAGATAGTAATTGAGGCCTGTTAATGTCACCCTCTTTGGAAGTGGGATGATGGTGGCTGCCTTGAAACCTATGGGGACAATGGATTGCTGCAGTGAGGTGTTGAAGATGTCTGTGAAAATCTCTGGCCATCCACACAATGCCTCTTATCATCTTGTACACCTCTGTCAGGTCACCCCTCATCCTCCATTGCTCCATGGAGAAATGCCCAAGTTCACTCATCCTCTCCTCACAAGGCAAGCTCTCTAATTCAGAGAACACCCTTATAAATCTCCTCTGCGCCCACTTTATAGGATCCACATTCTTCCCGCAATGATTTGATCAGAAATGAACACAATATTCCAAGTGGGGGTCAAACCATCTTATATTGCTGCAACATTACTTCATGAATCTTGAATTTTATCCCATGGTTAATGAAGGCCAATGCACCACACTCCTTCTTAACAACACCACTAACCTGTGCCACAGCTCTGAGTGTCCTATAAACACAGACCCCATGATCTCTCAGTTCATCCATACTGCTCAGAGTCCTTCCATTAACATTGTAATCTGCCTTCAAATTTGACCTGCTGAAATGAATCACTTTACACTTCTCTGGGTGAACCTCCATCTGCCACTTCTTAGCCCAGCTCTGCTCCTATCAATTCCCTTTATAATCTCTGGCAGCCCTCCACACTATCCACAGCACCACCCACTTTTGTGTTGTTGGCAAACTTACTAATCCCCTCCCCCTTCCACTTCCTCATCCAGGTCATTTAGACAAATCACAAACAGGAGGGGGTCCCAGAACCCTGGTCACTGACCACTGGACACTGATCTCCATGCAGAATATGAACCATCTACAATTCTGTATTCACAAAGCAAGGCCTTCTTGGATTCCATGCCTCCTTACATCCTGAATGAGCCTTGCATGGGGAACCTTATCAAACGCCTAACTGAAATCTATATGCCCTATATCCCCTGCTCTACCTTCATCAATGCTCTTTGTTATGTTCTCAAAAAAGTTAATCAGGCTTGTGAGACACAACCTTCCCCTGACGAAACCATGTTGATCAGATTATGCCCCTCTAAATGCGTGTAAATCCTGTCTCTCAGGATCTTTTCCAACAGCTTGCCCTCCAGTGAAATAAGGCTCACATGTCTATAATTTCTTGGGTTATCTCTACTCCCTTACTAGAACAGGGGAACATTTCCAACCCTCCAGTCCTCTGGTGCTTCTCCTGTCCCCAGTGATGATGTGAAGATCATCTCCAGTGGTGCAGCAGTCCCCTTGCTTTCTTCCCACAGTACCTTTGAGTAAATCTTGTCTGGTCCTGGTGACCTATCTAACTTCTTGCTTTTCCAACGCTCCAACCCATTCTCTTTCTTAATGCCAATATGCTCAAGCATTTCAGTCGGGTTTAAGTCATCCTCACAGTCATCAATGTCCTTTTCTCTGGTGAATACTGAAGCAAAGTATTCATTAAGGAGCTCTGTTACCACCTAACTCCATTCACATGTTTTCACTGATGGGTTCTATCCTCACACCTCCTCTGGTTCTTCACATACTTGTAGGATGTCTTGGAGTTATTTTTAATCCTGATCACAAGGGCTTCTCATGGCCCCCTTCAAGTCCTCCTAAACTCTTTCTTGGAAATCTTGTAATTCTCTGGAGCTCTATCATTTCCTATCTTCTTAAACTTTTATTTTATTCTTAATTAGATTTTCTGCATTCCTTGTTCACCTTACCATTCCTTCCCTGCCTTAATGGAATATACTGTTGCAGAGTGCCATGCACATGTTCTCTGAACATTTGCCACATCCCTGATGTACTTTTCTCTGAGTACATCTACTCCCAAACACTTCAACAACCCAACCACAATACAAACAGTTAAAACCCACATACCTGCACTTACACGACTCATCACCAAAAATCTTCAAAAATTTTCTGCAAATGCAACCAATAAATGCAACCAAATTCTCAACCATTAACACCAGAACCCAAACATCAAATGCTTCAACACCAAAGCTCCAACATCTCAGCCTGAACAAACCTTTGGTATTTGAAGGATTTACTTTTGCAAAATGTTAAAATGGAGGAGCACAGTGTTGTTGATCTGAAGTACGCATCAGAAAAAGAAATCAGTGAGAGCTACAAGGGATCTGAAAAGAAATACTGGATTAGTGCCTATCTAGGACCCAGAATGGATAGGATGGGTAAATGGGATGGTAGCAGTAAGAACAGCCATTCTCAATGGGGGCGGTATGGGGGTCCACAGCACATTTAAGGGGGGCCATGGATGGATGTCATAAAATATTTTTAATTTTTTTATGTAGTTGGTAGTAGAAAAATGCAGAAAAAAAACAACTAAACAACTGCTTAATAGGAAAGGAGGCCCATAAACTTTGATCAGAGTCCGAAGGGGGCCATGCCAAAAGGAAAATGTTTAGCATAGCTGGGTTAGAACATGTCCATTGGCTTTGTTTGATCTTGTTAGCTGTGAATAGAAATGTGGGTGTCATTGGCATTGTCAAAGTGATGGTACAAAGGGCATGAATGAGGACTTGAGCAGAGAAAATGAGGTGAGTGTTGGGCATTCTGACAGAAATAGGAATAAATGGGTGCAATAATCTGAGGTAGTGAATTCATCTCTTTTTTTCAAATTTTATTTAAAAGATTTTTTAAAAACAAAATACAATCAAATAACAGCAAGAAATTTTTAGATACATAAAAAAAACCGTCCCCACCCTTCCCACCCTTCAGCTAGCTCCCTTAAGGGGAGCCAAATACAAAAACAAAACAGAATATAGAGTATATAAAATATTTCAAAGTATTTTCAAGTTCATATAGTCCAAATAAGAAGACCACATATTAAAAAAGAAAGAATAATTATCATGCAAATTACATGTAATTTTTTCCAACGGAATACAAGCTCTTAATTCATTATACCATCGTACTATGTTAATCTCTACATTATCTTTCCAAGTACTAGCTACACATTTTCGTGCTACAGAGAACACTAAATGTACAATTGCAATTTGAAATTTATCCAGCCCCAATCCCTTCAAAGAAACCATTTAACCCAATAAAAAAATCAATGGATCTTATGGTAATTTAATCTTAAATAATTTTTCCAAGACCAATCTAATTCCTTCCCAAAATGGTTGTACTTTAACACAAGACCAAACAGCATGTAAAAAAGTTCCAGTACATAGTCCACATCAAAAACAAGAGTCTGAATTACTAAGCCCATATTTTTTCAATTCCTCTGGAGTCAAATATGACTAATGTAAAAAATTATAATTAACCATTCCATATCTTACATTCGTCAATTTAGTTACACTGTCATGGCACATAACCTCCCAATTGTCTTCAGGAAAATATAAGTTAAATCACTTTCCCATTTAAGTCTAGATTTCTCCCATCCCAGTTTATCCATACTATCTTGTAACAATTGATACATATCTGAAATATAACCTTTCTTTGGTATAGAGGAAATCAAAGACAGTGAATTCATCTTAAAGTCAAATATGACACCAAGATTGTGAACAGTTAGGCAGTACCAGCCAGTTGCCAGGGTGAAGAATATTCCAGTTGCTAGGGAACGGAGTGGTGGCAGGGTCCAAAGACAATGGCTTTGATCGTTCCCATTCTCCACTGAGATTTCTGCTCCTGGTGCTGGATGATAGAGCCATTTTTTAAGAGAGTGGAGGGATGGAGAGAGATGATGGTGAGGCTCAGCTGTGTGTGTACAGCATTCCTAGTGCAATTGTTGTCATGTGATGTTACCTTGTGACAGCATGTAGGTAAGGCAGAAGAGGGTCAAGGATAGATTGTTGAGTGACAGCAGAGG
Organism: Narcine bancroftii; assembly: GCF_036971445.1. NCBI lineage: Eukaryota > Metazoa > Chordata > Chondrichthyes > Torpediniformes > Narcinidae > Narcine > Narcine bancroftii. The sequence continues at coordinate 82,067,393 of NC_091480.1, forward strand.
GAATGGTTTGGTGCAGTAAGAGCTCCCTGTGCTGAAAACCTGGCCACAGCTGGATATATGGATAAAGCTGGTTACATTTAGGAAAGTTCATAATGGGATGGTGAAATGAACTTGACAAGCTGAATGGCCTACTTCTGCTTCAATGTCTTATGGACTATGTGTAGGAGATGCTATGATCAACCATGTCAATAATTCACACAGCCTGACAAGGAGGAGCAGAGAGATTACAATTATTCTAGTCACATGGAATATTGCTGGTGATTTTAGTAAGAAGTATCATGGCATTTATACAGGGCAAGTATCCAAATGGGTGACATGAAAGGCAGCAGCAGATTTGAGTGGTATTTTCACAATCAATAGAAGGGGAAGGAAAGAAGGCATTGGATAGCATTATTCATGAGTTTTTTGGAGGTCAGATGTTTACAACAGGGTTGAAGGAGAAGAAAGGGCAAGCTACAACCATTAATGATCTCCACCAAGAGGATCTGGGATGGGAAGTTGAGTCTTCATCACTCTTGGGTGAATAGTGTTGAGGGAGCAAGAGATGGACCTTGTGGACAAGATGAAGGGAGGAGCTTGAGAGAAGAGAGTTGGTGTTTAGAAAATTGTCAATAAACAAGGGGTCTTTGCATTGTAGAATCAAGGGTCGAGGAAATGGAGGGGGCATTAAGAACAACTAGTGATCTAGGAGTTATCTCTAGAATAATGCCTGAACAAGGAGCAGTGTCAATAGATGACAGTGTGTGAGGGATGTATCAGAGAGTGAGCAGAGCAGATAGGTGGGGATTAAGGTATTAATGATGAAGGTAAGGTGTGTGGGTAGATCAGCTGCCATCGCAAAGTAATGACCAGCACAGGCTCAATAGTTGGAAGTGCAAATCTGACTGAATTGGAAGTGAATTGCTTCTAGTTGGCAGAGTACAGTGGGAGAGGTAAGGTGGTTCTGGGTAAGATGATACAAGGAAAGATGTCCCAAACCCTCTTAGAAGGATGGGAGGAGTGATGTAACAAGTTCCCCTAAGCAGGGGACAGGGAATAATGGGAAGTGGAGGTTCTTGAAACAGAGGAAGAGAGACAAGGAAGAATTTGGATAGAGGTTGAAATCAAACTGGAAGAGAGATCACTTAATCCAGGAGCTGACAGCCTGAATCTGGGTGAGAGACTTGCCAATGGAGCTGGGTAGTTGGGAGGATGGCATAAGTAGAGGTTCAGGTGGGGTGAAGGACTGGTAATGTGGGTTGTATTTGGTAATGAGAGTAATCGTTCCATCACTATCCTGGATGGATGAAGGCAGAGAAGTCAGGGAAGATTTCACCACTCCTCAGGCTGCTTCTGTTGTGAACGTGATGCCAACAAATGATCAGCATCACGGCCTCGAACATCTTGAACCAGAGAATCAATACGGAGTGGGTTGAGTTACAAACCTTGTCATAATTCACTCAGTCAGAACAGTGAACACACGCATCAGCACAGGTAAACAGACAGAGACAGAGAGAATCGACTCAAATTCACTTAGAAACACCCACACAGACACATACACGCAAGTACAGCGGCAGAAACATAGGGAACCTGCCACTCCACCATGCACAGACACACACATACACACACTCATGCATGCACACACACGCTCACACACACACACAGGATTTGTACGGTATGAGTTTATTTGAAACGCAAGAAGATTAATTAACTAATATTATTCACCAGGTCGGACGCACATTTTGCTCTCGTTCTCTTTGTGTTCTCCCTCCCAACACCCAAACCCGAATTTGATCGGGAGGTTGGTGCCCGGTCTCCATTCCATTTCCCCATATGTCTCCCTGACTACACCGACCACAACTGTCTCCCTCCCGCATCCAGTGGTGCTGACCCGGCCGGGTCATCCGCGACAATCAGTGAAACGCCTCGTGACAGTTAAATCGTAATTAAATGTTGGATCGTGCTTTATTCGATTGATTGGAAGCCCTCGGGCCCAGGTTGAATTGAGCTATAATCCGGATTATCTTGATCTCCAGATAATCCTGCTCACATTAACCCTTCAAGGTTCAGAGACGCTCTCACTGAAGGCCGTGGCCCGTCTAGTGAAGGGGATTTGTCAGGTTCCCTGATAACCCGGGCTTTATTTCAATAACCATATCAGAGTGGCTCGTTTCTGCCGTCAGTTATTCACCTATGACATGGCCCCCTTTGTATGCAATTGCCCCACCTCACAGGTAAAGATAGTTCTCTAACTCACGCCCTTCAGTCACCGTGACTGAAATAAAAACACTGGAGAAATCTAGCAGGTCAAACAGTGAACTTTATGTGGCAAAGATAAAGATACATAACCAACGTTTTGGGTTCAGAATTCCAGCATCTTCAGATTTTAATCACGTCTTTCTAGGAAAGGCAATCAATTGTGCCCCCCCCCCACCCCACCCCACTCCACCATTCTCCTGCGGGAGACCATGAATGCGCACTTTTGGGATGTGGGGGAAGTGCAAATTCCACGCCGGAGCTCGGGGTCGAACCCGCATCACTAGAGCGGGCTGGGTGAGATGATATTAGAACGGAGCGGGCGGGTTGTCATCAGGAGACGCAGAGAAGGGAGAATGTGCTGGAATGCCAGAGCCGATGATCTGAGTCTAGATTAAGATCAGTGTTTGGGGAATTTTGAGCATAGAACTAAAAGCTTCACAGTTCTGGCATTGAGTGAAAGGGTTAATTAGGTCGTGCCCCAAGTCTGCAGCCAAATGGGAACGTGTGCCAAACAGGAGCCCCTGACTTGAAGCCACTGGGTGGGAAGGTAAGGTGGCGTTGGAGCCTGTGGTCAGATCAGATCAATAGATCCCAGGAGAGAGAGAGAGAGAGAGAGAGAGACAGACAGACAGAGAGAGTGTATGTGTGTGAGCGTGTATGTGTGATTTTGTGTGTGTGTGTGTGTGTGTGTGTGTGTGTGAGTACATAACAACAAATAATGGAGCAGAGGCATTTGGCACGGACTTGAGTTTGCAGCCGGGGGTTGAGGCGCCCATTTGTTTCAACTGGAGCTGGTGCAGTTGAGCGAGCACAGAAGTGAACAGAGAGGTGAGGGATTCGGCAGCCGATGCGCTGAAATCGGCGCGAGAAATAGATGCCTCGCAGCTGCTACGGAAAGGTGATGAAGCTGGGCTCAGGGTTAAACAGGACACTCCGCCGTGGTCTCGCCCGTTTCCTGGGGAAGAATGGTCAGCAGCTTGGGTCCCGGTACTTGACAAGGGGTCGGGGGGGGGGGGGGGGGAGGGGTTCTGGTCGCACAGGTCTGGGTGTTGGGAATCTAGAGAGAGGACCAGTCAGGAGCAAGGTGGAGCGTGGCCTCGCCACTGTTGCTTAAGTTTCTGGAAAATCTCGTCAAACAGTAGCACGGGAAATCGCAGCAAAGGGAAATTCGCGGACAGCAGTGAGTTGGTGATTCGGTCTGCAGCCAAAATGCTCGGTTCACGACCCCCGAACAATCACAAGAAATGTCACTGAATAAAACGACCTTGACCTTAAGCAACACCTCCCTCCGGAGTTAAACACGAAAGTCTGCAAACACCGTGGTTGAAGTAAAGACACAATGCTGGAGAAACTCAGCGGGTTAAACAGTGTACTATAGAGAGCGATGATAAAGGTACATAACCAACGTTTCGGGCTTGAGCCCTTCATGACAAAATGTAGACAGGCGCCTGCTCATACTGTTTGACCTGCTGAGTTTCTCCAGCTTTGTGTTTCTACCTTCTGCCTCCGGGCTCTGTGCAGAAAGACCGTGGCAGCTCGACTTGTCGGATTCTGTAATACTTTCACAGTCTGGGCAAATGCAGTACAAACACGGTGTAGGCAGCAAGTAGGCAAAGGACAAGAGGTGGAGGAAGGGGTAAATTCAGCATCGACAGGCAAACCCAATGATGTGTCTAGAAATACAATCGTGGGTTAAATTACGTTGTCAGTAAAACCACATGCATGCGAAATCTAAATGGAGACAATACCGTTAAAGCATCACACGAATATAACAATTCACATGTTAATGACATGCAAGATACACCGGGTTAATAAAGAATGCGCAGGACAGGCATGTAAATATGAAGAGGCCATGTGACCTATGAGCATGGTAGGTCGCGGGCAGGTAGAGCACAGGCACAGCAGGTAAATCGAATGCAGTAGATGCTGTTCCTCATCAATATATTTAAGATGGAAACAATGAGCGACAGAACTGCATTGAACACTCGGGCTTGTAAAAGAAACGCTGGAGTGTAGGTTAAATGCCTCATTAAGGGGTAAGTCTGACGTAAGTCAGCGATGGATGGGCCTTCGTGCATCGAGGGCCAAGTCTGTTCTAACTGCACTATTGCCATCTCTGATAAATAACTAAAACTCCCAACAGCGGACACGACTAAATATAAAATATACAACCAAATAAAACATATCAACGTACAGATGTCCAGGGCGCAGAGAAACAAGGAAAGCACAGTAAATACAGTTTGCATATGATCAAGAAATATTTGGTGACGACTGTTTGTGCGTGCGCGTGTGTGTGTGTGAGAGAGAGGGTGTGTATGTGTGTGTGAGAGGGTGTGTGTGAGAGAGAGAGGGTGTGTGTGTGTGAGAGAGAGAGGATGTGTGTGTGTGAGAGAGAGAGGGTGTGTGTGCGTGTGTGGGAGAGGGTGTGTGAGAGAGAGTGTGTGAGTGCGTGTGTGTGTGAGAGAGGGTGTGTGTGTATGTGGGTGTGAGAGAGAAAGGGTGTGCGTGCGTGTGTGTGTGTGAGAGAGAGAGTGACGACAGGACATTCTGGACAAATTCAAGATCAACCGGCGAGTGGGGAATATATGTCGAGGCTGAAGCTGAGGCGACCCCGGGAGGGAGGGAGTATGTGCCAGGTGAGTGAGGTGGTGCACGGTGAATGCTGTGCGTCCGAATTCCATGAGCGAGTGCAGGTAGATCGCGCCTGTTTACGGTAGACATACCCAACGATTGAAATACGGGATGTACTAGCAAATGCAACTTGTGCGAAATGGTCTTAGAACCAGCGGTGAAGTACAGATAAACGGAATGTGTACGCTAGTCCGCTCAACGCGGAATGGACAGCCCTCAGATTGCGGGCGGCAGCGTTTCAGGTGAAGGAGTTTGGACTTTGGCCAATTCTGAGACGGGTGCTCGATTCCATAAACATCAAACTCACAAGGGTAGAGAGCAGGAGAACGGTCCCAGTGCCAGGCGCTGTTCCGGCTCCTCAGTCCAGCGTCCGAAGAGATGGGAGAGATTGTCAAAACTATATTCTAATCCTCTCAAAGCAGAGATTAATTTAAAGACACCGATTGGCCGCAGACGGAGCGGGAAGGTGCCAGCACCGGAGGAGCGGCTCGGTTGTCATTGGCAATGTGGGGTCTGTGTTGGTACAATCTGCACACACGCGCGACAGATGGTCAGCCCCCGCTCCCCGAGGACACGGATCGCTCCGAATGCGAGCGCCTGTCAATCAGCGCGTCTCATGTGATGCGGGCCTGCCAATGACGTGCAAGCATATGGCCTGGCAGTGAAGCTGGTACCGCAGTTTGGTAGGGCTGCCACTCTCCCCTGTCCATAGGTTGGCGATGAGCAGCTTTGCCAGACGCCCAGGACTTGAACGAACCAGCTAATCCCAGAAGGTGCCGCGGAACAATGAGCTGAAGCCCCGCCGGCCGCCTCTCCCACTCTCCTCTGCAGGTAAGTCCCAGTTCCGGAGAGTCCGCGCCACTGTCCCGCTAACTGATCGCTGCCCTGTGGGTGATGTCCGTCAGCAAAGCTCCGTCCTGTAGATCAGTGTCTGATCATATAAAAAAATATATTTCTGGGAATTAATGCGTTTAACCCTTGTGATCCTGGCGAGCTGGGAAATGAAAACCGTTCGAGATTAGGAATTGCCCAGGAACCGCCCCGCTTTCGATGGCGAACGATTGCTGTTCTCCGAAAGAAAGGACATCAAATGGGGGAAAAAAATATCGTCCCAAGTTTCTCTTCATCGAAGTTGAAAAAAATAACCTAAGGGCGAAACGGTGATCTCTTTCAGAGAGCCGTTCCCGTCGCCCCCGTGGTTCCTGGTCACGGTTCCCAATTTATTTGCCACTCGCAGCTGAAATAATACAAACCATTGCGTGCAGAATGCAACGCACCCGGGCAAAGATGCTTCGTGTTCCAGGGTCGGACAGGCGTGGCGATCCGGGGAGCGAACATGTAAATAGAACCGTGAAGCGTTCGATCCACCGGCGGGGAGGGCGGGGGGGGGGGTTGGATATTCGACAAACCCACACCATTACCTAGTGCCTGTCAGTTGCCGTGGGGAGACGGCCAGGTTGTGATCCGAACCCCCCCACCCCGGATTCACTCCCCCGGGTTGAGGATGGCCAATGGAGGTGTCCCTGGCGCAGCCCCTCCGCCGGGCAGGACGATCAGCGGCTTGTGCGCGGGGTCAGTAGTGGCCGTCAACCAAGTGTTACCGTTGGTCCTTTGCAGGGATCATGTTGACCAGACTGTTCAGCGACTCGCCGCTGATTCCCGGCCTTCAGAAGTTGGCCAGCTGGGCGGCGGAGAGCGACAGCGACGAGGAGCGGAACCGAGCCGAAGGCAACGACGAGATCCGCGAGGTCCCGGAGCCACGGGGAGCCGACGGCCTGAGCGCAGCTGCAGAGAACGAGGAGGGAGAGACCGCGATGGAAGAGGAGGAAGAGGAGGAGGAGGAGGAGGAGGAGGAAGAGGAGGTGGAGGAAGATGGCGCTAGACCTCGCAAAAGGGGCCCCAAAAGGAGGAAAATGACGAAGGCGAGACTGGAGCGCTGCAAGCTGCGGCGGCAGAAGGCCAACACCCGGGAGCGGAACCGCATGCACGACCTGAATTCGGCGCTGGACAATCTGCGCAAAGTTGTCCCATGTTACTCAAAGACACAGAAACTTTCCAAAATCGAAACGTTGCGCCTAGCCAAGAACTACATCTGGGCCCTGAGCGAGATCCTGCGCTCCGGGAAGAGACCCGACCTCCTGTCCTACGTCCAGACCCTGTGCAAAGGGCTGTCACAGCCCACCACCAACTTGGTGGCCGGCTGCCTGCAGCTCAACTCCAGGAATTTCATCACCGAGCCGTCCCAGGACTCGGCGCGCCTTCACCCCTCCAACTCCTCCTTCGCTCTGCACCCTTACACCTTCCAGTGTGGCAGGCTGCCCAGCCCGCAATGCCAGTCCGCCTCTGTGGCCAGCGCACACCCGCTCCGCTCGCACCCCTACTGTGCCTCCTTCGAACACCTGTGCGGCAGCGTGTCCCCGGACTACACCGGCTCGGAGATGGAAGGGCCCCTCAGCCCCTCGCTTTGCGCAGACGGCAGCTACCCGCTGAAGCCGGACTCGTCTCCCGACCACGAGAAGGCCTATCACTACACCATGCACTACTCGGCACTGCCCGGTTCCCGCGGCCCGGTGCACGGCCTGCTCTTCGGCAGCTCGGCCCTGCGCACGGCCCTGCACTCCGACAACCTCACGCCGTACGACACGCTCCTGCAGAGCGACAGGGTGCCGGGCTACGAGGAACTCAACACTTTCTTCCACAACTAAACGACGAAGACGTCGGAGGGCGTCGGCTCTCTGCAGTCTCAGACCCAGATGGGCGGCCGCGATGGGCCGGAGATGATTTGACCGGGGAGAGGTGTGGGCCGAATCAAACGTGTTCAAAGTGCTTCCGAAGCTCTGAGTCCGATGCGAAGCGTCAAACGTGTGATTGTGTATGTGTGTGTGTGCAGGACAGATTCCCCACCCGACAGTCGTGGGTGATGTGGAACTCGGGGTCCAATGGCTGTTTGGAAACAGTGCGCGGAAAGATGAAGTCGGCGAGCGCACGATCTCCCGGGAAAGCAATAACGGAAATCTATGCAAGTAGACGATTATGGCGGCTGGGGCCTCACTCGGAACAGGGGCCGAATGGCCGCGTCTTGTTCCCCAAAACTCGCACGGACCCGAGTTTCACTCATATTCTGCTCGCGAAGTTCAAACGGAAACAAATTCTATTTATTTTCCACCAGTCTTCTGCGGCGTTTTCTACCTGTGAAGGGATACGTTTTGTTACAGATTTTTTTGTAAGGTTCTGTGCTGAAAAATCAGATGTGCAAAAGAGAATATTTTAATTTCACGGGACTTTTCCCTGCGGTCACCGTGACTGACCCCGGCTCTCTGCTAACACTTCGATTTTCTCACATTTGAACAAAACGGTTTCCTTAATCCCGCCGTTTTCGGAAGTTCGGTCCAACTTTAAGCACCGAACACCCAAGTTCCCCCCACCACCTCCATCCAAGTTCTACCCCTTCATCTGCAGACATGGACAACTGATTCTATCGCCGCCTCTCCGGGCGCCGAGCTGAACATTTACTGACAAAGTTCCACCCGAGTTGGATCAGGACCCTCACGTCTCTGCGTGCAGCTAATAACCAGGGGTGTCCGCGGAGGGGTGGGGGTGGGGGGTTGGTCATAGAGCATCCTCCCGAGGCGGCTGTGATTGTAGCCCGGGCCGATTTCCGTGAATTCGGAATAGGGAGCACGTTCCTAGCCATGTCACCCGGGGTGAGAGGCGCTTGTGAAGGGAGGCATCTGAGGAGGAGCTCGGAGCGAGCGAGAGGGGTTCAAGGCGAGTAGATGGCATTCTGTTGCTTTGGGGCAATGCATTTAATACCCAACGGCAGTCATTTGAAATTGCAGAGATGCAAATTTCTGTTTGTACCGACTCATATCACCCCGCCCCTCCCTGGTCTTTTCCCCTCCCCGACCCCTTCGCCCTCAGTTCCTCTCTCACTCACTCCACGTCGGCGAGCTGACACCTTGCCGCGCATGCCCTGATGCTGTCTGGCCACGCTGCTCTGGGAAGGGGCCTCACTTAACACCACTGCTCTTTCTCATCCTCTTGTATGGCACCGAGGGGCGAGGGAAACGGAAAAGCCGAGGTTCGGGGACACTGGTCACGGGTACAGCTGAGATTTAATTCGGCCTTCTGCTGAGATTAACTGTTGCTGGGGCTAGTGAGGCACCAGACACAAATTCCCTCCGTGAATCCGGGACGGGTCCGTGGTCAATGTCCACCTTGAAGCCGGTCTGTCAGCCGTGATTGCTGCAGAGACTCAGCCGATGCTCCCAGTCCAACACTGGCCTTTGATGCGTATAAAATATGCTTCCCACACCTCTCTCCTTGCGCCCCAAAGTCCCAACACGAGGCACCGAGGACCCCTGAGCCCAGCACTCCAGGCAGCCGAGTGGATATCCAGAAAGTCAGGCACCGATCGGCTAGCGGGTGCTTTGTTTCAGAATGCTTGCCCGAATCCTGGAATACTTGGGATTTAGCGGGTTAGAATCGTTCTATTGAGGAGAGTGACTTTCTTCGGCTGAGGCTCGCTCGTTTTTGCAACTAGACTAATTTTTTGTTTGAAATGGGAACGAAAATTCAGAGGGGACTCTCTGAATTGTGGAGGAGAAAAATAAACCCACTGTCCGACCACCCCTTCCGCTCACGGCGACTGCTCAACAAGTCCCTGTGCCGGGAGAGTGTCCAGGACAGGCAGGTCTCCGCAGAACGGACGTGGTCAGTGCGTCCGCTCCTGCTTCTCCCGACCAATAGATGGAAGGAAATGGACTGGGGAACTGGGTGAGAATCCCTCGGCTACGCTCTCTGCTTGGTGTAGATGTAGATCTATCTCTGGCTGATCCCCGCCAATGTAAACATTGCGGCAAAAAAAAAAGCAGCCGCGCCAGGCAGGTTTATACGTTCACTGTACATATTATTTAATGTGTATGAATATAACAGGATTATGCACTTAAATATGTTTACAGCTACATTTTGCACAGACTATATTTAGTTCGATTGTTTCTTGTTCTGCATGGTTGTTATAAATGTCCAGAGATTACCACCGCGTACTGGCGGTGTTTCCCGAACCGGTGCAATTTGAACTGAAAGGAAGGCTTCACGCTTCGTTTGGTTTGGGTTCCGTGGAGACCCGTGGGTGCTCGGCGCAGCGGGCTGCGAACTGTTGCTGGAACTTCCTCTGGGCTCGATCCCCCTGCCTCCTATCTGCCACCTTCTCGGCTTAATGGGCGCTCAGGGAGATTCATTCGGATTTCACTTCCTCAGGTGACTGAACAGCCTTTGCCACAGCTCGGACTCACTCCGCTCTTTCACCGAGAGCGAACCCGCGCCCAGGAGCGGAATCCGCGGCCTTTTGCGTGTCACGCCGGCGGGGATAAAGATTTTGTAAATGGCTGTTTGATGTTTAGATTCCTTTAACTCTCATCGTCTGCTGTAACTGTACACAACATTGACCTGTGAGGTTCTTTTGTAGGTTAGTTAATAACCCGACCTGTTTGATATTAAAACGCCCTTCTGCTTTCTTGCCTTAATTCTAAAGATGTAAAGTTGAGTGTTGTTCGCCATGTTCCCGACCCCAACGTTTCTCTCTTGAATTCTGATATTTTTAAGACCAGAGTGGATCACTGTGTTTCCTACTGAAGAATAAAATCTGGGAATCAATCATCTGACTGCGCCTTGCCCTCATTTATTCTCTCTTCCCGATGGGCGACTCGAAACGGCTGAAGATCCGGCCACTGTCAGCGGCCAAGTCGTTACCTTCACGTTCCGATCGACGCGGTTCCGCGGGGCATCACACCGAGCAGCGTTCCATTCCCGTTTCAGCTTCACGGCAAAGACTGGCGTCACGGGGATCGATTTAGATTCGTACAGTCCCCTGCGGGTTGGGGAGGGTGGGGGTGGGAGTGCTGGATATACTCGGCTGGACACGCACCATCCGTGGGAAGTCCAAGGCGGTTGGTGGTTCGGTCCTGAGACTCTTCTCACCGAAGCCCTCTCCGAATATTTAGATTCGTTTACACGTGTTTGCCGGACATTTCGAGAGGGGGGGGGGGGGGGGGAGAAACAAACCAAACAGACGTTTCATTCGAGTTTTGCAACGCTCTCCGAGCCTGCTGTCATTTTAAATAACATTCCATGAATTTCGGTGAAAAGTCATCAAACGAAGTGTTTCCACAGAAGCCCATGCTCAACCCGGTCAACATGGATACCGGTCACCTTCTGTGGCCAGCAAGGCTTCAACCCCTGCGGTCCAGCGTGAACCCCGATGTATGTATCAATGTGTGTGTCTATGGATATAATTCCGATTGCAGTAGCAATGGTCAGGTTGATATAATGGTAATGATGTCTCTTTTGTTCGTTCCAGAGACGTGGAATCGCTTCAAATTTAGTGTCCGTGCCCGTTGCCCCCGAACATTGGAGGCATTTTTACAATGCGGTGCCACTCCGGAGAAGAGCACCTTCCCGGTAGGTCGCGAGTAAATCCGATGGTTTTTTTTCCCCATGATCTAGTAGTTATGGTTACAGCTATAGGCGTGCTGAAAGGAAAGCAAAAGTGTTTAACTAAAGAAAAACAGATCGTGGGATCTTGAGCAGACAAAGAATTGCTGGAGGAACTCAGCAGGTCAACTCGGCATCCAGGGGCCGAAACGTTCACTCAATCGTTCGAGTCGAAAGCCTTTATCAAGATTTATTTAACCGCTCGGATTGAATTCCCGGCTGTTGTGGAGGAATGGGACTCACTTCTCTGGTTGTCAGCTCGCCTCGGTTGTGGGACCAGTGTTAACTTGTTGGTGAAAGTAGCGCCGACGACAATCTGCACGCCAGGTCGTTTTCTCTGTGGATCTAAATTTCCTGCGGATCTTTACACTTTCCATCCAGATCTTCTCCAGATGTGTGACTTGCCAAAGTACCTCCCAGCTCCTCGACCCTCAATTGCCTCGAACAATTCCCGGACAAATAATTCTCAACTTCTTCAAGGTGCCAGCCCAGAGTTCATTCCCTCTCCGAACCAGCGCACCCACTCATCACTCCAACGTCCGACCTGGGGCAGGGGTTTTCTCAGGTCCAGTGGTCGCCCCAGGTTCTTCGGACCTGTGGTCCGCTCCTACTCCCTCTCGCAGACCAAAGTTCCAAACTCCCTGGCCGCCCGTCCAGCGGGAACGTTTCATTCTGGTCCCCCTGCCCCCTCTGCTCCACAATTTCCCACTGCGACTGCTTGAAATGTGGAACGTTTTAAAAAGAATCCTTAGCCATTCAAACTCCTCGCTCCCCACCCCTCCCGACTCCCGCCTCCACCCTATCCGCCACCCCCTGCGCCGGCTCAGCACTGCCCCTCTCACCATGGGAGACCCAGCCTCACATTCCTGCAGATTTTGTGGATATGCTCCCCTGCACTCAGAGATCCCCGGAGACTTAGGCTGAACCACCGTCTCCTAATTTCCAACCGAGGACGCGAGATGTCTCCGGGTTTGCATGAGAAGTGAAAGCAAAACTCTTGCTCTTGAAGAATGAATTGCACTCTCTGACTGACGGTTGACCAGACAGATGATGTTGATTATTCAAGGTTTTAACACGTACAATTGAGTTTGAATTGAAGGCGAAATCAGGATTGAGAGATGTTGAAATCCGAGGATCGGACGAGGGTCCTGAACGGAGAAGGACCCCGTGAAAACAGGTTTTAACAACCAAAGCAGCTGAAGTACTCCGGGCTGTCCCCGTTTCATTGTTCCAGATCCTCAGGATTTTTCGGGCTTTAATTAGACTTTTCTTCTAATTTTCTCTCTACTTCCGTATTTTCTGCCTCCGGTTCGGGTTGTCTCTCAGACTCACATTCTGTCCTCTTTTCCCTCTCTCTCATGAAGCCGGGATTCACAACTCCACAGGATGAGCCCAGGCACCGCACCAACCTTGGCAACTTCTCAGTCCTAGAGGACGGGCTCCGTGACCTTGACTCTTACTCCTGGAATTCCCAGCTTCAGAATTCCGGCGCATCCCGTTAGATCTTCCCAAAGGGAAAGCGTCTCCCCTTCCCTGCGCGGCGAGTGGGTGAGTGGTTGCCCAGAGCCATCGGAGGGTTTCCGATACCCGGCTGACTCCTCCAGGCTTCCTGGTGTTTGGTGCATGTGGGATTAAAAGGTGACCTGTTCCCCCCCTCCCCCCCCCCCCCCCCCCGGTGGGTGAGGGACGCCAGCGCCATTCCTCGGCTGCAGGGTTCATTGTATAGCCTCCACCAGGGCACCTCCAGCCACCAGAATCGCCAGGGAAGAGAACAGCCGAGAATTAACACCAAAAGTTGGAGAATTAGACAGACAGGAGCAATGTAGGAGCGAGAGAGAGAGAGAGAGACATGCACACACAGAGGAAGAGATAGAGACACAGAGACGGAGAGAGAGAGAGCGATTTCTCACGGAGTGGTGGTGTGTGCGACGAATGGCGACAATTATAATGTTTAAAAGACGTTTAGACATGCACGATAGTAAAAGTTTGGAGGATGTGGGCAAACAGGAGTGGCTCGGGTAGACAGTTTGGTCGGCATGGATAAATTGGGCCGGAAGGCCTGTTTCTGTGCTGTAAAACTGTGACTCTATGAAAGGGAGAGAGAGAGAGAGAGAGAGAGATGGAGAGGAAGAAAATACATCGAAAGAGAGCGACTCGCAGAATGACAGGACGGGAGAGAAGGAAACAGAGACCAGGGAAAGCGTTCAGAAAGAGCACGAATGTGTGGGTGGGGGGGGGGGGGGGGGTGGGGCGATGTGTTGGAGAGAGGGAGAGGGAGGAATCGGATCTCACGCACATAAAGGAAATTCAGACATGAATCAAATCACCGAACCCAACAGGTATTCAACACCCGTTGGAAATTAACGGGCATTTAGGAAAAACGATCATTGAATTCTAATTGATGACCGTTTCCGATTTAAGAGCATTTTTGTTGATGGAACCGACGGATTTAAATCCATGTCTTTGAGAAGCCGAGGCGAACGGTCACAGATTTTTTTTCCCCCAGAGTAAATTAATCCGAGTATAATTGTGAACTTTTCGTTAAAACAAACAAACCAAAAAATCAGGTTACGAATTAGCAGCTGCCATACGGCGTTTTAACAAAGTAAAAGCATAATAATTTTGTGGCTGCATTTATTCCGACGCATTTTACTCGGTGTAGCCCTGCGGTTCTACAGAGTGGAACTGAGCAACGCGGAGATATTCCGACTCACTCGTTTATTGATGACGAGAAGCGCTGCATTCGGGGTGAAGGTGTGTTCATTCATCGTGTGTATTTGGAATAAAATTGCATTCATTCAACAACACCTATTTCCACAGTAATTTCGAATTAGGCATCGACTTAATTCACACCAATCTTGCAATGATCCGGAGCAATATTGCATTGACTCAGAAGAAGTTCAGCAACTAAATAAACTCCCGCTTATTCAGAATATCACTTTCTTTCTTCAGAACGGATTACTTTTATACAAAATAAAATTGGAATTTTTCGATTCACATTCTACGGCATTCAGAGAAATTTAAACACTTTGGTGTTTGTTCAAATAACCGAATAAATTCCAAGTAATTCATCAGGACATCACTGCATTTTCGGGAAATGTTCTTGGTGTAAACTGGAAATTTTATTGGACATTCAGAATAACGCCGTCTGTATATGGGTTAGAAATTAATTAACACGAACCAATGCAACATTATTCTATGTTACACGTTTTATGAGTTGATTATTGACCTGAATCAATAAACCGCCCCTGATTTGAATCATTTATTTGTGACGATAATACATTTATACAGAGTGCTGCTATTTTCCAGCAATTTAATCCATGTAGCATAATATTCATTGAGGGTTAAATTTAGGCGACATTCATTCAGAATTGCGTTCGTGCAGTAATATTGTCTTTATTAAGAACATCTATGGAGAGTAGAGGTTCGTTTTCTTTCTGAGCTGAGCTCGCGTCCATCGATCTGCTTGAGTTCACACGTTGCCGAGCGCCCCGAGGAGCGGCAGCTCCAGCCGCAGCCGCCGGCCCGCCTGTGCTGCAGGACGGCATCAGCGCTCACACATTAGCGCCAGATGGTTCCCCCCGCATGTCCGCCGGCGCCGGAGCTGAGAGCCCGAATCTCAGCGTCCGCCGACTCTAGCTGGGTTGCAGGCACGTGACCCCTCTTCTGCCCGGCTTCGGAGACTTTCCGCCCTGCATTGGTTATCTTGAGTTGTGCTTCGGTTTGCGGCGCGAACTGAATCTGTGGCTGTCTGTCAGGAGTTTGCATGTTCTCCCCGTGCCTGTGTGGTTTTCCCCCGAGTGCTCCGCTTTCAGATTTATTGACAGAGTATATAAATGACATCAAATATAACCCTGAGATTATGAATTACAAACTGGAATTCAGACAGACAGAGAGAGGGGGAAAATCAATAAAATACAAAATAAGAGTCCTTAAACGAGTCCCTGAGTGAGTTTGTCGTTGAGGAATCTGACGGTGCAAGGGTAGCAACTGTTCCTGAACTTGGTGGTGCGAGTCTTGTGGCCCCTAGACCTCTTTGCTGATGGCAGCAGGGAGAACAGACCGTGTGCTGGTGTGTGTGTGTGTGGGGGGGGGGTTGGTGAGGGTCTTTGATGGTTGCTGCTGCCCTCCGACTGCAGCGTTCCCTGTAGATGTTCTCGGTGGTGGAGTTGGCCTGGGACAAGCACGTGACTCCCTTCTGCTCGGCCTTTCCACCTGAATTGGCTACCTGTCACTCTTTTGAGTTGTGCATCGTACATGTTGGAACGTGGCTACCAAAACCGAGCGAGCCCAGAATCGGCGGCACTTGATGGGCAATGCAGGTTGCACAGGAGCTGGGTTGATTTGTGAACCGGTGCAGACTGGACGGCCGAAAGTCTATTCTACGCCTTACAAATGGTGCGTTCGCACCAACAGCAGGGAGTCCGTGCCTCTCCGCTCACAGAGAACATTCATTCCTTTGCTTATGAAGAATTGACGCAGTTTTGCCTTGCATTCTTCTCTGAACCTTCGCCGTGAGCCCGGTTCGTGCCCCAGGGGATGGTCACAGCCCAGAGCTCACCTGCCTGGAAAGTCTTACTCGATTCTGTTCGCTGTCTCCGCTAGGAGGGGGGGGGGGGGGTATTGTCTGCCGCCGAGACCCCAGTAACTGTCCACACTGGAATGGGCATCAGCGCCCGGCGCAGCAGGATCGACCGACCGAAAAAAACAAATCACTGCAGCGACCAGGCTCTCGGGAACGGGCAGGGAGCTCGCCCCCACCCCATATCCCCTACCAGTACCGCAGGCCCACACAGTCTCTGTGTCAGAGGCCACGCAAGGAGGAAGCTGGCATCCCAGAATACGCCGGTACATCATCCACAAGCAACTTCTATGGACACATCTGACCACCCCGGGACGGCGGCTCCTTGCCGGATTTTCTGGGACATCAAACCATTCATTTGGCCGTGAGTCTCCCGAAACTGGACAGAAATAGGTGTTGCTCAGGTCTCGGACGGCGGGGTGAAACGGGAGGGCGGGCGCTGCGCCGAGGATCCGCCGTCAAGGTGAGCTTGCCGGACAAATGGCCCGAGGTATTGGGATCAGTTGGCAGAGCTATTCCGAGGTCTAGTTTGCCCGTCACTCCCTCCCGGGGAACGGAACAAAGCAGGGCAGGGCCGCCACGCCGCCCACACGAAGTTCTGGGTTCGGGGCTTTCCAAATAGCGAACTACTCCTAAACTCAGATTCACTTTGAAAATGTGGCAGTTCTCCGTAATTAATAAAATCCAGAAAGCTGCATCGTAAAGCCTTCCAAGCCCGTGTTCCCAGAGCGCAGGAGCCAGCACGGATCTGCAAACGGAGGCCATTTGGCTCGTGGTGCCCGTGCCAGCTCTGGGAAGCAGTTCCTGGATCAGCCCTCCATCCCCTCTCCCCCCACCTCCACAGTCTGTGCGTTCGCCTCCGGCTCTTCTGCATCTCCATCGCAACCTCCAGCCGTTTCTTGCTCATCCCCTCAGTTGATCTCTTGAAACCCACTGAGTCTCCTGCTTCTCATTCTTGGATTTTAAAACCTTTCACAATTTCATTCTCCTCCATCGATTTCTCCGCTCTCCCTAGAACAACAGCCATCTCTCCAGTCCCAGCACTCAGCTCACCCCCAGAACCTCCTCCAACAGTGTGGGTCTCAGAGGTGGCCAGAGAATCCTTGCCGGGGCAAGGCAGTGATTGTTGAACCTTCTCTTGTCTGTGTTCTGTCCCTCCGCCTTTGCTGCAAGGGTTTGCCAGCATGAACACGGTCCCCCACCCGTCCTGCAACCATCTCCCATCTGCTCCACACCTGTCTGCCACCTGTCCTGCACCTTTTCCCCACCTGTCCCCATCTGACTCCCACCTGTCCCCATCTGTTTCCACCTGATCCCCATATGTCTCTCACCTGTTCCCCCACCTGTTCTCACCTGACTCCCCACCTGTTCCCCTACCTATATCCACCTGTCCTGCACCTATTCCCACCTGCTCCACATCCCCACCTGTCCTTTTCCTGACTCCCACCTGTTCTCCCACCTGTTTTCCTACCTGCATCCACCTGTCCCCATCGGTTCCCCACCTATCCCTCACATGTTCCCCACCTGTCTCTCACCTGAATCCCACCCATCCCACCACCTGTCCCCTACTCATTCCCATCTGTCTCCACCTGCCTGTCCTGCACCTGTTCCCCATCTGTCTCCAACCTGTTAACCCACCCATTCCTTCACCTGTATGCATATCCCCACCTGTCCTGCACCTGTCCCCACCTGTTGTCACCTGAACCCCACCTGTCCTCCACCAGTCTCCCATCTGCCCTTCACCTGTCCACACCTGCCTCCATCAGTCCCCCACTCCTCTGGAATTTACCACCCCAATTTCTCATTATAGGAAGGATGTGGAAGGGTGCAAAGGAAATTGACTAGAATGTTGCCTGGATTGGAAAATAAGTCTGACGAGGCAAGGTTAGCAGAGCTGGGGCTTATCTCTTTGGAGCACAGAAGGATGCGAGGAGACTTAATTGAGTCTACAAGATTATGAGAGGCATAGATTATGTAGATATCTGACACCTTTTCCCAGCACAGGAGTAGCAAACACCAGGGGTCATCCCTACAAAGTGAAGGTAGGGAAATTTAGGGACATCAGGGGTAAGTCTTTTACACAAAGAGTGGGTGCCTGGGATGCCTTGCCAGGAATGGTGGTAGCATTAGGAGCATTTAAGAGACTCTAGACAGGCACATGGATGAAAGAAAAATAGAGGGATACGAGGTAGGAAGGGTTGTTGGTAGGAATATATAGGTTGGCACAACATCGAGGGCCGAAGGGCCTGACAGTGTTGTGATGTTCTATGTTTTGTCTGGGTTATGTTACTTCTCATACATATAAATGTTTTAATTTGACTTTGAGTAATTTCCTTGCCTTGTGCCCGTCTATGACACCAGCCACCTTTCTACCACCATGCTGCTTTCCCAGATTTCTGAATTGCATCATTTTCAATAAGAACAATTGTTCAAATTTAACCCCTGAGGAAGCCTAGGATTCACTTAAAGTCAAGTCAAATTTATTGTCATCTGATTGTACAAGTATAACCCAATCAAACAGCGTTCTCTGGGTCTTTAATGCAAACTATGTAGACATAGCACACATTCAGGCAAATAATACATGTGCAGGACAAGTATTTATATATACAAATAAATAAATAAATGTTATTTCATGAATATGAAAGTTTTGGATAGTTAGTGTGAGCAGTTCCTTTGGTTGTTCAGTGTTCTTACTGCCCGTGGGAAGAAGCTGTTCCTCAGCCTGGTGGTGCTGGCTCTGATATTCTTATATCTCTTCTTCTCCAATGAGAGGAAGTGAAAATGCTGTGTGCAGGGTGGAAGGGATCCTCAACGATTTTGAGTGCTTCAGACAATGATCCCAGTAGATCATGTCGATGGTGTTGGGGGGGGGGGGGGCGAAGGGAGATTCCAGTGATCCTCTCTGCCATTCTTATGGTCCTGTGGATTGACCTTTGATCCATTTCTCTGTATCAACCATTTCATACTGTGATGCAGCTGGCCAGGACTTTCTGTCGGAGGCTCTCAACCTTTTTCTTTCCACTCACATCCCACTTTAAGTATTTGCTATGCCATCAGTGCTCTGTGATCAGTAAGGGATTGCTTAAGGTAGTATGTGAGTGGGAAGGGAAGGTTGAGAATCACTGCTCTAGACCCAATTATTACTGAAATATTTTGCTTGAAAAAGATTGTCATTGGCTCATTTCCTTTGGAGTTATGAAACCGTGCACATAACAAGTCAATTGGGTACGATTAAAACAGTGGTTTTCAAACTTTTTCTTTCCTCCCACATACCACCTTAAGCAATCCCTTACTAATCACAGAGCACCTATGGCATAGGGATTACTCAAAATGGTAAGTGAGTGGAAAGAAAAAGGTTGAGAACCACTGCTCTAGATAGGCCTCCTGTAGAAGGTTGCCATAATGGTGGTCAGAATTCTTGCCCACTTCAGTCTTCTCAGAATGTGCAGTCACTGTTGCACCTTCCTGACAAGTGAGGAGATGTTGTGGGTGAATGATTGGTCACTAGTGAAGTAAACTCCAAGGAGCTTGGTGCTCTCCACTCTCTCCACAACAGTGTTGTTGATGTGTAGTGGAGGAGGGTGGTCATTCCTGGTCCTCCTGAACTCTACGATCATCTCCTTCATTTTGTCCACGTTGAGACTCAGGTTGTTATTCTCACACCTTATCACAAGATTTTCCACTTCTTCTCTGTAGTGCGACTTATCGCTCTTGCTGATGAGGCCAACGACTGTTGGGTCATCTGCAATCCTGAAGCTGGATATGGCAATACAGTTGTGGGTCTGCAGTGTGAACAGGACTGGGCTGAGAACACAGCCCTGATAAATGCCAGTGCTCAGTGTGAGCTCAGTGTTCTGCTACTGACCTGGACTGTGATCTTTGCATTAGTAAGTCCAGAATCCAGTTAGAGAGTGGGGTATTGAGTCCCAGTGAGGACATCTTCTCCACCTGCTTCTAGGGAATGATCATATTAAACTTTCCCCTCTATTGCCCCCAGCCTGAATAGCTAGCCACTGCTCACCCTATGGCTAGTTTTCCATTCAGGCTCTTCTTGTCCATTGTAAATATTCTCAACAGCAACCACCTGTTTCTTCATCATTAGCCAAGAATGATTTGTCTTCATTTTTTCATCTTAGTTTTCCTTAACTATATTTAAATTGTGTCTCAGATTACTACACATTTCCCTGCTATTTATATTAGTCTGGCAGGGTATGAGGGAGCTGTGGGACTCATGGCAGTGAAGATTGCTGCATAGAAGACAGAAACAAGAGAATTACCAGAGCAACACACAGTGTCGGAGGAACTCGGCAGGACAGACAGCATCTGTGGAAAGAAATAGACAGAGGACGTTTTGGCTGAAAACCCTTCATCGGGAGAAGGGGAGAGGCCCAAATTAAAGAGTGGGGGGGGGGGGGCAAATACAGCTGGGAGGGGAAAGAAAAGAAAGGAGCTAGAGGTGAAAGGTGATAGAACTACTGTCAGTTCTCAGAATCATTACTTGTCCCAGCCTAGTTTATTACTTTTCCACTCTTTAACAAGCGTGTAATAGTTGTGTGCATGCATATGTTTTCATGAAGGGTAGATAGATAGAGACAGAGCACCAGAGAAAAATAGGAGATGGAAAAGAGAGGTAGAGTGAAAGAGAAAAGTTATAATGGGACATCCTTTGATTGGTAGGGTGCCTGACATTGTTGCCTTGAGATTTTGAGAAACAATGGTTTGAGAGACAGAATAAAACAGTGCAGGGTGGAGCAGAAAATATTCCAAAGTTTAGGAATCTTTTCTAAATGCTGAGAAACCATAAACTTGAAAGGAACAATGAGATCTGGGACCAGGTACAGAAATCGCTCCAAGATCCTTGAGGGTTTGACAAGGACTTTGACTTCAAACACTCTTCTTCTCTTTCAGTAGAAACTGCCAGGCCTCCTGTGTTTCCAGAGACTTCTGTTTTTGTTCAGATTTCCAGGACATTCTTTTTTTTGTTCTTTTCATTGGCTTACAGAAAATGGAGGTGGATGGTGGATTTTATAGACTGGAGAAGAGTGTGTGTCCCAGGGGTGAATGGCAGGGCCATTACCTTCCTGATTTATATCATTGACCTGGACCAAGGAGTGCATTCTATAATTCCTACACCTGCAGATGGCACAAAAGTAGCAACCAGACATCAGGGGTTTGAAAATGCTGGAATCAGTAACATGATTTTGACACATAGATAATACAAATTAGCAGAGTTGGCATTGTTTTATGAAAGGGAAATAATGTGACTCATCTCTTGAACTCGTGAGATGCAGAGTAGATGAAGCTATGTCAGTCGATGTGGTGTATTTTGGAGATCAAGGTGAGATTATGGTAAAATACAGGTAGATTTGGAGTGGGAAAAAGCAGGAAGCAGGCTGTGACTAGTGGGATTGATCCTCACTTATCAGCTCCACAACATAAGAAATAGGATCAGGAGTTGGCCATCTGGCTCGTCAAACCTGCTCCGCCATTCAATGTGAACATTGATAGGCTCATCGACCTGCCTTTTCCCCATATCCCTACCTTGTAAAAATCTATCCAAGCTTGTCTTAAGTATATTTACTGAGGTCTCTTCCACTGCTTCACTGAGCAGAGAATTCCAAGATTCACCATCCTCTGGGAAAAGCAGTTTCTCCTTACCTCTGTCCTAAATTTACCACCCTGAATCTTGAGGCTATGACTCCTAGTTCTCATCTCCCTCACTAATATAAACAACTTACCTAACTCTATCTTATCTATTTCGATAAGATCCCCTCTCATTCTTCTAAATTCCAGTGAGTACAGTCCCAGACGTCTTAACCTTCCTCAGTTTCGTGGCTGTGGATGGAATGGAATATTTCCAAGGTGGCAATGTCCCAAAGCCAAGCAGGGGTAGAGGTAGTGATGGGGATATCGCACACTGAGTGAGTGATAGCAGCATGGCAGATAGTGAGATGAGTAACAATGAGAGGTTGTCCACCCTCAGACAAACAGGAACCTAAGAATTTGTTGAATGGTGAGAGATTGGGGAATATTCGTGTCCAAAGATCCTGGGTTCAATGAAAGCAAATCTGCAGTGCAGGCAGTCAGATGAGCAGATGCATTCATTGCAAGAGAACGGGGTAAAGAAGACTTCTTACAGTTATGCAGGGCCTTCAGATTTATTGTCAGAGTCCATACATGACATCACACCACACGCAAAAGGAAATTCTTTTTCCTGCAGGCGAGACAGAATGACCACTTATTGGCAGTGCCAAAAGAAAAACTGACTCAACATACACATGTATTAGCTTTTATTTCCCTTATGGCTAGGCGGGCGGTGATGCTCAGACAGAGGGACGTTACCCCACATGCTCATGCTCAATGGCTACGTGACGTCATGTTTAAACTTAGAGAAGATTAGATGTTCAATTTACGATTAGAATGTAAATGTTCAAACACTGTGGGGGGTCTTTTTGAGTCACTTTTCATAATCTTTGATTTGTTGTGAAGGTAGAAATGTTGATTGATGAGGTAGTTTATCACTTTGATAAGAATTCTGGGGTTTTTTTTTTGCCCAAACAGCTTATTTCTTGGTAGTGGGTTTAGATTTTCCTTTTTTTATATAAAATAATAAAATATTGATACAATATAATCTGTTTGATTAAAATGTGGGGACCTTGGATGAAATGATATGATTTAAGTGTAATGTATCTTTCTGAATTTTAACATATATCCACATGTACTCTGTATTTTTGGATGTGCAATTTCAACATTAATAAAAGTATAAAAAAAAGGAAAAAAAGAACATACACATGTAAACAAATGAAGAAATGTAAACAAACAAACTGTGCAATACAGAGAGAGAAAAACAATCAATAAAGTGCACAAGTGAGAGTCCTTAAATGAGTCCCTGATTGAGTTTGTCATTGAGGAGACTGATGTTAGAGGGGTAACAGCAGTTCCTGAACTGCTGGTGCGAGTCTTGTGGCAGTGATACCTCTTTCCTGACAGAACTCTGGTGTTTTGTGGACCATTTTGGTCTCCCCGCCAAAAAAAATGTCCTTGGCTGAGAGGAGTGCAACAAAAATTTACCAGCCTATTTGCTGGTGATAGGTCTATCAAATGAGGAGAGGCCCCCATTCTTAGAAGACCGAGAGGTGGCCTCATTGAACCATACAAAGAGGTCAACGGGATAAATGTGATGAGGAATCCCCTGGTTGAAGAGCCCAGAACTGGATTGAGGGCAACGATTTGTGACTGAGATGAGGAGAAATTTCTTTTGCCAGAAATAGTGAAACCTTGGAAATATTTCCCCAGAGGCTGTGGAGGCTCAGTCCTTGAGCCTATTATAAAAGCCAATAGATTTCTGGATTCTCAGGGAATCATGAGATATGGGAATAGGGCAGTATAAGATGGTGATCTGGAAGGTCAGCCTGGACGTTGCCGAGTTGAGGACGGGTGTGAAGGCCTCCTGCTTTGATTTCCAAAGTTATCCTGTCTCTTCATGTTTTTAAACACTGAGAGTGTGGGCCAATCGCTCAATGGTTGGAAATGAGCAGAAACAATGTGAGGCGTGCTCAGAGTTTGGGGTTGGAGTACAGGTGAGAATGCTGGTGTCCACAAACCACAGAGTAGTAGCTTGGCACTTACGATGACTCTGAGGGAGGGTTGGGCTGATGCTCTGTGCAAGCTGCCTGCTGCAACTGTGGGCACATGTTTAACTGTACCTCAATGGTCACTGGGGTCAGGCCAGAGCCTGTCAACTGGTGTTCGACTCTTTCTCAGAGCATAGCTCGACTTCAATAAAAGACAGAGGGCCCTGGGAATTATTCCCTTTGACTGTTTGCAAAGTTCAACATGGTAAATGTTGTTTAATTGGAGGCTTGCTTCTTTCTGGTCTGTCAGGATGTGATGGAACCTGCCTGTGTGTGAGTTCCTGTTTACTGCCAGTGTGTTTATATGCAGTGATGGGGGAGGTGCTCTTTGCTTTGCTGCCTCCCCAGTGACTGTAAAGCAGCCGGATTTCAGTGCTGGCATTGCACCGTCATCCCATCTGCTTCAGTGCCACAATGGCACTGATGGTGCCGGCAACAGAAAGACACAGGACCCCATGCAGAGTGCACGGTTAAATGCCCAGGAACCACAACTGCCTCTGGCTCCCCCATCCTTAAACCTTGCCCTGGGTGATTGTCTGCTCTGAACATAGAACACAGAACATTGAACGTAGAACAAAGATCACTACGTCACAAAAACAGACGCTTCAGCCCACAGGTCTACGCTGAATATAGTTTCAAATTAAACTAAAAAAAATCAACTCCAGTTTCCATTAATCTTCTTCCTACCTGTTTCTTTTTTCAAGTCAAGTGAAGTCATGTTTATTGTCATCTAACTGTACAAGTACAACCTAACGAAACAGCTTTCTCCGGTCCTCAGTGCGAAACATGCAGACACACAACCAGATATAACACACATACAGACAAACAACACACATGCAAGACAAGTATTTCATCAACACAAATAAATCAATATTGTTTCGTAAATATGACAGTCTCAGATGGAGTGGCATGGTTAGAATAGTGGTTCGTGCAATGCTGTTACAGCGCTAATGATTGAGGACTGGGTTTCGAATCCCACGCTGTCTGTAAGGAATTTGTACGTTCTCCTCATGTCTGTGTGGGCTTCCTCTGGGTGGTTCAGTTCCTCCCACCTTTCAAAACATACCGGGGATTGTAGGTCAATTGGGTGTAATTGGGAGACACAGGTTTGTGAGCAGAAAGGGTCTGTTTCCATGCTCTATGTCTAAATTTAAATTTCAAGTGTGAGCAGTTCCTTTGGTCGTTCAGCTTTCTCACTGCCTAAGGGAAGAAGCTGTTCCTCAGCCTGATGGGGTTGGCTCTGATATTCCTGCATCTCTTTCCCGATGGGAGGGGCTGAAAGATGCTGTGTATGGGGTGGAATTTTTGCGCACCCTCTTCATACAACGATCCCAGTAGATCATGTCGATGACGGGGAGGGAGGGGTGGGGAGGGGGCGGGAGAGTTTCTCTCTCCAATTTTTGAGCAAATCTCCTCCATCCGAGGAGAAGGAATGTGGGTTAATGATTGTGTGGGGCAGTGAGGTCTGCTCCTTGTCTCTGCCTATCAGTATCACCGCCTGTTCATTCTCTTGCCTGTTCCTGTCCCTGTGTGTTATGATGCAGCCCAGTCTCTCGCTGATTCAGCCTGTCGCTCTTGCCTTCCTGTATTACATACTGGCAAAAGGGAAGCTTCTGCTCAGCGCCCCTCATTGACACATCCGGCTGCTTGTGCACTGTGTCCTGGGCTTCATTCCCCAGGTACAATGTAGGTGCTGCAGACTCTGACCTCAACCAGTTCATCTCCACCATCGCTCACACTTATAAGTTTGTTGTCGTCAGCCCAGCTCCCCATTCCCCTCCTCAGCCCGTGACTCTCCTCTGTAATGTATTGTCACCTGTCCTAAACCTGTGGCCTTTTGCTTTACTAGTAACTATGAATGGTGATGAGAATTGGGCACTGCAGAATCAGAGGGAAGAGAGCTCACTGTGCTCAACATACCCAAATGCCAATCAGTGTCTAAAACAAGCTGTGAAAATATCGAGCACCTTTCAGGAAGCCCGTCTTAAACCGTGACTCTGCCCTGGGCCAATGTATGCAGCTTGGGACGCAAGACAGTGGCAGCAAATACCTTCATTCTGGCACACACCTGACTCACCTGCTCACATTTTAATGCAAGCATACCTTATCTCAGCAAAACAACAGCTGCGTTTATATAGCACCTTTAACATAGAAAACTTTCTAAGCCATTTTACAGAGGAGAAGATAAATAAAGTGGTTAAAGGAAGCTTGAAGGATGATGGTGAAAAATGATTGGGAAGGTAGGATGCCAGGTTTGGAAAGACACAGAGAGGTGTGAACGGGCAACTCAAAGAGCCTGCACTGAATTTGTCTTGATCACAGCAATCCTGTGGGATTCCATTATAGTTCAGGCTCAATGACACTGAGGTGAACAGTGAGCAGGAGAGACCCAGACCCACTCTTCTCACACAGCAGCAGTCATGACTGTTGAGGTGAATCTACTCAGTCCTGAATGTTTTGAGCTGCATTCACCACTTTCTGGAGTCACTGCTAATCTTGAACAGAGCAGCTCCTAAACCTTGGTGTGAGGAGGACCTGTAGCTGTTCAGAAGCATGGGGTGGGGGGGGGGGGGGTAGGAGGAACGGGACAGGATGACCTTCCTTAGTCTCCTGAGAAAGTAGGGGGTGTTGGTGTGCTTCCTTAACTATTGCATCAACGTACTTGACCCAGGTCAAATCGATGGAGCTGTTTATTCCAAAGAACTTGAAGATATCCACTCTTCCCCCCTTAGCACCATTGATGTGGACAGGGATGTGGTCTCGGCCCCCTCACCTGAAGTCGATGATATCATCTTAATGACATTTGGAGAGAGGTTGTTATGTTGTCACCATGTTACTGGACCAGTGGTTCTCAACCTTTTTCCCTATTCACATACCACCTTAATTAATCCCTTACTGACCACAGAGCACTTATGGCCTAAGATGCCATAGGTGCTCTGTGGTTAGTAAGGGATTACTTTAGGTGGTATGTGAGTGGGGAAAAAAAGGTTGAGAGCCACTGGTGTAGAGGGAGTATGGTAGGGGACTGAGTACTTGACAAGCGCCAGTGTTGAGTATGATTGAGGAGGAGATACTGTTACCCATCTTCACTGATTCACCTGTTCCCATCTGCTTCAAAAGGGCATCAATCATCCCGGTACACAAGAAGAGTAGTGTGAGCTGCCTCAATGACTACCACCCAATAGAACTAACTTCTACTGTGATGTTTTGAGAGGATGGTCATGGACAGAATTAACAAGTACCTAAGCGAATATCTGGATCCATTGGAATTCACCTATCACTACAATCGCTCCACAGCAGATGCAATATCACTGGCTCTCCACTCAGCTCTGGATCACCTTGAAAAAAAGCAATGCATACACACAGATGTTCTTCATCAAGTACACCTCAGCCTTCATTCCCTCAAGAAGCTACAAACTCTGGGCCCCCTTCTGCAACTGGATCCTTGACTTTCTCATTGGAAGATTACAGTCTTTCACAGTCAGTATGAATTGGAAACCACATACCCTCCACACTGATTATCAACACAGGTGCACCCCAAGGATGTGTGCTTAACTCACTGCTCTACTCATTATATACCCATGACTATGTGGCCAGACACAATTCCAATGCTATCTGCTTGTCGATGTGGTAGTCACAGCATGACTTGAGAGGAGAGGTTATAACAATAACAATTTACGACTATTTACAGTTAAGTGGGAGCTCTGTACATGGTGGCCATACCACGCCTGGACCCTGTTGAACTCCAGCCCGCCAATCTGGAGCTTGCACATGTGCAGTCTGCTACCATGGGTAACCTGATTGCAGTGGGTGCCAAGAAATTGGTCTACACTCTCTATAAATTTGCCAATGACACCACAGTTGTTGGCAAAATCACAAATGGCAATGAGGGAGATAGATCGGCTTGTTGAGTGGTGTCACACCAACAACCTTGCGCTGAATGTAAGCAAAACCAAGGACATAATTGTGGACTTCAGGAGGAAGTCAGGGGAACATGACCCAGTCCTCATCAAGGGCTCATAGTGGAGAGGCTCAAGAACTTCAAATTCCTTGGTGTTCACATCTCCAAGGATCTGTCCTGGAGCCTCCATATTGATGCAATCACAAAGAAGGCCCGTCAGTGGCTATAGTTTGTGAGGGGTTTGAGGAGATTCCGTATGTCATCAAATATTCTCAAGAACTTTTACAGGTGCACTGTGGAGAGCATCCTGGCTGTTTGCATCACTGCTTGGTATGGAGGCACCAACTAGCAAGACAAGAATAAACACCAGAGGGTTGTCAACTCGGCCTGCCACATCATAGGCCATCACTCCATCGAGGACAACTACATGAGGCGGTATCTTAAAAAAGCACCCTCTGTGCTCAAAGACCCCCACCACACAGCCCATGCCCTCTTCAATCTGCTACCATCGGGAAGGAGATACAGGAGCCTAAAGATGAGCACTCAGCGGCACAAGGACAGGTTCTTCCCTGCTGCCATCAGATACCTGGATAATCAATGAACCACAGGCCCTGCCTTACTTTTCATGCACAACTATTGTTGTTTTTTATATTTATTGTTGTAAGATAGTTTATAATATGAATGTTTGGACTGTGACGCTGCCTCAAAACTCCAAATTCCATGACTTGTTCATGACAATTAATTCTGATTCTGATTCTAATTGCAGTCTGTTGAACAGGAAGTCAAGGATCCAGTTCTGGGGAGGAACCAAGATCCTGAGGTTTTGGAATGGGTTTGCTTGGGACAATGGTATTGAAGGTAGAGCTGTAGTCACAAACCGTGCATCTTGGCGCCTCACAGTTTGGCGGGCAGCAACCTCCTTTGAAGAAGACCGCAGAGCCCACCTCACTGACAAAAGGCAAAGGAGGAAAAACCCAACACCCAACCCCAACCAACCAATTTTCCCCTGCAACCGCTGCAACCGTGTCTGCCTGTCCCGCATCGGACTTGTCAGCCACAAACGAGCCTGCAGCTGACGTGGACTTTTTACCCCCTCCATAAATCTTCGTCCGCGAAGCCAAGCCAAAGAAAGAAGAGTCTATGAATGATGGTCTAATATAGATGTCCTTGGCATTCAGGAGTTCTGGGCTGTGGAGAGCCAGGGAGGTGGCATCTGTCTTGAATTTGATCGAAAAGTCGAAGTGGGTCAAGGCTGGCTGGTAGATTAGAATTCGTGTGAGCCAAGACCAGCCTCTCAAAGCTCATCATGATGGTGGAGGTCAGAGCTACATGTCAGTCATCAATTAAGCCCATTATTGTGCTGGTATTATGGTGACCTTCCTGAGGCAAGTGGCCTGTTGCAGGCAGTGGCGTCACTAGGGTTGGTGTGGCGGTACCTCATAGTGTCCCTCCCATAGATGGACCTCCTCCCGTACCAGACCATAAAGAATCCTTAGTAATGTTTTTATTCTAATGTTATTCATAAATCACAAATGGTAATTACCACAATATTGTAGCTAAAACACCAGAAAATTTGACAAAAGCAGCAACTATAATGTTACGAGTCCAGAGGACCCCAAAACCCAGCAGCAATAGATATGCACCATGACAAAGGATTACTTAAACAAAAGTTGCTTTTAATTATCTTTGAATATGAAAATAGAATCAAACTTTAACTTATCTCTATTGACTCACTTAACCTACTTAACCCCCTTCTAATGCTAAGTGTACGTGTGTGTAATGTGTGTGTAAGTTCAGCAAAGTTCTTTGGTTCACAGTCCAATCTCACTGGTTACAGGCAATGCTTATACTGTGCACAGAAGTTAACATTAATAAAGTTCACCAGGCTTTGGTGCTTAACAGAGATGGTTACCACTCAGAAAGGTTCTTGTTGGTTTTCAGAGAGAGAGACATCCACAACTGATACCTATTTAATCAGCTACTCCAGTGTCTTGCTGACAAAATGGCCCCTTCAGGGTTCCCCAGATGATAACCTCTTTCTTTCAGGTCATCACAGAGTTCCTTTCTGTTTCTCCTATTCCAAGAGAAACACCAGACAGCCAGTCCTCTCCTTTGACCAGGATGTCTTCCAAACCTTGCCAGCTCGCCCCTCTGGAACCGATGACTGTGTCTCTCTCCTCTCTCTCTCTCTCTCCCACTCTGAGAGCAAAACCTGTTTTTTTCTCCTCTCTGCCTGCAAAGATCACATGACAGTCAATTCTGTTTTCCAGACAAAGCTGTTACTGCCTGTTGTTACATTTGTTGCCTTTTGCAAATAACAGTCCATCATGAGTCTCTGAGCTCTCTTGCAAAAGCTCCTGCAAAAATTCTGTGTTTTAAAGTGTTTGTGTGTGACCTGCACTAACAAACCTTTCCCAATTTATCTCCCAAACACACCTCTATATACTCTGTCACAATAAAAACATTAGCAGTAATGAAAACAACAGTGTGTGAAGTCGAAACCCCGTGATGTGAAGGATCACTGTAATCAGGTAATAATGACATCTCTGACTGGAGCACATTAGAAGGTTCAAGTAGAGTTTTAGTCGTGTAGGGATATTGATACATGTAAGCTGGACCTACAAGAAATGTTTTTGTTGTAATAACTAACTTACAGGGATATTTTTATAAAAAATAATGTTTCTGCTGAAATACTGAACAAAAATTTTATAGACTGCCATTGTGGTGCGGTCTGCACCCCGCTAGTGATGCCCCTGGTTTCAGGGAGAAATTACAAATGCCTGTGAATGGTGGGAGTCTTTGGTCTGAGTCGAATCTCAGGACATAGCCCAGAGGGGCCAGTCGCTCTCTCTGAATTCCTCTGCAAGCTGCCCTGATTTCACAATGTGACCGTGGGTACAGTGTTGCTTTCTGGTGTGGGTGTTCAAAATGAACACGGAACATGTTGAGCTCATCGGGGAGCGTGGTGCTGCTACATGGCACACCGCTCAACTTTGACTTGCACCCGTGATCATATACAAGCCTTGCCATGGTTGTCGTATGCCCATGATGTTCTCCTGGGACTCAACCTTATCTTTTCTCTTCCGCGATGGACTTGTGAAGATCGTACTTGGATTTCTTGTTGACATTATTCACAATTCAATGTCCGTCGACTTTTAGATATTATTTATTCCCCTACTGTCTCGTCTTCTGAATGTATTCTATCTCTAGATGCCAAAAAAAGCATTGGATAGGATTGAGTGGAGATATCTTTTTTGTGTAAGGGGAAATTTAACCTAGGTTCTCAATTTGTTAACTGGATTCAATATATTCATCCCCTACAGCTTCAATTTTTTCTAATTCAATTAAATCAAAACCTCTTAAACTATTTTGGGGAACCAGACAGGGTTGACTTCTAAGTGCACTCTTATTTAATTTGGCTTTGGAACAACTAGCATTGGAAAGTATCTCTTTATACTGATGATCTTTTACTATAATATATATATTATCCAGTCCTGATCATTCAATTCCAAGAATCTTATCACTTCTTAGTCAATTTGGTCAATTGTCAGGTAACAGATTGAATTTGCAGAAGAGTGAATTATCCCCTTTGGATTCTGCCCACTCTTTTGATTCTTCTATCCCTTTTTAAATTGTTAAAAATCAATTCATTTATTTAGGTATTACTATTACTAGAAATATCATTAACTTGTTTAAGGAAAATGTTCTTACTTTATTGAATCACATTAAGAAATCCTTATCGCAATGGTCTCCTCTTTTGATGACATTAACAGGGAGGGTTAATATTATTAAGGTGAATGTCCTGCCTAAGTTCTTGTATTTTTTTCAGCTGTCCTGGTATTTTCTCCTGAATCTTTTTTTGATTCATTGGATTCAATTATTTCTTCTTTTATGTGGAAAAATAAGCGTTTCCACTTGAAAACAAAATTCCTTCAAAATACTAAAAGTAATGGGGGCTTGGCATTGCCTAATCTGAGACTTTATTACTGGGTAGCAAACATTTAGATACATCATTATCTAGATATTCAGGTGCCTGAGGATGGATTGACCTAGAGATTAAATCCATTAAATGACATTCTGTTATCTTCTGTTGCCTTTTTCACTCTCCATACTAACTTTGTGTATGTAGAAAGCACTTTGGTTATCACAGATTTTTATTAATTAGTCCAAATTCATGTAATTCCTTTCTTTCCTTTCCTTCGGTCCAAGACATTGGATATACTCAATGGTCCAGGTTGGGTATTCAATCTTTCTTGGACTTGTATATAGACCAAAATCTTGCTTCCTTTGAGCAATTATCTGCCAAATTTAAATCACCCAATCAACATTTCTCTCGCTATTTACAGATTAGGAGTTTATTAAACTACTTAATGTTGAGGCTTCCTCAAGACTTAGATTTGAATCTTATCTGGGAAGTATATCATTTTAATCAGAATTTTAATCCCTTTATGAACTACTTTTAAGATCTAGAGATAGTTCCTTATCTAACATTAAGAAAGTTTGGGAACGTGACTTTCAACAGTCGTTTGCTGAAGATACATGGAACTCTAGTTTGAAAAATGTATATTTCTCCTCTCATTACAATTTTAAGTAGCCCATAGGGGCCATTATTCCAAAGTTCAATGAGCTAAAATTTACCCCAATATATCCTCTACATGTGATAAATGTACAACTCAGGAAAGTACATTATATTATATGTTCTGGCGACGTCTCTCTCTTTGGAACTACTGGGAAGATGTATTTACTGCACTATAATTCTTGATATAAATCTCTCTCCGAGCCCTTTTATTGCTATTTTTGGAATGAGGGGACCAATGGACTTGCTTTTGAGTCCATCTCAATCCCATGTGGTTGCTTTTGCTTCCCTGATTGCTAGACGGCTCATTCTGCTGGGGTGGAAAGATGTTGTCCCTCCCACGCATACACAACGGTTCTTGGATTTGGCAGCAACCCTCTCTCTCTCTCGAAAATCAGGTGTTCAACTACCACTACGAGTAAAAAAATTCTTTGGAGTTCTTTCTTCAGTTATTTTCAAAATTCATAGATCAATTATTTTTGCTCTTTATTTCTTTTTCTTCATTTTTGTACTATTAGTTTTGAAATAAGTCATTGACGCTTTGACTGTAATGGGTTTATAAATTAAATTAGTTAAAGGTTTTTTTCCTTTTTTATCGACAACATGGATCATACTTTTCTTGTTTACCGTTGTTTACTATCTGTGATTTTAATTTGCTTTTACCTGAACTTTATATCATATGCTATGTATTTGATATTATTATTTTCTGAAAAACCAATGAAAAGACTGAAAATAAAAGGATTTCTTGTCACGGGCTGGGACTCCTGACCTGAATGTCTTGAACCTAGGTTCAACTGTGAACTGAGTTCCTGGTTCATCTGTGATTTCCGATGAATTCAGTAATGGCAGTGGTATATTCCATAAGGTTGTGACCAAATCCTTGAATTCAGGCTCATCCACCGATTTAAAGCAGTTGCAGTGAATGTCATTTGTCCAAGTCTTACATGTTTCAATCGAATCATCACATACTTCTAACATCCAGACTGTTCAACCCCCCTCTCACAGGACCATTACCCATTCCAGGGCTGAGCCTAATAAATCTTGTCTGAACCATTTCCAACACATTAACATCCTTCCTTCAACGAAAGGCCCACACTGTCCACAATATCCTAACTGATCTTGGCTGTACCCTGTATAATAGGAGTATAATCTGTCCTTTTTTATTGAATACCCCTCACAATGAACATGAGCATTCTGTCAGCTTTCCCAATCATTTGCTGCATCTCTACATGAGTTTTTAGTCAATCTCGCACTGAGAAACCCTGACCTCTCTGTATCTCACACCTCTGCATGATCACCTTTGGATTATCTGCTGGGACTTGAAGAACTGAATTCCAGGGAAAGTTTGGACAGGTTAGGACTGAATGAGGGGAGATTTGATTCAAAATTATGATGTATATCAATAGAGCGAATGCAAGTAGGCTTTTTTACTCAGGTTTAGCTGAGAAACAAATGAGAGGACGTGGGTTAAGTGTGAAAGGGAACATTTTTACACGGAGAGCAGTGGGAGTGTGGAATTAGCTGCCAGTTGAAGTGGAGAATGCGGGCTCGATTTTGACATTTAAGAAAATTTGGATAGGTACATGGATGGAAGAGGTTTGGAGGGATGTGTAACACCATTCAGTGGGACTATGCAGAAAAATGGTTTGGTGCAGGCTAGAAGGGCTGAAGGGATTGTTTCTGTGCTGTAATGTTATATGGTCCAATGGTTCCCCTTCTGCCTGAACACTGATGCTCACACAATCGACTCTGTGCTGTAGCGTTCTATGGTTCTGCCAGTGGACAGTTCAACATTTGCACACCATTTGCCAGATCGTTGGCCACTCACCCAATCTATCGTTATCTTCTTATAGTTTCTACACAGCTGAATTTTCTATCCATCTTACTTTTTCCAGCAAAGTTAGCAAACACTGAGTTTCTTCCCTTCATTTAAACATTAAAATAATTTGTAAGAATTTGAGGCTCAACACTAATTCCACTGTGATGTGAGCTGGTGTAATTACCAAATAGTGTTGGTGTTGATGTGATTACCGGATAGGGTTGGTGCTGGCTGTGATTACCGAATGGTATTGGTGTTGACTGTTATTACCGAATGGTATTGGTGGTGTCTGTGATTACCGAATGGTATTGGTGTTGACTGTTATTACCGAATGGTATTGGTGGTGTCTGTTATTACCAAATGGTATTGGTGGTGTCTGTGATTACCGAATGGTATTGGTGCTGTCTGTGATTACTGAATGGTATTGGTGCTGTCTGTGATTACGGAATGGAATTGGTGATGACTGTGATTACCGAATGATATTGGTGCTGGCTGTGATTACCGAATGGTATTGGTGTTGACTGTTATTACCGAATGGTATTGGTGGTGTCTGTGATTACCGAATGGTATTGGTGTTGACTGTTATTACCGAATGGTATTGGTGGTGTCTGTGATTACGGAATGGAATTGGTGATGACTGTGATTACCAAATGCTATTGGTGTTGAATGTGATTACCGAATGGTATTGGTGGTGTCTGTGATTACCGAATGGTATTGGTGCTGTCTGTGATTACCGAATGGTATTGGTGCTGTCTGTGATTACTGAATGGTATTGGTGGTGTCTGTGATTACCGAATGGTATTGGTGCTGTCTGTGATTACCGAATGGTATTGGTGGTGTCTGTGATTACGGAATGGAATTGGTGATGACTGTGATTACCAAATGGTATTGGTGGTGTCTGTGATTACTGAATGGGATTGGTGTTGACTGTTATTACCGAATGGTATTGGTGGTGTCTGTGATTACCGAATGGGATTGGTGTTGACTGTTATTACCGAATGGTATTGGTGGTGTCTGTGATTGCCGAATGGTATTGGTGGTGTCTGTGATTACCGAATGGGATTGGTGTTGACTGTTATTACCGAATGGTATTGGTGGTGTCTGTGATTACTGAATGGGATTGGTGTTGACTGTTATTACCGAATGGTATTGGTGGTGTCTGTGATTACCGAATGGGATTGGTGTTGACTGTTATTACCGAATGGTATTGGTGATGACTGTGATAACTGAATGGTATTGGTGATGACTGTGATTACCGAATGGGATTGGTGTTGACTGTTATTACCGAATGGTATTGGTGGTGTCTGTGATTACTGAATGGGATTGGTGTTGACTGTTATTACCGAATGGTATTGGTGGTGTCTGTGATTACCGAATGGGATTGGTGTTGACTGTTATTACCGAATGGGATTGGTGTTGACTGTTATTACCGAATGGTATTGGTGATGACTGTGATAACTGAATGGTATTGGTGATGACTGTGATTACCGAATGGGATTGGTGTTGACTGTTATTACCGAATGGTATTGGTGGTGTCTGTGATTACCGAATGGGATTGGTGTTGACTGTTATTACCGAATGGTATTGGTGATGACTGTGATAACTGAATGGTATTGGTGATGACTGTGATTACAGAATGGTATTGGTGATGACTGTGATTACCGAATGGTATTGGTGATGACTGTGATTACCGAATGGTATTGGTGATGACTGTGATTACCGAATGGTATTGGTGCTGGCTGTAATTACTAATTGGTTTTGGTGCTGGCTGTGATTACAGAATGGTATTGGTGTTGACTGGATTGCTGAAGATGGCTGTGATCGATTGACTACCCATACCTCTTGGCCTGTAGATTTCTGTGTTGTTTATGCAACTTTTTAAGACTTCCTCTTCTGTAACGTGGTCTCACTTCAATACATCGCTGTTTATGTCCCTGAGTTCCCTCACATCCATAACTTTCTCCACAATAAATACACAAAAAACACTTGTTATGGCCTCTACCCAACTTTCTTTGCAACACATTCTGGACACTGGCGCAAGATTCACTTGTGTTCAAAGGTTATAGTTCAGAACTGAGATATATTCCATGTCATTGGCCAATTCAGCTTCTGTGGTTTCGAAGATTGGAATTAATATTTGGGCTTTGTATTGTAGTGTGGTAGAGCATTTTGGCAGTGTGATCAGATTGAGGGGCTAGCTCCCAGCCAAGCTGATTCCTACAGCTCCTGGCATGACTGAGGTGAACATAAAGAGTGTGATTTCTCTGGATGGTGCTGGTTACACTGTGTGCCTGACTCCAGGGAGACTGACAGATGCCAGGCTTGGCACAAGCTGCATTTGTTGGCTGCTCACGTCAAGGACTGCTCTCACAAACCTCCAGGAATATTCCTGCATTAGTCTCTAATTAGGGTCAGAGAGGCAGACTCTCTCAGTTGAATATTCTGACAAACTGCCCTCACACTCAGGTTTTTTCAATGAATTTGTTCCCCCTGAATATGGGGAGTATTGTCAACCTTCAGAACTCAGTGAATAGATAGATGAGTAGACCCCAGGAAGAATATACTGTACCGATCTTGCATCGTCCCTGTCCTGGGAGTGTGTGATGGGACAGTGCAGGAGGAACTTCACTCCGTGTCTGACCCTGGAAGTATGTGATTGGACGGTGTGGAGCGAGATTCACTCTGAGTCTGTCCCTGCGAGTGCATGATAGGACAGTTCAGAGGGAGTTTCACTCTGTTTCTGGCCCTAGGAGAATGTGATGGGACAGTGCAGAGGGAGTTTCACTCTGTGTCTGAGCCCGGGAGTGTGTGATGGGACAGTGCAGGGGGAACTTCACTCTGTATCCGACCCTGGGAGTATGTGATGGGACAATGCAGGGGGGACATCACTCTGAGTCTGACCCTGGGAGTGCGTGATGGGACAGTGCAGGGCGAACTTCACTCTGTGTCTGATCCTGGGAGTACGTGATGGGACAGTCCAGGGGGAGTTTCACTCTGAGTCTGTCCCTGGGAGTGTGTGATGGGACAGTGCAGGGGGAGTTCCACTCTGAGACTGTCCCTGGGAGTGTGTGATGGGACGGTGAGTGGGAGTTTCACTCTGCCTGTCCCTGGGAGTGTTTGATGTGATGGTTTGAAGGGAGCTTCATTCTATGTTTGAGCTGAAATAAATCTATCAAATATTAACTTTCCTGAAAGATACATAGACCAGGGAACAACCCATTTTGAGGTGAATGCCAGAGCTTGTTTCAGAAGCTGAGTTTACATCCCTGATGGTTAATAATGAGGTGTGCTGTACTTATTGCAAAAGACACAATGGAACACACTCACTGTTTACACACACATACACACATACAAACACTCACTGTTTACACAAACATACACATACACAGTCACACTCACACAACCATACACTCAAACTCACACACACACACACACAAACTCATGCACACATTTATGGACACATACACACACACTCACACACATACACATACTCACACACAGTCAAACACACACACACACACACACACAGAGTCATCTCTGGCCCTCAGGAGAAGGGCTTTGGAGAGTCTTCAAGCTTCTTCGAGACCTCAGCAGCAGTCTCTGCACCCCCACTGGGAGGACTTGAACCATCAGTATCTTTCCCCAGAATGAAAGCCCCAGTGCTGAAGCCACAGTGCTCACAGGTCCAGCAACAAGCTGTCGAAACAGACACTGTTTCTCGACCTTGTTCACAGGAAGTTACTGGATCAACAGAGAGAAACAATTCAAGGACATGCTAAGTTTCAGAGTTCAGATTTATTGTCGGAGTACATACATGACATCACATCCAACCCTGAGATTCCTCCGGGCCAGGCTGAATTATCACTAATTGGCAGTGCAAAAACCTATATCAATGTACACATGTAAACAAATAAAGAAATGTAAACAAACTGACTGCAAAAAAAATCAATGAAGTGCAGTAGTACGAGTCCTTAAATGAGCCCCTGATTGAGTTTGTTGTTGAGGAGTCTGATGGTGGAGGGGGAGCAGCTGTACCAGAACCTGGTGGTGCGAGTCTTGAGGCACTTATGCCACTTCTCTGATGGCAGCAGCGAGGACAGATCAGGTGCTGGGTGATGTGGCTCCTTGATGATTGTTGCCGCAATTGCTATTTCTTCAACAAAGTGTGAATTCTGTGACTGCCCAAACATTGAATCCATTCATTGGGTTCCAGGTGTCCATGATTTAGAGCACACAGTCAGGAGATCAATGGGTCCATTCAATCTCAGCAACTCTAAACAAGTTCAAAACCCTCAAGAAAGAAAATGCCCTCATAATCGGCAATCCGGAATACTCTCCATCTCCATCTCTGGCACACACTGGCTACAATGGGACAAACAAGAGCAGGTATGAGGAGGGGAGGTATGAAGAGGGAAGGAGTGAGGAGGGGAGGTGTGAGGAAGGGAGATGTGTGGAGGGGAGGTGTGAGGAGGGGGAGGTGTGTGGAGGGGAGGTGTGAGGAGGGGAGGTGTAAGGAGGGGGAGGTGTGAGGAAGGGGAGGTGTGAGGAAGAGGGAGGTTTGAAGAATGGGAGATGTGAGGAGGGGAGGTTTGAGGAAGGGGAGGTTTGAGGAAGGGGAGGTGTGAGGAGGAGGAGGAGGTTTGAAGAAGGGAGGAGAAAGACAATGGAGGTGATGAGGAGGGAGGAGATGAAGGGAAGATAGGAAGGATAAGGAGGGGCAGTGAGAGGAGTAGGGTGATGCCAGAATGGGAGGAGGTAAGGAAGGTGGATGGAGGTGAGGAGGGGAGGGAGATATGAGCAGATGGAGTTAGGACCTCTGTTAGAAATTACCCCTAAATAGGCCATTCAGCCTCTGCCTCCGCTGAGCAGTGGCTTCATCACCCTGGGCTTGGGGAGTAGTGGGAGAGTTTGTGAGACCTGGAGAGGGGTTTGAGGTGGAGGGCAATGTGGCTAATGGTATGCATCATGTACCTCTGAGACAAAGGCATCGCAAGTCCTCCTTCCCCTCAGTGGACTGACTAGGCCATCGTTCTTTCCGAGGCTGCCAGTTCCCTACAGCATTTCCAAACTACCTCTAGTGAGGGGATTTCCAGTTCCAGTTGATCAAAGGGATTATGAGGGGGATAGACAGAATCAATGAAGGTTGGCTTTTTTCCACTGAGGGTGGAAAACCAGAGGATATGGGTTAAGGGTGTAAGGGGAAAGGTTTAGGGGGGAACATAAGGGGAAACCTCTTCACACTGAGAGTGGTGGGCATGTGGAATGACTGCCAGCTGAAGTGATGAATGAGGGCTCAATTTTCACATTTAAGAAGAATTTGGACAGGTACATGGATGGGAGAAGTATGGCGGGGTATGGACTGGGTACAGGTCAGTGGGACTAGGCAGAAAAATGGTTTGGCACAGACTAGAAGGGCCAAAGGAGCCTGTTTCTGTGCTGTAATGGTTCCCCTTCTGCCTGCTCCCTCTTTGAACGCTGATGCTCACACAATTGGACTCTCAGCCTCCTCGAGAAAGCTGGCTCCAGTCACCACTTCACCCAACCCCTCTTGATAAACCATGCTGATATTTACACCCCTCAATTCTAGAACAGGAGTAGGTGCCATACTGGTGCTATTTTAGATTAAGATGTACAATATTAACGTATGTCAGGAATAAATGAGAATCGCGCGGGGCTTAATCTGTTTTTCTAATATGAACACAAGCAGGGTGTTAGTGGAATTATACCGACAGCTGCTGTTTTTTATACCATTCTCCTTGTCCACGGTAGGCAGCTCCCACTCTCTAATCTCCCGCATTCTGTTATCTGCCGGCTCCGCTGCCAAGCTGCCAGTCCGTGGCGTCACACCTTAGTGCCCTGAAAGATTGCTCCGCAGAGAGCCAGGGAATGGCAATTTCGCATGACGCAGCCTGGCAGCATTTGGGAACAGAAAGTTGGAACTGGTGCCAAGATATTCCCCAGAGAGCAAGAAAGAGAGAGAGAGAGAGAGAGAGATAGAGCGAGAGAGGGAGGCAGACAGCGATGGAGGCAGAATTGAGAAGGAGAAGGGAATAAAGATTTGCATGGGCACAGAGAAGCAGAATCCTCAAGCCTGGGGATCTGGGCAATTAATAGACAGGTTAAAGGCTGGCACTTGTGTACTTGGAGCTGGGCTGAGCTCTGAGACAGGCAAACTGGAGGTATGTTTCTTTCTGAATGCAGTAGAATGCACTATGTAAATGAGATGGTTATTACACCAATGTTCATCAAGCTGAGCTGAGAAGACATTAATAGCCTGATGAATATGCATGTGAATTTGTTAATTAAGTTAATTATTCTGCTGAAATGCATTTGTCTTCCAAGGACATTTTCCCAATGAATCCTACATGCTTCAGTCATTAGTCATGCCGTACGTTATCTCAAATGCGCTCAGTCTGACTTTTAAGGGAAACAGAAGTTTGATTTTTTTGATAAAGGTTCCAAAGTTTTCTGGGAAGATTTGCGTTCAAGTGGGCAGAAAGCGTACTCAGATGGCAAAGTGAGATGTTCTTCCATGCACTAATGTTCCCAAATATAACTTTAATGAAGGCAGCATGCAAAGGGGAGTGCTGGAGAGGGGCCACAGTACAGGAGGAAGGACACTGGTGGACAGAGGATGGCACTGAGGGTGGGCGAGACGGAAGGAGAAGAGAAGAGGTGGTGGAGATTACACTCCAGTCATCTCCATTGGAAGGGTGCTCTGACCTCAGACACTGATCCCTGATTCCGTCAATGCAAGGGTTCGAGATTGTTCCAGCCAATGGCAGTTCATGCACCAAGAGTTTCAATCCTGGAATCGCCTGACTCCATGTTCAAGTAACAGACCAGGCATTGGGCATTGGCGGGGGGGGGGGGTGTCATTGAGGAGTGATGGAGGCTGGCTTCAACCAGGCTGCAGGATGATGGGGGTGGGTGCTGGGGATAGGGGGCTGGGGTCATAGTGGGTTGGATTGAGTTGAGTGATGGGAGGGTGGAGTGTTGGGGTGGGATGAAGGGGTGGGTGATGGGGTGGAAGACAGGGTGAGTGATGGGGTGGAGTGATGGAATGGGTGAGGGGGTGGGGTGATGGGGTGGGTGAGGGGGTTGGGGCGATGGGGTAGGACAGGATGAGTGATGGGGTGGAGTGATGGAGTGGGTGAGAGGGTGGGGTGATGGGGTGGGTGATGGGGTGGGTGATGGGGTGGGTGATGGGGATGGGTGATGGAGTACTCAACACTGCATAGAGTACTCAACATCACAAGGAGTACTCAATATTTTTATTAACATTGAATTTCACATCCAAGAATACAGAATACATATGGATGTATGTTAAAAGTGAAAAAGATACATTACCCTTAAATCATACCATTTCATACAAGGTTCCCCACATTTTAATCAAACAGATTACATTGTATTAATATTTTATTATAAAAATAAGATCCAAACCCACTACCAAGAAATAAGCTGTTTAGGCAAAAAAAAAAGACAGAATTCTTATCAGAGTTATTGGTCAACATTTCTACACTCATTACAAATATACTTGGTAAAGAAATCTCAGGATTGGAAATAAGAAGCAAGAGATCAACTGCATATAAGGAGACTTTATGTCGATTCCCTTTATAATTATACCACTGAAATCTCTACCATGATGCACAGCAGCTGCTAAAGGTTCCAAACTTAGGTCTAAAAACAAAGGCCTTAAGGAGTCACCTTGTAAAGCCTAAAAAACATTGATTGTTGTGAATTTAAACATATTGAAATACTAGGGCGTAAATACAACAGTTTAATCCACTTCCCATTCCACTTGATCAAACACTTTTTCAGTATCCAATGAGAGAACACATTCAGTCTTTGGAATGGAAGGTAAATATAAAATATTCAATAATCAATATAAATTAAAATAAGAATAATGATTTTTAATAGAACTTGTCTGGTCAGTGTTGATGATTAATGGTAAGGTATTCTCTAATCTATGGGCAAGAACTTTGTATAAAATCTTCATATCTACATTAATGAAATGGGTCTATAGGAAACAGACTTAGTTGGTTCCTTCCCTTTTTTTCAATACTTGCTTCATTAAAAGAGAAAGGAAGTTTCCCTTCTCTAAATGAATAATCCACACAGAGCTTAAGTGAGGTACAAGACATTTGGAATAAAGATTTATAGAATTCAACAGGATATCCATCTGGTCCTGGGGCTTTATCAGATTGCAATGATGAAATAGCTACAAATGATTTCTCTTGAGAAATAAATTTTAATAAGAGGGAATTACTACCTATAAAAGGGCCTTTAGCAATCTATGCTAATTTCCCTTTTAAAATAGTTAAAGACCAATTCAAATATGTTGGAATCACAATTACAAGAAGTTTAAAAAACTTATTGAAATAATTTTTTTCAGGTTTAATTAACTGGACTAAAGAGTTGTTAACGGGATGGTCACCCTTATGTATGACAATGATTGGACATATCAATGCAATTAAAATGAATATTCCCTACCTACATTTTTGTATGTTTCATTCTTTACCAATTTTCATTCCTAAATTTTTTTTAATTCATTTGATTTGATTATTTCCTCATATATATATATATATATATATATATATATATATATAGGGAAACAGCCCCGTATAAACAAGGCCTTATCTTCAAAGGACCAAAAGGAATGGGGGGGGGGGGGGTTATTTCTTCCAAATTTTAGATTTCACTATTGGGCACCAATATATGAAATTTATTATTGCTATTACATTTTGATACCTCAGACGATCATCCTTCTTGGGTAGAAATGGAACTGAGTTTTTCTAAAAAATTTAACCAAGTTGGCAGTTTTCGGTTCTTCTTTACCCTTTCCCTTCTCCAAACTAGCAGATAACCCGATAACGAGACAGGCTGAGAATTTGGGAACAATTTAGGAAGTTCTTTGGCTATCTCAGTTTCTCTTGCTAGCCCTATTATAAAGAATCATCTTTTTCAACCATCTACCTCAGATTCAGGTTTCAAGGAGTGGGTTAGATTGGGTATAAAAAGTTTTATGGATCTGTACATTTGAGGTGATTTTGCTTCATTTGAACAACTAACAATTAAGTTCAAACTTCCTAACAGGCATTTTTTTAGATACCTTCAAATTAGGCATTTTTCTCAGTCCAAACTTGCTAATTTTCCTTAAATTCCCAATATCCTTGATATATTTTTTGATTTAAAGTTTTCTTACGGTGGATTGATAGCAACAATTTATAATACCTTGATGGATCCAAGAACATGTTCAGAAAGGGGAATGAAGAATGAATGGGAACAACATTTGAATACATCAATTCCAGACGAAGTCTGGGATACCACACCAAAGTAATACTTCATTCTGGGCACGACATTGTTCATTACATTTTAAAGTGGTACATCGAATACACATGTCCAAATTTAAACTCTCTCATTTTTATTCCAATGTGGATTGACTATGTGATAAATGTAAAATCTTTGAGCCCCCTCTGATTCATATGTTTTGGGAATGTCCAAAACTAAAAGAATTTTGGGATCAATTCAGCCAAACTTTATCAGAGATTCTTAGGATTAAATTGGAACCGAGCCCTTTTATTGCTCCGTTTGGTTATTCCCAAGAGGAGAATATTTCCTTGAACTTTAATTAAAAACCAGTTTACTTCATTGATAGCCAGATGAGCAATTTTGATGAAATGGCAGCACCAACTCACATGCAATAGGTACAGGATATTATGTCTTGTTGAGTTTGGATAATATCAGATAGAACATTAAAGAAATCAAGATTGAATTTGACAAGATATGGGGCCCATTTATGGACTATTATCATAATTTGAATACATAGGCGGGATGGTCTGGAGATTTCCTGTCCGATGTCCAGGACCCGAGACTCGATTCTTTACATATTATTCGCTGGTGACCATGTTTAATGGGAGGGGTGGATTAGAATGGGTTTTTCCCCCTATTTTTCTTTCGATTAGCAGTTAAGAGATTAGTAACTTTAAAGTTAAATAACTTTAAAAAATGCAGAGAAAGTTTGAAATACTTCATTCTAATATTTCTCAAGGCTCTGGCATGTCCACAACATATGAAGTAATGAAGAATCTCCATTTATACATTTATCACAAGAAGGTACATCTGCATAAAAATGAGATATTTGACTTTGAACATGTGAGCCCTATGGATGACTTTAAATGGTAGGAGGGAGTGGTGGGCTCATAAAGATGAGGTTTTAACCAATTAAAAATTGCATTCCAAGTTCTTCAGAAATTGAAAGCTGTAGGTCCTGTTCCCAGGCTTTTTAAATTTTATCTGAGGGAGTCTCTCTTATTCCCAAAACATATCATAAATGTTAGATATTGAACCATTATAAAAAGGTTGTAAATTAAAAATCACATCAATTAAATTCTTATCAGAGCTTTTTGTAAAAAATCTCTAATTATAGATTACAAAAAAAAGGGTATTTAGTAATCCATATTTAATGGAAGAATGAAGCAAGATTCCTCTCAACAAATAAATCTTTAAAACATTTAATGCCCAATCTATTCCATTCCTTAAAAGATACACCAGTCATTCAAGGTTTATAAAAATAAGTAGAAAAATAGGACTAGAAAGAGAAAATCTCATTAAACCAAAATGTTTTCTAAATTGTATTAAGATCCTCAAAGTATATTTAACCACTGGATTAAGTAATTTA
Source organism: Narcine bancroftii (assembly GCF_036971445.1). Taxonomy (NCBI): domain Eukaryota; kingdom Metazoa; phylum Chordata; class Chondrichthyes; order Torpediniformes; family Narcinidae; genus Narcine; species Narcine bancroftii. The sequence continues at coordinate 82,111,947 of NC_091480.1, forward strand.
TCTAAAGATATAGAAAGTGAGGATCCAAGATGAGAGAACATTTTTTAACAGAATTAGATTCCAAAGAGACCAATTTTGGACAGTCTTCATGGTTATTATAATATAATCAAAACATAAAATGTCATATGTTGAATGCTCAGTAATAAAACCTAAATTTTGGTAAGGCTAAACCTCCATTCTTTTAAAGTTTTTTTAAATGGACTTTATTTAGGTGAGGGTGTTTATTCTTCCATATATAAAATAAGATTGAGTCAGGGAAATCACACGGAGTATTCTACACCACAAGGAGTACTCAAAACTGCAAGGAGTACTCAACACTGCAAGGAGTACTCAACACCGCATAGAGTACTCAACACTGCTCGGAATACTCAAAACGGCAAGGAGTACTCAACACCGCACAGAGTACTCAACACCACAAGGAATGCTCAACACCACACAGAATACTCAATACCACACAGAATACTCAACACCACATGGAGTACTCAACACCACACAGGGAACTCCTATTCCTTTTTAAAATATTGTTATTGATTTTAATAAAGAAAAAGCACAGAAATGGTTTATAACCAGTAAAATTTTTATTCAAAACTATAATTTTCATCTCATTAAAATATTTTAAATCTTATCTAAACCATTAAGTTTAGGATTAGGGATTACCATTAAATATTTCACTTATACAATATTCCAATTATACTTCAGAAAATTTCTCAGCATGTGAACTGAATTCCAAACTCCAAATCATAATCTTCATAATATATCCCAATCCAAGGAAAGAAAGAAAAAAGAAAGATAAAAAAGTATAGATACAGAAGAAGGAAATAATAATTTCTTTTCAGTTGTTATATAAATAGGGAATTTACAATTCTCAGATATTAGCTTCACATTCTATATTATAATCAGATAATCAGTGCTGGTCTGGCTGACGATTCTATGAAGTGAGGAGCTGTGGTCGTGAGTTTCATCTAACTTTTAATAATTCCCAACTTTTTAACTCACTTTTAATTCATCGAATCAGTTAATTTTTGATTCAAATATCTGCAGTTACCGGCGGGTGTTATTTCACGGCGTAAAGCAGAACAAAAATACCCAAAGTCAAAACTATGGAAGGAAATGAACTTTAAGAAGAAATAGAGGAAGAATCTGAGACTAATCCAGATACTCCCTTGACTTTTGGAATGGCTACTAAAATGATTGAAAAATGGTTTGAAGATATAAACAAAGCTCTGAAAGCTTGGTCTAAGGAGATTGAAAAGAAATTAGGGACAGTGTTGGAATCCATTCCACAGACTGAAGAATGTTTATCAGTTTTGGAACTATGAACACTAGCTTAGACAAATGAGAGGTTGACAGCTGACAACAAAAAAAATCTATGTCTGGGTGTGAAATCTTGAAGGACACAACTGTCGTGACAATATTCATATCCTCAGTTGAAAAGAGGACAGTGAGAAAGGAAAACCACAGTGAAATTCTTTACTGATTTACTCACTGAACTATCTGGCGTCAAATGTGTTGGGAAAGATTTAGTATTGGATAGAGCACATCTATCTATTTCTATCTCTAAAGCCTACTTCGGGGCACCCACGATCAGCTTCACTATTTTCAAAAACAGGAACAAATTTTGAAAATGACTCGATCTAAGAAAGACCTATCATATCAAGAACAATGGGTCAGATTTGTAGAGGATTTTTGCCCAGAAGTGGTCGCTCTGGAGGGGTAATGGTGGCGATCTAAAAGAACTAATTTAAGCCTGCATTACTCTACCCGGCAAGATTGAGAATTACAAATGGAGGTCAGAAGATTTTTCTGAGTTCACCCGAGGAAGCCTGAAAAGAGAGACTGCTGCATTGGCGTCAAGTTCAAGGTGAATGGATTTTTTCCAAGCGAAGCTGGATGACTTTAATTTTAAAGAGAGGGGAGAAAGTCTTTTCTTTCTTCATTTTTCTGAAGTGATCTGTGTAATAAGACTTCATTTGCTTAATAGGTTCCATGCTGAGGACTTGGGTATTTAATTGAATATCTTTATACTTGTTGAGTATATTTTTTGTGTTACTGGTGGTACTTACGTTGGACAATTAGAGCCCCTTTTATGAGTGTAGGAAAGCTAGTAGCTCACCCTCTACTTGAACAGTTTTATAATTTGAAATCTTAATTTTTTTTCTTCTTTAATGAATGATAAATAGAGGGATGGGGTTGATTTTTTTTCATTTTGAGATCTTGAAAGCAGTAAAATGTCATTGCGCACATGTTTAATATCTTCTTGTCCATTTATTTTTGGATAATACGTTAATCTAATGGTAAGGTTTAAACGTGACGACTGTTTAAAATGAAGACCTCTCTTAGTGGCAGATTGCTTAAATGTTTAAAAAATATTTCCCTTTAAAAGGATTATATTTTAGCAGTAATTGTTAAATGGGATATTTATGGAGTGGATGTGCGCAATTGGATGTTGTAGAACATTTTCCAGGCACTGGTAGAGTGTTATCAGTCTGGTGGAAACTTTGTTTATTTTTATCCCAGGGAAGAAATAAAACAATGTTTTAATTAGGACCAGAAACATCAACAGTGCAGGCGATAGGGTTGTAAGAGGTTTTTTTGAGCAGGCCACACATTTGTTTTGTGTCCTTTAAGTATGGGACGGTTGGAAGGGTTTTTTGTTTGGGTTATTTAGATACAAGGTTGCTATTTATATTTATATTTCATTTTTTTGTGTTCTGTCTTGCAGCATGGAGCTGGGATGGCAGCCTCTGGAGTAATGATGAAGCATTAATTTACCACTGTTTACTGTCAAAATCCTGTAAATAATGGCATCTATTAAAATCATATTGTGGAATGTTAAAGGGTTAAATGGGACTATAAAATGAAGAAGGTTATTTGCTCATATTAAATGCTTAAAAGCGGGCATTTTTTTAAGGAAACACATATTAAAACGTCAAATAAAGACAGGCTAATGTTTAAATGAGCAGGACAATGTTATCACTTCTCTTCAGAAACTAAGATTAGGGGTATCACCCAAATATTCTGTTTGTATTACACGTTTGTAGTACTATAGATAAAATGGGCGTTACATTATCCTTACAGAGAAATTACACAACAAATTAGTTGTATTATCTATGTGCTCCAAATGTGGATGAACCATCTTTTCCTGAAATTATTTTGGCCTATTACCAGATCTATCTCAATATTCATTAATCTTAGTGGGGATTTTAATTGTTGTTTAAGTACAATATTAGACCATTCTTTGAATAGATCTGTTAATCCTGCCAAATCAGCAATGGTAATTCAATCCTTCGTATCTGATATGGGAATCTCAGATATATGGAGATTTTTGAATCCCATTATTAGAGATTATTCTTTTTTTTGTCTTCATCACTCTTATACTCGGATTGATTTTAAAAAAAGAGATGGTTAATTGAGTAATATGACCAGAACTTGTGAATATCAAGGTAGAGTTATTTCAGATCATGCCCCAGTAATTTTAAAGTTGGGATTTCCTAATATTCCAGTGAGTAAAAAACAATGGCAATTTAACACTACTCAACTTTAAAATATAGATTTTGATTTTTCTAGAAAAAGAAATACAATTTTTTCACTGTTAGTTCAATTTCAGATATTTCCAATTTGATAGTACATGGTCAAATAATTTCAAATACAGCTAGTATAATTATAAAGACTAGGAAAGAAAGAATGGATTTGACCTGGAGTTATATAATAGAAGAATTGAACTTCAAACTACATTTCATTTATTATCCTCCCATCCAATTGAACAACAGATAATGAGACTAAAAGTCAATTCTATATTCATGGCCAGAAATCTGGTAAATTATTAGTCACTTAATTGAAAGGAAATTCAGCCAAAGAAAATTAATAGGATACGTCTCCCCAATGGCACAATAATATTTTAAAATAAATGATGTTTTAGAGACTTCTATATTAAACTTTATTCTTCTGAGTTAAATAATGAAGAAGTTTTGATAAAGGATTTTTTAGACCATTTGAATTTACCTACTCTTTCTCATGAAAACTAGCAATTTGAAGGGTCCAATATCATGAGGAATTGCAAAAAATAATATGTTCTTTACAATCAGGTAAATTTCTGGGTCCTGATGGCTTTTCGGTTCAGTTCTATAAATTATTCTCTAAAGAACTTGTTCCACAATTGTTTACTATTGAACGAGTCATTTCAAGAAGGAAAATTACCTTCTTCATTTAGTAAGGCTTTAATTTCAGGGATTATAAAAAAGGAAAGAATCCAGAGGACTGTGCACCTATAGATCCATCTCCTTACTCAATGTTGACATGAAGATCTTATCAAAGATCTTGGCTCATAGTCTAGAGAATATTTTGCTTGGAATAATAAATAGCGATCAAACTGGATTTATTAAAAATAGATATCTTTATTATAATATGTACAGACTGTTGAATATTATTGTAGAGTTCGTCGAAAGAATCAAAGACTTGTTGATCCAAACCAAGGCTTTTATTAGCAAAAGACAGGAGCTCTTCACAGGTGGCCAACCAGTCCGGAATAATCCGACCTGGCTAGGGACACAACTCTTTAAGGCCCAGACAATAGGCGTGGCTTAGCTCTCAGCCAATCGCTGTAAGCACAGTCTAGATACAGTAACTATATACACTATATACATTGGTGATAGATCTGTATTATCACAATTATATACTCTCCTTCCACTCATTCTAATGAATGCATTCTATCTTCAAATGCCGAAAAGGCATTTGATAGGGTAGAATGGGAATATCTGTTTGCAACATTAGCAAGCTTTAATTTTGGCCCAGTTTTTATTCAATTGATAAAATGTTTATATGCATGCCCATAAGCTTCAATTCACATTAATTCCCAACAAGCAATTTTTAAAAAAAAATTACATCGTGCTACTAGACAGGGTTACCCTATAAACCCCCTGCTTTTTGATTTAGTGGTAGAACTACTAGCTGCTGCTCTAGTGGAAGGTTTTAAGAGGTTATTTAGAGGGAGAATTGAATATAGGCTATCATTATATGCAGGTGACCTTTTACTTTTTTGTATCCAGCCCAGAGACATCTATTTCAAGGATGCTGTGTTTACTTACACATTTTAGTAATATGCCAGTTATAAACTTAATTTCTATAAAAGTGAATCTATACCATTATAGGGCTCTCTTACTCTATACTCTAATTTCCCCTTCAAAATTGTGAAAGAACAATTTAGATATTTAGATATCATGATTAACTAAGAACATTAAAAACTTCTTTAAAAGAAAACATTGCATTTTTATTGAATCAAACAAATATAATATTATCCAGATGGTCACCACTGATTGATCAGTCATATTAATTCAGTCAAAATGAATATCTTATCAAAATTTTTATATTTATTTCAGTCATTACCTATATTTATTCCAAAATCTTTTTTTTGAAACATTGGAATCATTTATTATGTCATATATATGGCAAGGGAAGAAAGCTTGATTAAATAACATTTTGTCATCACTTAATTTTAGATTCTATTATTGGGCAATAAATATAAGAAATATCTTATTGTTGTTACAATTTAATAAAATAGATGATTGCCCTAACTGGGTTGAAATCGAGTTGAAATCTTTTAAAAACACTTCTATGTGAGCAGTTTTAGGCTCATCCATACCTTTACAATTCCAAAATTAACAAAAAAATTAATAATGAGACAGAGTCTAAGAATTTGGGTTCAATTCAGGAATTTTTTTTAGATTCTTGGGATTTTTATTCACTTGTCTGATTCTGTCTAATCATCTTTTCCAGTCCTCTATTTTAGATGCAGGTTATAGAGAATGGAATCAGCCAGGGATTAAAAGCTTTAAAGATCTTTTTATTCAACAAAATCTTGCATTTTTACAACAATTGATGGTGGAATTTAATTTGCCAAATAGGCATTTTTTGAAGTATTACCAAATTAGGCATTTTATTAGATCTAAACTTTCGGAATTTCCATGTCTTCCTGATCTGAATTTTATAGATGAATTCTTTGAAATATATTTTGTACATAAAGGTATAATATCTGCTTTATATTATAAAATATTGAATATAAAGACAATTTCCCTAATTAAGATCAAAATTGAATGGGATAACAACCAATTTATCCTTCTCAGAGGAAGATGGGTCCACAATCTTAGGCCTTATCAATAATTCTTCTCTATGTGCTAGACACAGTTTGATCCAATTTAAAGTGGTAGAGTACACTTATCTAAAATTAAACTGTCTCGAATTTATCCTGATATCAATCATTCTGTGATAAATGTAACATTTTTGAAGCCTCTTTGATACACGTTTTGGTCATGTACCAAATTAGGAAAATTTTGGACAGATATTTTTAAAACTTTTTCAGATATTTCCAGGATCAATCTTGAACCCTGTTTGTTAATAGCAATATTTGGTTTTTCCAAGGATGAGAATATTATTTTAACCTCAAATCAAAGACAAGTTTGGCATTTTTGACATTGCTGGCCAGAAGAGAAATCCTGTTAAGATGATTTTCCACCCACTCACTTGCAATGGTTACAGAATACCATGTCATTTTTTGAGTTTAGAGAAAATTAGACTTATGTCATGAAACTTAAGATTATGTTTGTATAAAATGTGGGGTCCATTTATGGTTTAGTATCACAATTTGAATAGTTGAGGTAGAGGATGTGGTAGAGTAGTATGTTTTGCTGGACCTCTGGAGGTCACCGCTCCATTCCAAGGCTGCTTATATTATTAATTCAACCTTGTTTAGGACGAGGGGTTGGAGTAATTGTTTTTTTCTCTCTCGGGATAATAAATACTTATGGTTTGATTGAGATTTCATGAACTATTGTTAATGTTCAATATAATACCCATATTTGGTTCTTTAGGAATCTATTATGTATATATTCTCAATAAAATATTTTTAAAATGAAAAAATATAATCAATATTTACAATTCTCAATTAAACAAACATTTATCTAATATAGTATCAAAATAGGAAAAAAAAACTTTTAATCAAACCCCTACCTCTAAACAAGGTTAACCAAAATAAAAATATACCTGGGAATTGGGTGACGACAACCAGAAACCAGACAGCACATCGCCAGGGCATCCAAACACCTTAGTTCTTTAGATTATGATAATAATCCATGAATGGGCCCCACATCTTATGGAAATTAGACTTTACATTTTTAATAGTATATCCGATTTTTTCCAAACTTAGGTAGAACATAATATCATGAAACCATTGAATATGAGTAGGTTGGGTGTTGTCTTTCCATTTCATCAAAATTGCCCATCTCGCTATCAGAGAAGTGAAAGATAAAATTTGCCTTGGAGTTGATGTCAATAAAATATCCTATTCCTGAGAAAAACCAAATAAAGCAACAAAAAAAAATCACTGATAACACTTGAAAAATGTTTTTCCAAAATTTTTCTAAACTAGGCAGTTCCAGAACACATGAATCAATGAAGCCTCAAAGATTTTACATTTGTCACATAATGGATCAATCTCAGAATAAAAACGAGGTCATTTGATTCATATGTATTCTGTGCACCACCTTGAATTACAACAATGTTGTGCACAGAAAGAGGTCTCATTGATCAAATTAAGAATACTATCTCAATCCTCATCCGAAAGTGATAGATTCAAGTCGAGCTCCCAATCATTCTTGATCTTAACTAGTGAGGCTATTCTTAAATCCAACAAATTATTGTAAATAATTGATATTGAGCCTCTATGATCTGTAAGTCAAAAGTATATCAAGAAAGTTTGTCTCAAGAATTTATGGAAAATCAGAGAGCTTGGAATGAACAAAATGTCTGACTTGTACATATCTAAAAAAATGAATGTTTGATACTTTAAATTTTGCCGCCAATTGTTCAAAGGAAGCAAAATGATCTTGAATAAAAAGATCTTTTAAACATCCCAATCCCTAAAACCTGTTTTTAACAAAGGTTGAAAAAGGTATGAGATTTAATAGGGCTGGCAAAAGACAAACTCTGAGATAAAAAGAAACTTTCTAAATTGTGCCCATATTCTCAGCCTTTGTTTCATTATCGGGTTGTCAATCAATTTATAAAAAGAAAAGGGTAAAAAAGACTTTAAAATTGTCAACAGAGATGAATTTAATTCCATTTCTACTCAAGAAGGGTGGTCAATTAGTTTATCAAAATGTAACAAAAGGAGCAGATTATGTATGTTGACCACCTGATAATAAAATCCAAAATTTGTAAGTGACAATCCACCATTCTTTTTAGTCTATTGAAGATGAGATTTATTTAAATGAGGGTGTTTTCCTTGCCATAAGTAAGAGAAGATAAACAAATTCAATAAATCAAAAAAAGGTTTTGGAATAAAAATTGGTAGACCTTGGAAAAGATACATTTAATCAAATTGATTTGTCCAATCATAGTAATAGATAATAATATTTTGACCTGATTAATTAATGCAGAAAAGTTTTCCTTAAATAAGTGTTTATAACTCCTAGTAATTGTAATTCCAAGATAATTAATTGGTCTTTCATAATCTTAAAAGGGAATTTAGAATATCTTAATAAAGAACCTTTTAAGGGTAATAATTCACTTTTATGCAGATTTAATTTAAAGCCAGAAAATTGACTAATATGGGTAAATAAGGTTAATATGTTTGGTATAGAAACCTCAGGCTTGGATATAAAGAGCAAATGATCATCTGCATATTAGGAAAATTTATGTTCGACTCAATTCCTATATATCTCTGTGAAATTTCTACTCTCCTGAAGAGCAATTGCAAGGGGTTCTATTACCAGGTCAAAAAGCAAAGGACTCAAAGGACAATCTTGACAGGTACCCCAATGAAGCCTAAAATGTTTTGAATGGTGTGAGTTTGTAGAATTGAGGCAGCAGGACATGAATAATCTAATAAAATCCAGACCAAAATTAAATTTTTCTAAAATGGCAAATACATAGTCCCATTCCACCCAATCAAATGCCTTCTAACAAATGAACACATTCAGTGATAGGAGTAGAGGGTAAATATAAGATATATGTTAAAATAAGGACACTGATTCTTAATAAAACCAGTTTGGTCCTCAGAAATAATCAATGGTAAAATATTCTCTAATCTATGTGCCAAAATTTTTGACAAAATCTTCATATCCTCAATGCCACATGGAATACTCAAAACTGTACAAAGAACTCAACATTGCACTGCTTTCGGAATGAATGGATCTGTGGCCAAGTTTGCAGAAGATATGAAGGTAGGTGTGGAGGAAATGGAGATGTTGTTGAAGGATAGAAAGTTTTGGAGAATGGGCAGAGAAGTGACAAATTAAATACAATGTTGAAAAATGTAAAGTCATGCACTTTGGTAAAGATTTAAATTGAAGACTTTTTAAAATGGTCTTAAATTTGAAAATACCCAAATTTTCCCAGAGGCAGTTATGAGACCAGGCCATTGGGTGCATTTAAGGCAGAGATTGATAGGTACACGTTTAGCCAGACCATCAAAGGTTATGAGGTGGAGGCCGGGCAGTGGTGATGAGTGGAAATCAACAAGCTCATGATTAAATGGAAATGGATAAGCTGGTGATTAAATGGTGGAGAAGACTTGATGGGCTGAGTAGCATACAGGTCCTGCATCTTATGGCTTTTATATGAATGTGTATGGTTTTATTGTGTGCACATACATGTGTGTATTTTCACTTTGTTTTTGCCTGTAGGGTGTGTGTGCGTGTCTTTGCATCTCTGGGTGTGGGTCTGTGGGTCTACATGAATTTGTGTGCAAGAACCTTTTTGCTGTGTGTGTGTGTGCCTGCATGCCTAAAGTATGTGTGTGTGTGCATGGAGTACTTAACACTGCATTGAGTCTGTGTGTACTTGTGTGTTTGAATGTATGTGTGAATGTGTGTGCGAATTTGTGTTTGTTTTAATGTGTGTATGTGTAAGTGGGTGGTGTGTGTGGGTTATGCATGTGTTTGTGTGTGTTTGAGTGTGTGAGTATATGTGAGTGTGAATGTGTGCATATTTGAATCTGAGTGAGAGTGCGCGCATGTGTGTGTGTTGCCTTGTTTTGAGCTTCCTGGTGCAGCAGAACTGGTGGAACAGCTGTTCTTACCCAGAGACATGTTGGCTGTCGCCCAGCTCAAAGCTCTGATGGGAAATTTACACCGTGCGGATATTTCAGCTTAAAGTGGCAGGCCCAGTTAGCCAGATCTCAAACTGAACAACAGTTTCCTCTGGAGCCACCCACAAGCTTTCACAAAATTCCTGTCAACATTCACTGAGGCAGGTGAGGGAGTTTGAGTTAGACCTTGTCCCATTGGGCACCAGGATGGTCTCAGAGGTGGTACGGAGAGCACATCTGGACAGGACTCTGGGCCGTGGTTACCCCAGAGGAAGGTGGTACGCAATGCCAGGAACAGACCTGTGCAGATGCAGAGGAACCTTGCCCTCAAAGGCCAACCAGGGAGTAGGGAAAAGCCCAAACTGGAAGCGGGATTTTTGAGGTAAATTAAAATGGGGAAAAACTGCAGATACAGAAAACTTGAAATAAAAACAGAAACTACTGAGAAATCCTCGCTGGTATATTTTATGTACCTGTGTAGCTTCAGCAAGTAAGAATATGACAATAAACCCTCATCAATATCACCACCACAGAGTCCTGCTTGGGACACAGACACATTTTTTTCTCCCCTTTATTTGCCCCTGTGCTTCACAGTTTTACATTTGTAATCAAACAATTCACATGTAATTAAAGTGAACATTCCTGATCTTATTCAAGGTTATTTGTGTACATTTTAGATTAACGCAGAAATTTAACACTTTTTTTTGTACAAATGCTGGAGGAACTCAGCAGGTCTCACAGAGTCCACAGGAGGTAAAGATATATATAAATTACCAACATTTCAGGGAGAGTAAGATTCCTGGGCTGGAAGTGTCCATTCCTTGGGACCATTCTCCGATCCCATCGCCACGGCTTGTTTCTCTCAAAAGAATCACAGTCAGAGCATCGGTGAGTCCTTCGGCCCACTCTCCTAGACCTGAGTCTATGGCCACTTCTATTCGTCTTTTCCAATCCCGACCCTCAGCGTGGGGTCACTCCAAACCCTGCTCCATATCAGCACTTAAGCCTCTCCTCTGACCCCCACCCCCGAACGAACGCTCCTCCTCCTGTTGCACCGAGGACGGAGGTGACACCCAGGAGGAGCCTGTTCACCATTCGTTTTGTGCGTGCAGGTCCCAGCTCCTCTCGCTGCATCGCCCTCTTTCCTGTTCGCATGGGTCGCTGACCGCCTCCACAACCAACCAATCCTGGCGTGAACGTTTCTTCTGGACCCCGTGGTTCTCTATCCTGGCTCAGGACCCTTCATCAATGGGACAACATCGGCAAAGATTTCATCTGCCCCGTGTCCGTCCAGTCCCACCACGCCCCCTCCCGCATCCCGTCCAACTCCACCCCCACCCCCTCGCGTCCCGTTCCCCCATCCCCCGCTCCGCATCCCGTCCAGCTCCACCCCCACCCCCTCGCGTCCCGTTCCATTCCATCCCACCCCCGCGTCCCGTCCTGTCCCACACCCCATTCCGTGTCCCGTCCGGTCCCACACTCCCCCACCCACGTCCCGTCCAGCTCCACCCCCCGCGTCCCGTTTCCCCCGCCCCGCATCCCGTCCAACTCCACCCCTACCCCCGCCTCGTCCCGTCTCGTCCCAACTCCCGTCCTGTCCTGTCCCACACACCCCCACGTCCCGTCCACACATAGACATAGAGGGATCCAGCCCCAATGCGGGTAAATAGTATCACCGTAGATAGACATCAGGGTCGGCAATGAAGTGAGCTGAAGGACCCGTTTCGAAGATCCCGAGTGTTATTTATAGAGGCATTGAGCGCACGAGTAAAAGGGAATGCGGAGGTGCTTTGGACATCATAGGCTTGCCGGTCCATGGAGGAATCTTTAGAAATCATGTATAGACATGGGTTTTGGAGCTTTGGATTAGACACAAGAGATGGGCTGGTGGCAGGGATGAAAGTCTTCCGTTCTGTGAAGGGATTGGAGAAGCTGGTTCCAATGAAAGTTCAGCAAGCTGAATTATTGAAATATTAATTACGAGCTGTCCATTCCGAGTCGAGTCCATTCCCGGGCCCTGCTTCCATCACTGACACCCCATTCCCAGTTCTTGGTCCCACCACCAATGAACTGTTAGTTCCGGGTCTTCCTTCCATCACTGACACCCCATTCCCAGTTCTTGGTCCCACCACCAATGAACTGTTAATTCCGGGTCTTCCTTCCATCACTGACACCCCATTCCCAGTTCTTGGTCCCACTACCAATGAACTGTTAATTCCGGGTCTTCCTTCCATCACTGACACCCCATTCCCAGTTCTTGGTCCCACCACCAATGAACTGTTAATTCCGGGTCTTCCTTCCATCACTGACACCCCATTCCCAGTTCTTGGTCCCACCACCAATGAACTGTTAGTTCCGGGTCTTCCTTCCATCACTGACACCCCATTCCCAGTTCTTGGTCCCACCACCAATGAACTGTTAATTCCGGGTCTTCCTTCCATCACTGACACCCCATTCCCAGTTCTTGGTCCCACCACCAATGAACTGTTAATTCCGGGTCTTCCTTCCATCACTGACACCCCATTCCCAGTTCTTGGTCCCACTACCAATGAACTGTTAATTCCGGGTCTTCCTTCCATCACTGACACCCCATTCCCAGTTCTTGGTCCCACCACCAATGAACTGTTAATTCCGGGTCTTCCTTCCATCACTGACACCCCATTCCCAGTTCTTGGTCCCACCACCAATGAACTGTTAATTCCGGGTCTTCCTTCCATCACTGACACCCCATTCCCAGTTCTTGGTCCCACCACCAATGAACTGTTAATTCCGGGTCTTCCTTCCATCACTGACACCCCATTCCCAGTTCTTGGTCCCACCACCAATGAACTGTTAATTCCGGGTCTTCCTTCCATCACTGACACCCCATTCCCAGTTCTTGGTCCCACCACCAATGAACTGTTAATTCCGGGTCTTCCTTCCATCACTGATCAGTCCATTCCCAAAACTCTGATATGAAGTAACAAGGCAAACGTGAATTGTATTGATGACAGTGAGTGTGAAAGCCTCGGATTGGCCTTGGCCTCCCAGCAAGGTCACGCTGCCGGCCGCTGAGAGCAAAGGTGAACCCACACAAGTCAGTGCTCCGTTGGACACCTAGCGCAGGCAATGCACAGGCAGCCCTGGTTGGTGGTCGCTCCGGAGCCACCCCCTGCTCAAGATTTACGGGGAGGCTGTGAGATTTATGGTAATGCAAGCGAATTCAAAACCGAGATGGTCTGAATGTGCAAAAGCCGCAGTGATGTTCGCACCTCGTGTCTCAGCAGCCCACAGCGCTCTGCAGGTGGCTTTCCAGTCACTGTGACACCATCTCCCTGCACCCGGCTGCCAGTTGGCAGGGAAGCACGCTGGCAGCTGAGAGTTTCCAGGGAGTGTTAACTCCTTGGTGGTCAGGGGAGAGGGTCACCGTAGGGTGGGGGCGGGCTGACAACATTTCCAATATCCTCTTTCTGTCGACGCTGCTTCAACGACGCCGGTGTGAAATGATAACACGGCTGATGGGGTGGGTCACCACTGAACCTTGGAGGGAACCCTTGGACCGAGAGCGTGGTCTCCATCCAATTCAACGGCGGACAGGTTCAAACCGCACAAACAGCTTGAAGATGTTGCCCAAAGAAGTCTGTAGTATAACATCCCTCCTGGATTTGGTGTTGCCCCAGCATCTACAGCAGTGATTCTCAGCCTTTTACTTTCCACTCACATCCCACTTTAAGTATCCCTATGCCATCGGTGCTCTGTGATTAATGAGGGATTACTTAAAGTGGGATGTGGGTGGAAAGAAAAAGTTTGAAAACCACTGTTTTCATCGCACCTCATTGACTCGTTACTCAAAATGGTATGTGAGTGCAAAGAAAAAGGCTGAGAACCAGACCACCTTCTTTGCCTTCATCTAACATCCCCATCGGCCCATTCCTGGCACAATCAGGGAAAAGTCCATCAGAGTATGCATACATGAAAGTCTGCAGACACTGAGGTTGAAGTAAAGACACAACGCTGGATAAAGATAAAGATACATAACCAACAAGGTGTGGAAAAATGTTGCCAGGTGCCCAAACAAAATGGGGGCGGGGCAGGGGGAAGGAGCTCAGTCCCACAGACAGGAGTTACTAAGTGGCTGAGGGAGGAAGGGCACACCAGCAAGCAGGGGGAGGGATGGGTGGCTCTGTGAATGGAGAGGGAAGGGGGTGGAGAGCTGGAGGAAAGGGGATGAAAGGGAAGGGAGGGAGAATGGAGAGTAGCCCTCCCACCAGTATCTCCTGCCACCCGTCTATCCGAGTCCCTGACACCTTGACTGTGTACTCTCACTCGGCCTGGCCCCCGCCCACTGGAGCTTCCGACACTTCAAACTCGGACTTACCACCCAGCACCAGGTCTCAGTGTGTCCCTCAGCACATACTCCCACAGCCTGCAATGTGCCAGTCGGCAGCATTCCCTCACTGACATTTCCCTGTGCTGGAAGATCAACAGAATTCCAGCAAACTGAAGAGTGCCTTTCACCGAGTTACTGATCGTCCAGCAGCTTTGCATGTCTGCCTCTATGCATATCCCTGGGAACTCCCCGTAAATCAGCCCTCCTGGTGTGAAATACTATTGAGATAACCTTGATAGGGAGGAGACAGTTATCCACCTCTTGCAGACAGTAGAATTATGAAGAACGTATGGAGAAAGATTCAAGGGTCTATGCATAATGACTGTTCATTTTGGTGGGAGGTCACTCTCTGTGTAAATGTGGAGGCAGAAGAGCATAAGAAATTGGAAGAGTGCGACCATTCAGCCCCTTGAAGCTGTTCCACCATTCAGTGAGGTCATTATTTTACAGCCCTATCTCTACCACTCTCAATTCCTTTAATATCCAGAAATAAATCCATTGATGAACTTGATAACTGAACTTCCTAGCGTAGAGAATTTTCCAAATATTCATCATAAGGCTAGTTGTCTAACAGGGAAAGAGGAGTATGCTTATTGGGGTCTTTATCTGGTTGAAGCTGTTTACTTCAGGTTGTGGGGCTGGGGCCTCATCTTTTACATTTTACATAGTTATCTTGGTAAAAGCACAGAGCTGTAGTCACTAAATGTTCTGAAGGAACAGGGGGAGGGAAAGTAAGTTTTTTTAAATTTAGGCCTACAGCATGGTAACAGGCTCATGAGTCCGTGCCACCCAATCACACACAATTGACCTATAACTGGTGCATTTCAAACATTGAGAGGAAACCGGAGCCCCCGGGGAAAACCCACATAGACACAGGGAGAATGTACAAACTCCTTACAGACAGCACAGGCTTCAAGGGGAGATGGATAGGATGTTAACTAAGGAAATACCTGGCTGATAGAGAATAATGTGGGACCATCTGAAATCAGCCATTTTGGCAGAAAAATGAAGCGGAAGCAGATAATCTAAATGGTGAGAGAGGACAGAGCTGTGGGATACAGAGAGATCTTGGTACCCCAGCTCCAGAAATGTATGGAGTTCCCAGTGTCCCAGCTCTGGGATATATAGGTTGGGATGTAGAGAGATCCTGTTCAAACTCTCACTATAACTCTGGCCTGTGAGTCCTGGCAACATCCTCGTAAATCTTCTCTGTACCCTCTCCAACTTGACAACATCTTTCCTGCAGCACAATGACCAAAAGTGAATACAATGCTCCAATTAGGGCCTCACCCATCTCTAATACTGTGATCTCCCAACTTCTGTACTCCTTACTCTGACTGGCTGATGAAGACCCTTGGCAACTTTCTTGGTCACATCTTCAGTAAATTCAATCAGATTTGTGACATGACCTCCCAGTTACAAATCCTTGCTGAATATCCCTTATCAGCCCTTGTCCACCCAAGCACATGAATATCTTCTCCCTCACAATCCTCTGTGGTAACTTACTAACCACAGATGTGAGGCTCACTCTCCTGTAGTCCCTGGGCCTTTTCCCTGAGCCTTCTTGAGTAGAGGCACAACATTTACCACCCTCCACTCTTCTGACATTTCACCTATTCTTAATGCCAATGCAGAAATCTCAGCCAGGCCACTCTCTAAGATTCCCACAGTGCTCTCAGATATATCTGATCAGGACCAAGAGATTTGTCTGCTTTCCTGCACATCACGACCGTCAGCACCTCATCAACTGACTGTTCTCTAGACTACCATTTACTGCCCCAAGTTCCCCAGTGCTCGAATCTTCCTCCACGATAAAAACAGAGAAATACTTGTTGAGGACCATGTCCATCTCCTATGTCTCTGCATAGCATTAACTGCGATGATTCCAGAGGGTCCTATTTTTTCTATAGTTTATCTTCATGTAGAGCAGTGGTTTTTAAACATTTTCTGTCCACTCACAAACCACCTTAAGTATTCCCTGTGCTGTAAATGCTCTGTAATTAGTAAGGGATTGCTTAAGGTGGGATGTGAGTGGGAAGGGAAGGTTGAGAATCACTGCCTTAGACCCAGTTGTTACTGGAATATTTTCCTTGAGAAAACTAGTCATTGGCCCATTTCCTTTGGAGTTCTGAAACTGTGCACATAACAAGTCAATTAGGTATGTTAAAACAGTGGTTTCAAACTTTTTCTTTCCACCCACACACCACCTTAAACCTTATTAATCACAGAGCACCTATGGCATAGGGATTACTGAAGGTGGAATGTGAGTGGAAAGAAAAAGTTTGAAAACCACTGATATAGAGAAATATCTCACACTCCATCCTTTTTACTGGTAAACGAAAATGTCATCAACTGAGCACAGGCGAACGGGATTAATGTAAGATCTCCTCCATCTTTATGCACCTACTGCTCCTTTGACCCTAATGGACCTGACTGTCAGTGATATTTCCAGCTACTTAATGCCTCTCTAATTTCTTTATCAAGTGAGGCCCACATATTCCAGTCTCCTGTTCTATGTTCACAATGGACAACAAAGATTTTGCTTCTTGAACACTTTTGGGTGTATCTTATGGATTTAGGGCTCCTGATGGCAGAGGTCGACAGCATCGAGTCCACGCTGCTGAAGATCCAGCTGCGCTGGGTGGGTCACGTCTCCAGAATGGAGGACCATCGCCTTCCCAAGATCGTGTTATATGGCGAGCTCTCCACTGGCCACGTGACAGAGGTGCACCAAAGAAAAGGTACAAGGACTGCCTAAAGAAATCTCTTGGTGCCTGCCACATTGACCACCGCCAGTGGGCTGATCTCGCCTCAAACCGTGCATCTTGGCGCCTCACAGTTTGGCGGGCAGCAACCTCCTTTGAAGAAGACCGCAGAGCCCACCTTACTGACAAAAGGCAAAGGAGGAAAAACCCAACACCCAACCCCAACCCACCAATTTTCCCCTGCAGCCGCTGCAACCGTGTCTGCCTGTCCCGCATCGGACTTGTCAGCCACAAACGAGCCTGCAGCTGACGTGGACTTTTAACCCCCTCCATAAATCTTCGTCCGCGAAGCCAAGCCAAAGAAAAGAAGAAGGGCTCCTGATCATTAAACTCATTTAAAATTTTTCCTACCATGTACTACTTTTTAGATAAAACTGATTTTTGTGATTTCCTGTCATATTTTAAGTCTACTAGTGCATTGCCCACAAAGCAGGATGTTTTGGTCAGTCCAAGCGTGTCTGGGCATTAATTCATTGCTGGTGCTATGCAAATGTGTCTTTGGCCTGGGCATGTTTAGTCAGGATAGATGCAGACAGGCTATAAAAACAGCTCACTCTTGGCAACAACAGCACCAACTACATCCATCTGATGCTACAAACTTACAAAACCACGAAGTGCAACATGTCACTAAAAATGAATTTTCTGCCTTCGCCCTTGGACATCTTTCCCTGCCGATCAGCATGGATGTGGACAGGATGTTTCCTCTTGTGGGAGAGCCTAGATCTAGGGGTCAATGTTTAAAAAATGGGGGAGGCTGTTTAACACATAATGGGTGAAGCCACATAGTTTAAGGCAGGAGGGGGTAAACTCTTGAGGTTTGGATCAGCCAGGACATCACTGGATGACAGAACAGTGACAGGAGTCTGAATAAACCTAACTGTATAAATTCACTAGCTATTCTAAGTGAAAGTCACTGCCTCTGTTATTGAGCAGAGTCAGCGTTTAGGATGAGGTTCAGCTGATTAGTCAGGCTAGTGAATGGTCATAGCGCTCCCTTGGGGTCCAACCGCCCAGTCCGATTGCTGTCAGCTCTGTGCAGGCTTTAAATGGCCTGTAACTGGAGCCTTCGGTGGTTTTATTTAAAAATTCTGCGCCCAAGATGGCGGTGCCTATGATCAGTAGAAGCCACATGGAGTTACAGAGTCCAGAGAATCCAAGGACTGGCATAGGGCATCAGAAAATGAGGAGACCATCACCCATATGAGAAGCAGAGGAGATGATCCACAGGACAGGGACCATGGTGGCAGACCAGTGAGGGGCTCTGAAGCTGAAGGCATTGGGCTATTGGCAACTCAAGGCGAGGAACCCATGCAGGCTGCTGTTGACTGCGGTCGAGGGATTCACACCGGGTGGCAGACCGCTGGAGACTGGCTCGAATGGCCAAAGGGGTACCAAGTATCGGAACAGGGATGGGAGAGGGTGTCGAGGGCACTGAAGGGTTCCTGTTCATGCCAGAGGTTCGGATCTCAGGTTTGAGACTCAGGCTGCTGATGGTTTGGACTGGACTCTGTATGACTATGGGAGGCCGTGGAAGGGCTGGAGGTGAATCCACGGACTCTTGGTGACTGTGAGGGGGCTCTCTTTTGTTTCTCTTTCCCTGGCTGTAAGAAGCGCTTCAGGCAATTTCTGCTGATGGCGAATCTGTCTGCCTTAAGGCAGACAAAAACAAATTTTGTATAATATTGCCCTGTCTTTATTACATGACAATAAATTGAATCTTGTGTGGTGTTTCATTTCCTGAGGAATTTTCCAATCACTACTGAGATTGCAGAAAAGACAAGCAATGTAAAAGGCAATTGGATGTTGGTTTATATTCTCGGTACTGGTGCTGGACTAGCGTGCACAGCTTGGGACAGCTTACTCAGGGACAATGTACTTACTGCCCTGGGCAGGGCAGAGGTTCAGAGGGAATAGTTGAGCAGGTTTGCCCACACTCTCTGGAGCTTAGACAAGTGAGAGGCCATCTTATTGAAACAAGTGATTCTGAGGAGGATGGACAGGGTGTATGCAAACCAAGGAGGGGTATCTGGAACTAGGAGGTAGGCTCAGAATAGGGAGGAAGTTCCCCTCTCCGAGAGACTCTGAACTTCTTGGTGGATTCGCAGTCGTCGAAAAGGCCGAGGCAGATTTTGACCAGGGGAATCGAACAGGCAGCAAAGTGGATCTGAGGCCAGAATCTTGATGAACACGATGACAGGATTGAAGGACTGAATAGCCTCCTTCTGGAGGTTGGCAGTGAGTCGTCCTTCTCTCTCCATTCACTGAATCTGTCCTTTGATTGATGGAACCACAACTAGACCCTATGGACCAATCACAGCTCCAGATTCATCCCCTGTTGCTACTCTGTAAGCTCATTCTCTGTGCTGCATCCCCAAAGGCCATTAATTAAAAACAGATCCAATTAAACGGCAGGTGAAAATGTGCCATTTCTGTTTTATCTCGTGGTTCAGCTGTGTGTGCTGAGTCTGAACATCAGCCAAACTGCCTTCTCCAATCTGCCACCCCACTCACCCTCGGTAACTTATTCAGTTTCATCAGCTGGGTTCCTCTCACTCAGAATCCAAGCTCCTTGGACACAGCAGCAGAACGGAACCTGGCAGAAAGCTTTGAAACAAAGGCAGGGCAGGAGTGGCTAGAGGCAATTAGTCAAGGCAGTCACAGGGTTCACCCACACAGAGCAATGAAATCAAGATCCTGTCCCTTAGTTCCTCTCTCACCATTCAATAGGGTCAATGGCTCACCCATTCATCCCCATATCCTCACATTCCCATCCTGTCAAACATTCATCAATCTCAACGTCCTTGGGGAGGCAATTCCAGAGATTTGTAATCCTCTTGGTGAAGATATTTTCATCCGCTCCGACCTCGAAGGCTGACTCTTCTTCCCAAGTTTGTCTGTGCCCCAGTTCCCGACGTCATCTAGGGGACACAACTTCTCAGTGTACACCCTGTCAGCCCCTCAGTTCTCTCTCCCTCCCTCTGCTTCAGTCACATCACCTCCTGTGAGTAAATGCCAATCTCTCACCCTCTTCCCTAAAGGATAGTTGCCCTCTTCCACAATCAGATGCAAAGCTAAAGCAATTTATTCTTTAGCTGTGGAAATCAAATCTGAAGCTCCAACAAGCCCAGCCCGATCTCAGGGAGATCCAAGGCCCAGCCCAATCTCATGGAAACCCATTTCATTTGTAGCCCACCCACCCCATCTCCTGCAAGGAAGGCAATCAGACTGTGTGGTTCCTCCTGCGTGATTATTGCTGAGTCCAGAAGTTGCTGACTTCCCCAGGTTGTCCTCCACTTCCATGTCTTTCCTGTCCATTAGCCTTTGCAAGCCCCTCCTCACCTTTTGTCTTTTGTTCTCTCCCATCCATGATCTCTTGCCTGTGGGCCTGGGCTCCTTCCCCCACCATTTTATTGAGGAGTCCGCCTGCTTTTTGCTCTTACCTTGATGCAGGTCTCAAGCCCAAAACATTCGTTATGAATCTTCATCTTTGCTATATAAAGAACGCTCTGTGACTTGCTGAGTTCCTCCAGCATTTTTGTGTAAACTGTTGACTCTCACATCAGCTTAGCCTCTCATTTTATCACCAGTTCTGCATTATCAGCTAGCTGGCTGACCCCCTGAACATCACTGAGGGCTGACCTACCCAACACCCACCTCTGTTCAGTACCAGAGCACCAACAAGGCTGTGTTTTTAGCCCCCTGCTCTACTCACTTTACTCCTACGACTGTGTAGTTTGATTCAATAATAACACCATCTACAAATTTGCCGATGATACCATGGTGTTGGGTGTATAAAGGATGGGGATGAGTCAGTGAACAGGAGGGAGAATGAAAACTTGGTTGAATGGTGCACCAACAACAACCTTTCACTCAATGTCACCAAAACAAAGGAGCTAATTGTTGACTTCAGGAAGGGAAAGCCAGAGGTTTACAATCCATTGATCATTGGGGGAGCAGAGGTGGAGAGGGTGAGCAAATTTAGGTTCTTGGGAATCTCGGAGGATCTTTCCTGGACCCAGCACACCAAAGGCATTGTGAAGAAAGTACATCAACGCCTCTACTTCCTCAGGAGTTTGCGGAGGTTTGGTACGACATCAGAAACCTTGGCAAATTTCTAGAGGTGTGGTGGAAAGTATGCTGACCAGCTGCATGCGGTCTGGTGTGGGAACACCAATATCCCTGAGCATAAACCCCTCCAAAAGGTAATGGACACGGCCAAGGACATCAGAGGCAAAACCCTCCCCACTATCGAGAACATCTACAGGGAATGCTGCCCTCCGAGGGCAGCAGCAATCATCAAAGACCCACACCACCCAGCACACTCTCTGTTCTCGCTCTTACCATCAGGAAAGAGGTCTAGGTGCCACAAGACTCGCACCACCAGGTTCAGGAACGGGTGTTACCCCTCCACCATCAGGCTCCTCAATCAGGGACTAATTTAAGGACTCTTACATGTGCATTTTATTGATTGTCAGTTTGTTTATATTTATTATCTGTTTACAGTTCTTTGTTTGTTTACATGTTTTACGCTGGGTACAGTTTTTTTTTGCACTACCAATTAGTGGTAATTCTGTCACACCCGCAGGGAAAAGGAATCTCAGGTTGTATGTCATGTCATGTATGTACTCTGACAATAAATCTGAGCAGGTTGTCTCTCTGGATCAAGGATGTTGGCAGGGAAGGGGCTGGTTTGTGCGAAGCAGGGGCATAGTGTCGTGAGTTGGTGCTCTCCTCTATTATTGACGCAGCGTTTTGTGTACTCCCAGTAAGGTACTCACCGCAACTCTGAATACTCTTTATCCACTTGGAGCACTGTGAACCAAAGGTTCCCACAGCCAGGTTCCACAAGATGTAAGAGCAGAAGTAGGCCAATCGGCTCATCAGGTCTGCTCTGCTATTTAATCATGAGCTGATCCTTATCTCTCAGCCCCACTCCCTGGCCTTCTCCCCATAACCCTTGATGCACTGACTAATCAAACATCTGTCAATTTCTGTTTGAAATACACCCACCGACCTCATTTCCACAGCTGACTGCGGAACAAGTTCCACAGACTCATGGCCCTCTGGCTAAAGAAATTTCTCTGCATCTCTGTTTTAAATTGCCGCCCTTTTATCCTGAAGTTGTACCCTCTTGTCCTAGACTCCCCAACCTGCTGCATCTACTCTGTCCAGGTTTTAAAGCCTTCATTTTTTTTCATGAATAAATTCAGCATTTATCCCAGATCTCTCCCTTCTCTTGGTAAACACATTCTCTATGCAATGCTGATACATTACCCCCAACTCCATGCATCTTTCTTATTGATGATTTTTTATGCGGTACCTGATGAAACACCTTCTGGATATCCAACGTCCATCTGCTCCCCTCTATCCACTGCACTCGAACTCCAGTAAATTTGACAAACAGGCCTGCCTTTCCTGAATTCATGTGGTGCCTGTCAGATGGAATAATGTCCCACTATTTCTTCGTTCTATGCTGTTGGTACCAGTGAGTCCAGCGATCACTGAATCCTCACCAACACCACCACCCCCCCCCCCCCCCCGACTCCATTACATTTGGACCCTACAGTCTGCTGAGAGAGTGGCAGAATCTGGAAGCTTTCCTCACGACCCATCCCTCCCGCCACTTCAGTTACACCACCCCTCCCCCACTGAACATCAGGTGCGGGTCCTAGAAGCATTTAGTTTCAGCCCTTGAACTTCTCAGCTTGTTTTCTCTGGTAACGTGGACAACGTTAGGTTCCTCCGTCATTAGACCTTTGGTCACTGCCATTTATAGTGAAGGCAGATGCCAAGTTGTAGAACACCTCAGCCATTTATTCAGTCCCCATTACAATTTCTCCAGCCACTGGTACTGCGGATCCAGATTAGTTTTTTTAGCCATACAGCACAGTAACAGGGCCTTCCGGCCTACGAGCCCATGCCACCCAATTGTATCCAAATGACCTACAACCCTGGTACATTTCTGGAGGAAACCTGAGTATCTGTGGAAACTCATGCAGACATGGGGAGAATGTACAAACTCCTTACAGACAGAGGGATATGAACCTGGGTCGCTGGAGCTGTAACAGCGTTGTGCAGGGACGCATTGCAATGCAACAGGGACACAGAGTCAAAAGTAACAAATAAAAGACTAAAGGTTTTGTATTTAAATGCACACAGCATAAAAAATAAAGAGGATGACCTTGCAGTAGAGCTACATATTGGCAGATATGATGCAATGACTTTCACAGAGTTGTGGCTAAAGGATGGATGTCATTCTGAGCTGAATGTCCAAGGATACATGGTGTATTGAAAGGATAGGCAGGTAAACCGAGGGGGCAGCGTGTCTTAGAAAGAGGTGACACAGGATGAGAAGATATAGAATCATTGTGGGTTGAGTTAAGAAATGACAAGGGTAAAAAGACACTGTTGGCAGTTATATACAGACCTCCAAACAGTAGCTTTTATGCGGACAAAAATTTGCAACAGTGGATAGAAAAGGCGTGTCAGAAGGGCAATGTTACGGTAGTCATGGGTAATTTAAACATGCAAGTAGATTGGAAAAACCAGGTTGGGTCTGGATCTCAAGAGAGATATTTTACATATCTTTTACATAGAGGTGAGAAGATATAGGACCATTGGAAAATAATGATGGAGAAATAATAATGGGAGATAAAGAGATGGCAGAGGAACTAAATGAGTATTTTTCATTAGTTTTTGCCGTGGAAAGCACTTGTAGTGTAAAATATGTCGAAAGGTATCAAGGTAGGAAAATGAGTGCAAGGGAGAAGGTGCTCAGAAAGTTGAATAGTCTAAGGGTAGATAACTCTCCCAGATCAGATGGATTGCACTTTCAAGTCCTGAAAGGTGCCGCGGTAGAGATAGTGGAGGCATTCATAATGATATTTCAGGAATCAGTAGATTCTGGCATGGTCTCGGAGGACTGAAAATTAGCAAATGTCACCCCACTGTTCAAGAAGGGAGTGAGGCAGCAGAAAGGAAATTATAGCTCGATTAGCCTGACATCAGTGGTTGGGAAACTGTTGGAGTGGATATAATGGATGAGGTTATAGAGTACTTGGAGGCACATGACAGGATAGGCCAAAGACAGCATGATTTCCAAATTCTTAGAGGAAGTGACAAGCTGGCTGGATAAGGGAGATGCAGTGGATTGAATTTTTAAGAAGGCTTTCGACAAGGTGCTGAACACAAGGCTACTTAACAAGAGCCCACATTGACACAAACTGGAGGTAAACCCCTCTCCATGCCCTGGTTACCAATACCAACTGGAAATAATCACTGCTCATTGCCGAGTTACTAACACTAACTGGAGATGGTCTCCACTACCCACCATGGATGCGGACATCAACTTAATTCCCGCTCCATGCCCCAGTTACTGACACTAACCGGAGATCATCCCCGCACCCTGCCCCAGAATTACCAATAGCAACCAGAGATAATCTCCGCGGGTGTGCCCCAGTTACTGACATTAACCAGAGGTTATCCCCACTCACTGTCTGGTTACATAAAAACATAAGAAATAGGAGCAGAGTTGGCCATCTGGTCCATTGAGCCTGCCCTGTCATTCAATGAGGTCATGGTTGATCTGATGATAGGTTCATCTCCACCGACCTATCTTTTCCCCATATCCCTTAATTCCCCAACTATGTAGAAAATCTGTCCAACCTTACCTTAACTATACCACTGCTTCAACAGGCAGCGAATTCATAGATTCACCACCCTCTGGGAAAAGCAGTTCCTAAATCTACACCCCCGAATCTTGAGGCTATGCTCCCCTAGTCTCACTCACCAATGGGAACAATTTACCAACCTCTGTCTTATCTACACCAATTTATGTTTCTATAAGATTTCCTCTCATTCTTCTAAATTCCAGTGAGCACAGACTCATATGTCTCAACCTCTCACCTTTTACCACTAGCCAGAGGTAATCCCCTCTCCATGCCTTGATTACCAACACTAACCGGGGATGATCCCCGCTCCGGCCCCGGTCACCGACACTAACCGGGGATGATCCCCGCTCCGGCCCCGGTCACCGACACTAACCGGGGATGATCCCCGCTCCGGCCCCCGGTCACCGACACTAACCGGGGATGATCCCCGCTCCGGGACCGGGAGGGAGACGGCGGCGAACACCGCCACCTGCCGTCCACGTTGGGCTGCGCGATCCCAGTCCGGTGATGGGGTGGAGGGGGGTGGGGTGAGGGTGCAGTGGCCCGGGGCCGTTCCTATCCTTGTCCCCGCTCCTATCCCCGTCCCCGGATTCGGCCAACACCGGCTACGGGCTGGGCAGGTTTAGATCCCCTTCGGCTCCGGGTCTGGCCGCCGGCCCAAGGGGCGCATGCGCAATCACTTTCCGTGAAGCCGCCATGCGGAAGTGAAGCCATGGGGCTCGGTGGGGAAGGGAATGGGGCCACACGATGCTGGGGACCCCATGGTGGAGCCGCAGCCAGGGATTGGAACGGGGGCGTCGCTCCGGCCTGGGCTCCACGTCCATAACTCCGTTGGCGCAGGAAAGAGGGGAAGCTGCGGTCAGTGTCGCCCCGAACCCCCCAGCCCCCCGCATCCCTGAGCCCCTCGACCACCCGCATTCCCCCCCCGCAGCCCTGAGCCCCTCGACCACCCGCATTCCCCCCCCGCAGCCCTGAGCCCCTCGACCACCCGCATTCCTCCCCTCGCAGCCCTGAGCCCCTCGACCACCCGCATTCTCCCCCCCGCAGCCCTGAGCCCCTCGATTACCCGCATTCCCCCCCACCCGCAGCCCTGAGCCCCTCGACCACCCGCATTCCCCCCCCCCCCCCCGACAGCCCTGACCCCCCTCCATCATTCGCAGTCTCGTCTGTGTTCGATGGCAGAGGGCTCGCTGCCTGAAGGGAACCTCCTTGGAGTTTGGTTTGCGCTTTAACTCTTTGGATTCCGTGTCCAGATTTTCCGGGACTGCTTTTACACCCAACCACTTGTGACTAGCTGGTTCATACTGGTGTTCGTACTGCAGTTTACCCATGGACCCAGCTTGGAGCATAGATTATGAAAGGTTAAAATGGCCGGAGTCCAAAGGATTAAAGGCTATTGATCTGCAGTTCTATTTAGAAGCAAATATGTTGAGCAGAAAGTCGAGTTACCCAGTGACCCACTCTCCATAATCTTGCCACGTGGCCTCAAATATCACTGAGAATGAACGGGAATAAAGAGCTCAGAACCCTTGAACAACACATTAAATACAAGTGGACATTCCACAGTCCACACCTCAACAGTGATGCAGGGAGGAGGGGTTGCAGTTGTTTTTGATGGGGAGGGTTAGCTACCTGTTCCAGCCTTGGACGGTGCCACACTTCTCCAATACTCAGTCACGCCACAGACGTCTGGTGCTCAAAGCCCTGAAGTCTTGAGATTGTGTAGGAACACCAGGCACTTCAACACAAATACCCACAGATGCATTTATTATTTTTTTTTATTAAAGTAAAATTTACTAAAAGCTGAAAAAAATTCAGAAACCTTATCCTCAGAACAATAATTTGTTACTACAGCGACTGAACCATGTTTTACTGTGGAGCCCATGGTGTTGAGAGGCAACTACCCTCTGAAGGTGTGGGTTCCAGGATCCCTGCATTGTTCCACAGGCCCCCAATATGTGCAGCAACTCCCAGAGGGAGCTTGTGAACAGGGACCGTAGACAGCTCATGCAAGTCAAACCACACAAATCATCCAAAAACAAAACCATCACGCCTGAAAGCAGAAAGAGATGCAGCAGATTTGGAGTACACGTGATTAGTGGTAATATTGCAGAGTATGAAATGAAAGCACACTAAAGTAGGAGAAATAGAGGAAAACCCTTCAGTGATAAGGATGAAAAGTGGGCTAATAGGACCGGGAGCTGGAGCTGGTCAATGGGACGGGGAGCAATAGCCGGCCAATGGGACAGGGAGCAGGAGCCGGCCAATGGGATGGGGAACAGGAGCAGGCCAATGGAATAGGGTGCAGGAGTGGGCCAATGGAACAGGGTGGAGATGTGGGCCAATAGAACAGGGTACAGGAGCAGGCCAATGGAATAGGGTGCAGAAGTGAGCCAATGGCAAGGATTGGAAGTTGAGTGAGGGGTCTTAGTTGGGAGGTACGGAAAGAACCTATGCAGAAGTGGTCTTAACTTACACCGTGACACTGGATCACTATGTAACTCTGCTTACAGGTAAAGGAAGTCACACCTTAGGCTAGGTGAGAACATTGTTCAGGTTTAATTGCAGATTTGCTGATACTTGTAACTTAGAAAAGAACACAACATAAAGAGGCTGCCCCAAAGGCTCAGGTACAGAGAAATGAGGAGGAAATGGTCCAGGATTTCAAGCCTTTATAATAAATTGATTTCCCCAGCCTGGCTGTCAAACAGATTCCAGTGTTGATTCTCTGACAGCAGGCCTGATAATAATCTCTCCACTTAATGACTTTGGACTGGACTTCAGCCTACTGGCTGCCCACAGACTTCCCACAGTCTGTACTGTCTTAAGTGACATGAAAATGCGGCTGGAATTCTTCCGCATATCATTTCACTTCACTATTGTCCATTTGTCTTCAGCAAAGTCAATGTTTTAAAATCGATTATACAAGTGATGGGCAAATCTTCCCGTCAAAGAAAGAATCTTCACCCTCAGACAAAGGGCTGCCAGTTCTCACAATGCTCATGAACCCTCTCAAACTCTAATTCTCCAGTGGACTGCGCCTGCCTTGTCAGGAATGATGTGGAGCAGTGAGCTGCGTAACCCTTACAACAGTGATCACAGTTGGCTTTCTCCAAGGACATCATCGTTTGAAGGAACTCAAGGGGTGTGATGTTAGTAGGGGACACCCCTCCCCCTCCCACTTCTGCCTGGTATCCGGCCCTGTGACCTGTTGTACCCTGAGCCCTGCATTGGCACATTCCAGCCTAACCCAGGCATGGGGCTGCTAGCCGCAGTACCCGCCGGCATGGTGTTGGTGCTGTAGCCGTAGGCAGCTGGTTTGGCATCTGCAGGTATGCTTGTGCTGTTACTACCGTCTGTACCAGTGACCAGAGCTGGTAAGGTAACTCTGGTAAAATTAAACCGGTGATCCTGGTCTGCTGTAAACTGCATTGCACCTATGTCTTGGTAGCTGCTGGATTCACCAAACTCGCTGACAGAGCTGGAGAGTGTTCTGGACGGGCCCAGTGCTTGCGAGGCAGGTTTGCTGTCCAACAAGGTGTGGCCTGTCATTTCTGAGTCCCTTCGCTCGCTCGTGGTGACATTATTCCTGAAGCTGTCGGCATTGTAGCTGTTTCCTAAGTGCGGCCCTGTGTACTCGTCCGCTCTGCTCTGCCTGTCGTTCTCCAGCATGTCCTCCTTGGTCAACAGCTGCAACAAAGCAGCTTTCACTCCTGCATTCGGGTCTTCAGTTGAGGGGCTCACCCGCACATTAACCCGGCAGTCTGTGTCACTTAAAGTGGGTGGGGGGCCCGGCGGTTCTGGTGGACGTTGATCTGGAGGAAGAATGCGGGTTTGATTGAGTGCAGGGACTGCAGGAGCCTTGAGATCCAATTTAGGGACAGGAGCATCGTCTAGAGAGAAAAATGAAAAGTTACTGCCTCACAACTGTACACCATCACCTGCACGACCGAATACTGTCACATCTGATCCAAGGAGTGACGACCAGATGCTGCACTCCCAGAATGAGCACTGGCAGGTGGAATTCAATGTCCAGCCAAATTATGGAACCTGGGAACAGAGCGATTCAGGGACAGTAACAGCAGTAAGCCAAAATGGGAAAGGAGTTTAAGAACAGAGATTAGAGTGCATTGATCTATGCAGAATCTCGGAGACTTCACTCCACTGGAAGATGAGAACCCCTTGGGGTGGGTGGTGGGGAAGGATGGAAAACTGGATGTGTCCATGTCAGGAGATGATTGGTGAGAGAAAGCTGGGAGAGGAGAGGTGGAGAGTGGTGAAATGTCTTAGAAGTTTTGGAGCAGAGATTTTAATACTGAAAAATATATTGAGCAGGTGACACTCTGAAAGCAGAGTGAGGGACATGGGAACACAACAGGCAGATAGGATGAGGACAGCCAAGTTCCTATTTCTCTGTACTCTTTTGATTCCCCGTAAGCCTCGTTATAACATATATAACATAACAATTACAGCACGGAAACAGGCCATTAGGCCCTTCTAGTCCGCACCGAACCAAACACCCCTTTCTAGTCCCACCTCCCTGCACAATGCCCATAACCCTCCGTCTTCTTCTCATCCATATACCTGTCCAACCTTTTCTTAAATAATACAATTGACTCCGCCGCCACTATTTCTCCCGGAAGATCATTCCACACGGCTACCACTCTCTGAGTAAAGAAGTTCCCCCTCATGTTACCTCTAAACCTCTGCCCCTTAATTCTTAACTCATGTCCTCTTGTTTTAATCTTTCCTCCTCTTAATGGAAATAGTCTATCCACATCCACTCTGTCTATCCCTTTCATAATCTTAAATACTTCTATCAAATCCCCTCTCAACCTTCTACGCTCCAAAGAATAAAGACCTAATCTGTCTAATCTCTCCCTATACTCTAGATGCTTAAACCCAGGTAACATTCTGGTAAACCTTCTCTGCACTCTCTCCACTCTGTTTATATCCTTCCTATAATTAGGCGACCAGAACTGCACACAGAACTCCAAATTAGGCCGCACCAACGTCTTATACAATCTCAACATCACCTCCCAACTCCTATATTCCATGCAATGATTGATAAAGGCCAGCATACTAAAATCCTTCTTCACCACCCTATTCACGTGAGTTTCTACCTTCAGGGAACGATGTACCGTTACTCCTAAATCTTTCTGCTCTTCTGTATTCCTCAATGCTCTCCCATTTACCACGTATGTCCCATTCTGATTCTTCTTACCAAAATGAAGCACCTCACACTTATCAGCATTAAATTCCATCTGCCATTTTTCAGCCCACTTTTCTAAGCAGCCCAAATCCCTCTGCAATCCTTGAAAACCTTCTTCATTATCTACTATTCCACCTATCTTAGTATCGTCTGCATATTTACTAATCCAATTCACCACCCCATCATCTAGATCATTAATGTATATAACGAACAACAATGGGCCCAATACAGATCCTTGAGGCACACCACTGGTCACCGGCCTCCAACCTGACAGACAATTATCCACTACCACTCTCTGGCCTCTCCCTTTCAGCCAATGTTCAATCCATTTGACTATCTTAAAATTTATACCTAAAGACTGCACCTTCCTAACTAACCTTCCATGTGGTACCTTATCGAAGGCCTTACTGAAGTCCATATAGACAACATCCACTGCGCTACCCTCATCCACATTCCTAGTCACCTCTTCAAAAAATTCAATCAGATTGATCAAACATGACCTTCCTCCCACAAATCCATGTTGAGTGCTCCTGATCAGACCCTGACTATCCAGATGTTTATAAGTACTATCTCTAAGAATTTTCTCCATTAATTTACCTACCACAGATGTCAAACTTACAGGCCGATAGTTGCCAGGCTTCCTCCTTGAACCCTTTTTAAATAACGGAACCACATGCGCAATGCGTCAATCCTCCGGCACTATCCCCATATCTAATGACATTTGGAAAATTACCGCCAGAGCCTCTGCTATTTCCTCCTTCACTTCTCTCAATGTCCTGGGGAAGATCCCGTCTGGTCCCGGAGACTTATCCACCTTTATATTCTTCAAAAGCCTTAAAACTACACCTTTTGTAATCTCTATATTCCCCATATTTACCCAATTTGCTTTTTTTATCTCACATCTCCCAATATCCTTCTCCTTAGTGAATACCGAAGAAAAGAAACTGTTCAATATCTCCCCCATTTCTCTAGGCTCCACACACAGTTTTCCGCTCTGATTTTCTAAGGGACCAATTTTGTCTCTAGCTTTCCTCTTACCATTAACATATTTGTAGAACTCTTTTGGATTAGTCATGAGTTAACATCAGCTAATTCAGAAGGACTAGAGTACAGAGAATTCTAAACTACTCTGGCTCCACAGAGGAGATGGCAGGGATGATACACAGAGACCTTGAGGTGTGTTGATTATTCCATGAAAGTGGCGACATACCTGCTTGGGGTGGTGTAAAAGGCTGGGACATCACAGTGCAGCTGTACACCACAACTAGGGCTCAGGTGTGAAGGTAAGAGAGGAAATATGCAAAGAGATAAGGTTTTCACATAGAGAGTGGTGGGTATGTGGAACCAGCAGCAGGAGGCATTTAACAGTCTTCACTTTGAGTATTGTGCCAAGTTCTGATCACCACACTACAGGAAGGAGGAGGTAGCAATAGTTCCTCGGAGGGCTGTAGTTATACAGAGATTAGATATCATACATATTTGTGTAATAGTCGAGTTTTGGGGACCAATTGTTTGCTCAAATTTGGGGGGGGGGGGGGAGATTTGACTTTTACATGGACACTACTTTTGACTGAAGTAAGTAACTGCACGGGGAGTTCGGATAGCCAGGACCGGGTGTTAAGTCCACGTTGGGGGTGTTGGGAGCTCCGATGGGCGGGCAGCCGGGGCAAGATCAGCGGTCAGGGCATCTGGACCACCTGTGGGTGGGCGGTCAGGGCCAAAAATGGGGGATATACAGAAAATGCATGACATTTGGGCCAAAAAAGGGAGTGGTCAACTTTTTCACAGGATCGACTGTTACACGAGTATATATGTAGGCTGGGTTTACTCTTTCTGGATCTTTGGAGGGTGAGGGTTTGACCTGAGGTTTACAGAGCTATGAGAGGCATGCATTGCAGAGTTGTTTTCCCAGGGCAGGGATGTCCACAATGAGCTCAGGTAAGAGAGGAAATATATGAAGAAGTAAGGTTTTCACATAGAGAGTGGTGGGTATGCAGAAGGAGCTGTAGGAGGAGACATTTAATAATGGGTACTTGGATAGAAAAGCCACAGAGGGATACTGCCTAATGCGGGCAAGGGTTGATACAGGAGAGATGAGCTTCTGAGCCCTGAGACTGGGATTCTGCTGAATCTTAGGGCAGAGTTAATGCTGTCAATGAACAATCTGAAGACTCGGCAGATGCCTGTGGCTTTGGTGAGAATGAACGGAGAGGAGAAGATGAGGGAGGCTCAGTGCTAGTGCACGAGCGGGAGCAGCACTCACCTGTGGTGTCAGGAGTAGTGCTGACTGCCTGCAGCTGCTGGGCTCCATCGCTTGCTTTGACGTCATCGTTTTCTTCGGGCACTACGTTGGTTTCCTGAGATTTGATCAGCTGACTCAGTAGAATGGTCAGCAAATTTTGCGCGTCTGTCTCTGTGTCAGATGTCTGTGAAACGGACTGAGACGCCGTCTGAGGCAGCGAAGCCAGGACTTGTGGGAGAGGGGCCTGGATTGGAGGCAGGGGTGTGGGATCAGGGGGCAGAGGTGCAGTTGTTGCAGGAAGCTCGACGTTCGGCGCAGGCAGCGGTGGAGGAGGGTGAATCACTGCTGAAGGCGTAGCATCCTGCTGCTGGCTGGTGGCCTCAGCTAGGGCCACCAGCGATTGGCTGAGGACATCCCACTGTTGTTGGGTTTCTGGGTTGGTGCTGACGTTCAGTGCCTGGGCCAGCTGGGTGAGGCTGAGATTGGTCTGTGTCTGTAGCAGGTTCAACAGCACTGCAAGCTCATTCTGGTTAAGTTGCTGGGCAGCGTCTCTGATGCCTGCACAAAACAGAGCGAGATTCAACACTCTTTCCACATCCACAAGATGGGGCAGCACAGTTGGCGTAGCAGTTAGCACAGTGCCAGCGATCGGGACCAGCGTAAGAATCCCGCGTGGTCTGTAGGGAGTTTGTTTTCCCCGGGGGGCTCTGGTTTCCTCTCACTGTTCAAAACATTCTGGGTGTAAATTGGACGGCATGGGCACGTGGGCCTGTTACCGTGTTGTATGTCTACATTTAGAAGAAATTAGAAAACATATGTCCTCCCCATAACCATCAGGCTGCCGTTGTTCCCTGTGGTGGCATGATAGGCTAGCTAAATCATCTCAGTGATCTGGGCGTCTTTGCCCTTGATGTCAACGTGAGCAGGGTACAACAGCACTGAAATAGGCTCTGTGGCCCAACTCGCCCATGACAACCACGTTGTCTGTTTGGCCAATATCCATCTCTAAGCCTTTTGTATTCCTGTACCTGTCTAAATGTTTCTTAACCCTTTGGACTCTAGCAACTTTTAACCTTTCATAATACATACTGTACTCTGGACTGGATTTATGGGTAAATCTTTACAGTACGAACACTGGTACAAACAAGCAAGTGGTTGGGTATACAACTAATCCCGGTAAACCAGGACATGGAGTATATGTGCCTGATACTCCCTAAAAATTGAGACAGGGTCCATAGGATTAAATATTACAATAGTCCCCACTTGTACAGCTTTCTCTGGCAGGTGGTACCTAATACCCACCAACCTGTGTGGAAAACAGTGCCCCTCAGATCTCTTTTAAATCTCTCCCCTTAACCCTCTAGTTTTAGACATCTTACCCTGGGGATTTTATAAACCTCGAGGAGCACCCCTCAGCCTCCTGCACTCCAGGGAGAAAAGACCCAGTCTTTTCTTATAACTCCGGCCTATCAGTCCTGGTAACATCCTCAAGAATCTTACGAGGTTCAGCTAGCCTGCACTTGATAAAGTCCACCACGATATGGCTGTTACACATCTTGGCCATTTCCCTGGGCTTCTGTATATCCCCCCACATTTTTGGCCCTGACTGCCCACCTACTGGTGGTCCAGATGCCCTGACCTCTGAT
The DNA here is from genome assembly GCF_036971445.1 of Narcine bancroftii. Taxonomy (NCBI): domain Eukaryota; kingdom Metazoa; phylum Chordata; class Chondrichthyes; order Torpediniformes; family Narcinidae; genus Narcine; species Narcine bancroftii. The sequence continues at coordinate 82,145,932 of NC_091480.1, forward strand.
CTTGCCCTGGCTGCCCGCCCACCGGAGCTCCCAACACCTCCAACGTGGACTTAACACCCGGTCCCGGCTATCCGAACTCCCCGTGCAGTTACTTACTTCAGTCAAAAGTAGTGTCCATGTAAAAGTCAAATCTCCCCCCACCAAATTTGAACAAACAATTGATCCCCAAAACTCCCCAGAATCCTTCCCACTAGTCAAAAGAAGAGCCCCAGCAGTGCAATTCCCTACTGCTCCTTCACTATACCAGCAGATTTTGCCTCTGGTTCTCGCAACACATGCTCTTTCTTTGGCACTGCACTGGTCTCCTTCCCCAAAGCCACGACTCCCTATCTTTCTTCCCTTCCCTCTTGCTTAAATGTAATGTCCAGAAATGGTCAAACCATTCCTCTCCCTGTTCCTACAATGCACGAATCCCTTGTGATTAATGGCTGCAATTCACCACTGTTGTGTTCAATACACTTCTGGTGTTCAGCTTCGAGAATGTCAGAGCACTGCCTGGAAAGCAAAGACCTTCTTGTGGGCTCTTTTAGTCTTTCTATTTCAAGATTCCTTTATTGTCAAGTAATTAAAAACAGGCAATATTACACAGAATTTGCTTTAGACTGTCGTAAGGCAGGCAGATCCGCCATCAGCAGAAATTGCCTGAAGTGCCTCTTATGGTCAGAGAAAGAGAAGCAAAAGAGAGTACCCCCAGAGTCACCAGGTGTCCACACAGAATCCAGTCCAAACCATCAGCAGCCCAAGCTCCAGATCTGAACCTCCAACATGATGAGGAACCCTTCAGCGCCCTCGGCACCCTCTCGCATCCTGGTTCCAATACCTAGTACCCCTTCAGCCAGTCTTCAGCGGTCCACCGCCCGGTGTGCTTGGCCAGCAGCCTGCACAGGTTCCTTTCCTCTAGTCACCAACAGCTTGCCGCCTTTGTGTTCTTCAGCCACAGAACTCCCTCTCTGGTCCGCCGCCGTGGTCCCTGTCCTGTGGGTCGTCGTCTGTATTTCTCCTTCTCTCTATTTCACCTGTTTCTCTCTCCTAATAATTTTTACTCCTCTTCAATGCTATGCTCCTGAGGCGCAAACTCAGCCATGAATAACGGAGTATCTTCTGATCTTCCATGAACCTCTGTCAGTGTACCTCCCAACCAGTGAGTCAGTTCAGGAACAGCTCAACACATCCTTGTGTACTGATATCAACATCGGGAATGTGGGCACAGCAACTCAATGGAACACACAAATAAAAATGAAGCACAATAAAAGAAATGGTGGTGCTGCCGGAACTGCTTTAACGCGGACCCGCAGGCAGAGTCACAGCGTTTCCACAGGGTCCAACCACCTAGTCTGACTGCCGACGGCTCCGTACAGACTTTAAACAGCCCGTAAATGGAGCCGACGGTGGGTTTGTTTAAAAATTCTGCACCCAAAATGGTAGAGTCTATGACCGGCACAGCCACAAGGGTTGCAGACTTCAGGGAAGCAGATGACTCCCAGAAAACAGGGTCAGTGATTCCCCCGTTTGAGAAGGAGAAGCAGGCGACCCACAAGATGGTGACCATGGCAGTGGACCAGAGAGGCGTTCTGCGGTTGAAGGAGACACAGGCGATGGGCTTGAGAGGAGGAATCCATGCAGGTTGCTGGCGACTGAGGTCCAAGGCATTAACACTGGGCTGCAAACTGCTGGAGACTGGCTCAAGACTAGTGGAAGGGATACCAGGTATCAGAACTGAAATGCGAGAAGGTGCTGAAGGGTTCCTGATGGTTTGGACTGGACTCTGGGATGCTGGAGGTGAAGTCATGGCCAAGTCATGGACTTGTTTGTTTCTCTTTCTCTGTAAGAGGTGTTTTAGGAAATTTCTGTCAATGGTGAATCTATCTGCCTTAAGGCAGATAAAAACAAATTCCATGTAATATTGCACTCTCTTTATTACATGACGATAAATTGAATCTCAAATAGAAGGTTGAACTGCAGTCAGTGACCTGCTCCTCATTATCTAACTCAATTTCATCTCAATTATCCACTTAACCTCATATTCTGTCTGAAACACCTGTAACTTTACTAGATCGATACTATGGAGTAAACTAAAGTGAGAGCTGGCTTCAGCTCATGAACTCCTTCAATGTTGTGACCACAAGGATCATAAGATGTGTGCCCCATTTTGTGATATACACGACAAACTCCTCCATTTCTGTGAGCTCTGACACCACAATTGGCTCCAGATTAACGCCCAACGCTGACACTGAGCCACACACTCAGATGGTTGACACAAAAGGTGCTATCATTCACATTCACCAGACACCAATTACATCATGCAATGATCCAGCCCTCCCCACATTCCCCACTTTCCCCCCATGCACAGCAGCAACCTCAGCCCCACTTACTGCCTACATCTGTGTTGCTGCTCTGTGCTTTGCCCTGTGCTGTCGGTGCACCCTGAGGTGTACTGTTCCTACTGTCGTCAGCACTGACCGCGGCGTCTTTCCGGGGCGCTTTGGGCATTGGCGGATCATCGACAATGCCCGCTTGCTTCTGCCGTCGACGCTTTTTACTCCAGAGCTCGTGGCAGTCCTGCCAGTGAGGAAGGCTGGAAAATGTTTTGAAATATTTCAAACTAAAACTGAGCAGAACACAGAAATAATAGCCATTTCACACGCCATGCAGGTGAAAGGGATGTGTTGGCCTAGTGACTGGCTGCACCTCCAAATGTCCCAGCTTCCTACAAGCCTGTAGGAGGGGCAGTACTGAGGGAGGGTTGCACTGGAGGAGGGGCAGTACTGAGGGAGGATTGCACTGAAGGAGGAGCAGTTCTGAGGGAGGGTTGCACTGTAGAAGGGGCAGTACTGAGGGAGGGTCGCACTGTGGGAGTGGCAGTACTGAGGGAGGGTTGCACTGTAGGAGGGGCAGTACTGAGGGAGGGTTGCACTGTAGGAGGGGGAGTACTGAAGGAGGGTCACACTGTGGAAGTGGCAGTACTGAGGGAGGGTCACACTGTGGGAGTGGCAGTACTGAGGGAGGGTTGCACTGTAGGAGGGGCAGTACTGAGGGAGGGTTGCACTGTAGGAGGGGCAGTACTGAGGGAGGGTCGCACTGTGGGAGTGGCAGTACTGAGGGAGGGTTGCACTGTAGGAGGGGCAGTACTGAGGGAGGGTTGCACTGTAGGAGGGGCAGTACTGAGGGAGGGTTGCACTGTAGGAGGGGCAGTACTGAGGGAGGGTTGCACTGTAGGAGGGGCAGTTCTGAGGGAGGGTCACACAGTGGGAAGAGCAGTAGTGAGGGAGCACCACGCTACAGGTGAGGGTAAATGAAATGCACCACATTGCTGAAAGTACACCTCTAGTGATGTTATCTTCAGATGGGAGGGGCAGCAATGGTCCTTTTCTTCTGTTCAATGAGGTTTGGACACCAGCAAACTATGAGAAACTGGAAGAACTCAATGAGTAGAAATGGTCAGTCAACATTTCAGGTTGGGACCCTTTCACAAGACTCGCTGCCTGAGCCACTGAGTTCCTCCAGCAATTCATTGTGCAAGATTCCAGCTTCTTTTTGGCGCGAATGGGAGTTGGAGTGAGAGAGCGCGAGGGTAGGCTGCTTAAAAATGGGCAAGTGGTAGAAGGGGAGCTGCCATTGTGTGAGTGGGGGGTTGAAGTTTTGGCTGAAGAGGCCAAGGTGGTGGTGCAGGAGTTGAAGTAAGGACAACCTGATCGAGGAACAAAAAGGATTCTGCAGGAGGGCACAGATAAGGGCAGGTTTTATTTATCTTATTTTTTTTATCTATTTCATAGACAGTGGGAATTGCAGCCAAGGCAGGGGAATACTCCTCCTGGAGTATGTGGACAGTCAGGAAAGCCAATAATACTACTGATGACTTCATCTGTGAGAAATGCATCGAGCTGCAGCTCCTTACAAACTGGGTTAGGGAATTAGAGCTAAAGTTGGATGAACTCCGAATCATTCGGGATGATGAGGGGGTGATAGACTGAAATTACAGTAGGCAGGAGGAAGGTAGTTGGGTGAGCCAGGAGAGAGAAAGGGAACAGGCAGGCAGTGCAGGACACCCCTATAGCCATTACCCCAATAACAAGTATACCATTTTGGATACTGCTGAGTGGGGACAAGCCATGGCGATCAGATCTCTGGCAAAAAGCCTGGCCTTGTGGGTGAGAAGGGAAAAGCGGAGATGACAAGGTGAGCTGTAGTGATTGAGGATTCTATAGTTGCCTCTCTGTTGCAGAAGTCCGAGATATCTCAGATCGAGTTCACAGCATTCTCAGGAGAGAGGGTGAGCAGCCAGATGGGTCCATGTAGGGATCAATAACATGGGTAGAAAAGGTGAGGAGGTCCTGCAAAGAGAGTTCAGAGAGCAGAGTGCTAGGACCTCCAGGGTTGTGATCTCAGCATTGGTACCCGTGCCACGTTCTAATGAGGTTAGAAATTAGAGGATAATGCAGCTTAACGTGGCTAAAATAGATGGTGCAGAAAGAAGGGCTTTAGGTATCTGGATCATTAGGCTCTCTTCCAGGGAAGGTAGGACCTGTTCAGAAAGGACAGTTTGCATCTGAACTGGAGGGGGAACTAATATCCTTGTGAGAAGGTTTGTTAATGCTGCTCCAGGGGGTTTTAAACTAGATTTGCAAGGGGATGTGAACCACAGTGCCAGAGTAGATAGGGGAGTGGAGGAGGGAAAAGTTGATGCAAAGATTGCATGCAACGTCAGAAATCTAAGGTTGTACATGGTAGAAAGGTTCTCAGGTGTATCTATTTCAATGCAAGGAGTATTGTAGGAAAGACAGGAGCTTAGAGCATGGATTGGCATGTGGAATTATGACATTGTGGCCATTAGTGAAACTTGGTTGCAAGATGGGCAGCTCAATGTTCCAGGCTTCCGTTGCTTTAAATGTGATAGAATTTGGGGAGGGAGGGGGAGGTAGAGTGGGGCAGTGGGAAATAAAAGGGGGAGGAGTAGCATTGCTCGTCAGAGAATATCACAGAGAGGGCAGATCAGAGGGCTCATCTACTGAGCTATATAGTGAAGCTGAGGAACGGGTAAGGTATGACCACACTCATGGAGTTGTATTATAAACCGCCCAATAGCGAGAATTGAAGGAGCAAATCTGTGGAAAGATAGCAGACAGCTGCAGGAAACAAAGCTGTGATAGATTTTAACTTTCCACAAAATGAATGGGACGCCCATACTGTAAAAAGGCTGGATGGCCTGGAGTTTGTCAAATGTGTTCAGGAAAGTTTTCTAAATCAATATGTAGAGGTACCAATTAGAGAGAGTGCAATACTTTATCTCCTATTAGAGAATGAGAACAGGACAGGTGTTGGGGAACATTTTGGGCCTAGTGATCATAATGCCATTAATTCCAAGTTAATTGTGGACAAGGATAGGTCTGGTCCTCGTGTTGAGATTCTAAACTGGAGAATTGCAAATTTTGAGGAAATGAGAAAGGATCTACAAGGTGTGAATTGGGCTGTTGCTTTCTGGCAAGAACATGGATGGTAAGTGGAAGGCCTTCAAAGGCGAAATTTTAAGAATACAGAGTTTGTTTGTTCCTGTCAAGATTAACGGCAAAGTGAACAGGCATTCGCGAACCTTGGTTTTTGAGGGACATTGGGGATCTGGTTAAGAAGAGTTGTATAGCAGGTATAGGCAACAAGGAGGAAATGAGGTCCTTGAGGAGTTTAAAAAAACAAGAAATTAGAAGGACTATAAGAAGACAGGAGGTTGCTTTGGCAGACAACGTTAAGGAAAATCCTAAGGGCTTCTACAGGTGTATTAGGAGAAAAAGTATAGTAAGAAACAAAATTGGTCTCCTTGAAGATCAGACTGGTCTGCTATATATATATATATATATAATATATATATATATGAGGCGCCTGCAAGCTCACACCAAGACACAAGAGAAACTTGTCCGTGAACTACTCTTTGCAGATGATGCCGCTTTAGTTGCCCATTCAGAGCCAGCTCTTCAGCGCTTGACGTCCTGCTTTGCGGAAACTGCCAAAATGTTTGGCCTGGAAGTCAGCCTGAAGAAAACTGAGGTCCTCCATCAGCCAGCTCCCCACCATGACTACCAGCCCCCCCACATCTCCATCGGGCACACAAAACTCAAAACGGTCAACCAGTTTACCTATCTCGGCTGCACCATTTCATCAGATGCAAGGATCGACAATGAGATAGACAACAGACTCGCCAAGGCAAATAGCGCCTTTGGAAGACTACACAAAAGAGTCTGGAAAAACAACCAACTGAAAAACCTCACAAAGATAAGCGTATACAGAGCCGTTGTCATACCCACGCTCCTGTTCGGCTCCGAATCATGGGTCCTCTACCGGCACCACCTACGGCTCCTAGAACGCTTCCACCAGCGTTGTCTCCGCTCCATCCTCAACATCCATTGGAGCGCTCACACCCATAACGTCGAGGTACTCGAGATGGCAGAGGTCGACAGCATCGAGTCCACGCTGCTGAAGATCCAGCTGCGCTGGATGGGTCACGTCTCCAGAATGGAGGACCATCGCCTTCCCAAGATCGTATTATATGGCGAGCTCTCCACTGGCCACCGTGACAGAGGTGCACCAAAGAAAAGGTACAAGGACTGCCTAAAGAAATCTCTTGGTGCCTGCCACATTGACCACCGCCAGTGGGCTGATAACGCCTCAAACCGTGCATCTTGGCGCCTCACAGTTTGGCGGGCAGCAGCCTCCTTTGAAGAAGACCGCAGAGCCCACCTCACTGACAAAAGGCAAAGGAGGAAAAACCCAACACCCAACCCCAACCAACCAATTTTCCCTTGCAACCGCTGCAATCGTGTCTGCCTGTCCCGCATCGGACTGGTCAGCCACAAACGAGCCTGCAGCTGACGTGGACTTTTTACCCCCTCCATAAATCTTCGTCCGCGAAGCCAAGCCAAAGAAAAGAAAAAAAGAAATATATATATATAGATAGAGATAGAGAGAGAGAGAGAGAGAGAGAGAGAGAGAGAGAGAGAGTCAGTAGAAATGGGGACCTCTTTAATGGTTTTTTTGCACTCATATTTACTCAGGAAACTGGCACAAAGTGAGGTCATGGAACCTGTACAGATTAAAGAGTAGGAGATCCTTGTTGCCTTCGAGCAAATAAGGATGAATAAATCCTCTTGGACCTTTAAGGAGCCTAGTGCAGAAATTGCAGGAGCCCTGCCAGAAATATTTAAAATGTCCTTGACCAAGGGAGAGGTGCCAGAGCTCAGGTTGTTATGTTGTTTAAAAAAGGCGCTAAAAGTAACCCAGGAAATATTAGGTCAATGAGCCTGATGTCAGTGGTAGGTAAATTATTGGAAGGTATTCTAAGACTTTGGATATACAACTATTTGGATAGGCAGGGTCTGATTAGGAACATGGCTTTGTGCTTGGTAGGTTGTGATTAATCAATCTTATAGAATTTTTTGAGGAGGTTACCAGAAAAGTTGAAAAAGGAAAGGCTGTGGATGTTGTCTACATGGAAAAAAATTAATAAGACCTTTAACAATGGCCCACATGGGAGGTTAGTCAGGAAGGTTCAGATGCTCGGTGAGGTAGTAAACTGAATTTGACAATGGTTGGATGGAAGAAGCCAGAGAGTGGCTGCTCAGACTGGAGGCCTGTGACTAGTGGTGTGCCTCAGGGATCAGTGCTGGGACCATTGTTGTCTGTCTTCAAAATCAATGATTTGGATGATAATGTGGTAAATTCAATCAACAAGTTTGCAAATGACCCAAAGATTGGAGGCTTTGATGTCAGCGAGGAAGGCTTTCAAAGCTTGCATAGGGATCTGGACCATCTGGAAAAATGGGATGAAAAATGGCAGATAGAATTTAATCAGACAAGTGTGAGGTGCTGCATTTTGGTAGGACAAACCAAGAAAGGACATATACAGTAAATGGTAGGCACTGAGGATTGCCGGAGAACAAAGGGACTTGGGAATACAGATGTATAATTCCCTAAAATTGACGTCATAATGTTGTAAAGAGAACTTTTGGCATATCAAAGGAACGAGTAATAGGAGTTGGGATGTTATGGGTAAAGCTGTATAAGACATTGGTGAGGCCAAATTTGGCGTATTGGGTGTAGTTTTGGATACCAAACAACAGGAAAGATATCAAAAGTAATGGGAGTAAAGAACGAACTGCCAGTTGAAGTGGTGAATGCGGGCTCAATTTTCACATTTACGAAAAATTTGGACAGGTACAAGGATGGGATGGGTATGGAGTTCCATGGACTGGGTGGTCAGTGGGACAAGGCAGAATAATAGTTTGGCACAGACTAGAAGGGCCTGTTTTCTGTACTGTAATGTTCTATGGTTCTAGGTGAGCTCAGACCAGTGTCATGCTCATCCTGTGCTATGTGGGGTCTCAGAGGCTGTCAGCATCCCTGGTGACTACATGTGCAAAAGTGTGTCCAACTGGAGTTCCTGTCTGGTCACAGGTCAGCACTGGAGCTTTGCATGAATTCACTTTGAAGCACCCGCGATGTTGAGAATGATGTGGATAAGACGTTTAGTGAGTTGGTCATGCCGATGTCCCCTGCGGTCATCTCCCTCCAAGACAGATGTACCGCTTTGGTTGGTGTCAGAACTGAGTCAGTGGTAGTGTAAGGGAAAGATTAAACAAGTTAGGACTTTATTCCCTGGAGCGTATAAGAATGAGGGGAAATTTGATAGAGCTATACAAAATTATGAGGGTAGATGAGATAAAAATCAGAGGACATGGGTTAAAGGTGAAAAGTTTAGAGGGAATATTATGGGGAACTTCTTCACACAGAGTAATGGGAGTGTAGAATGAGCTGCCAGTTGAAGTGGTGAATGTGGGCTCAATTTTAACATTTCAGAAAAATTAAGGCAGGTACATGGATGTGAGGGATATGGTCAGTGGGATTAGACAGGATTATGGTTCAGCACAGACTAGAGGGGCCAAAGGGCTGGTGGTCCTCTGGTTCTCTCTGTAGTTTCTGTGTTTTTCTAATCCTAGGGCACCATTCAGTACTATAGACATCATCAAACTGGCTACCACTATTGCCAGTACATACAGACCATTTTAAGATCAAATATAATGTCGGGAAGAATGAAAGGATATGTTGCAGGAGAAAGAAGAGTGCAAAGGTACGAAATGGTAAAGCTTTACAGTGAATACTAGAATTTTGCAGCAATACTTACTCAGGAGGAGGCATTTTTGTGGGGTCCACGTTTCTGAGGAACTCGCTCTGGAGGGTTTGCTCAGCTGTGCAGCGTTTGCTGGGGTCAAGAGTCAGCATGTGGTCAAGTAGGTCCAGTGCATGAAGTGGAATGCTGTAGGAAAAGCAAATCTCCACAATCTTACACAGACTAATTACAAATGCATTTAACATCAACAGTGTGGGGAACCTGAGCAACAACGCTGCTTCAAAACTCGGAGAAAGCATCAGAGGTTTCAGCCTCGAATGCTGAATTTGCTGCGCCAGCCACTTTGGCAGTCACAGCTGATCCACCATGTTAAATATCTGCTGCTCCACCTGACGCCAGCCACAAATGCACACAATCCTATGCATTGTTGATCAACCTGCATCCCAACAAAGATCAGAGGGCAGTCTGGTGAAGGGCAGGAGGATCCTGGCAGAAGGACGAACTGCAGGGTTCAGGGCTGGGCCCTTCCTTGTTTGTTGTGCACATCAACAATCTGGATGTGAATGCAGGAAGACTGATCAGTAAAATTACAGATGACACAGAAAACGGTGGTGTTGATGAGAGCAGGGAAGGTTGTTGTCTTTCGCTCCAGGACTAATATTGATCAGGTAGAAAGATGATAGAGCAATGGAAGATGGAATTTAATCCTGAAAAAGGTGAGATGTATTTTGGGACGAGTAAAGGTAAAGGTTCCATTATTGTCACATAATATAACATTTAGAATGTAACATACATGAGATTCTTTAAGTTTTGTCTACCGTAAGGCAGAGAGTTGTCACTTTGTCCAGCGCCTCTCACAGTAACCTACAGCACCTGATGTTCCTAGGCAGTCTCCCCTCCAAGTCCACACAGGACCTCAAGAAGTTGTTAGGAACAGAGGAATCTTGGTATATTCACCCAAAAGCAGCAGAACAGGCCATGATAACACAAACTAGGGTTGTAATGCCTAGAATTTAGGTTAAGGGAGATTTGATTGAATAGAGAGGACCTTTCACTGTTGACTAGGTAGTAAATTTGTTCTAAATTTTAGGGATTGGGGTCAGAGATAAAAAATAGAGCCTGAAATGTGCTGTGGTAATTTGGAGCTTTCTTAATCAATTGCAATTAATATCAGGTCCATTTGTGAAGACATTGAAGGATCAAGAATACATGTGAATGCTTGGAATCAGGTCCTGAACAACCCGGACCTTATTAAATGGTGAAACAGACTTAAACAGAGAGAGAGAGAGAGAGTTAAACAGTCTCTTTATTTTCCTATGTACTCTGAACACTATCCTGCATACACTCTTACAGTAGGATAGCAGAGGTTAGAGACAAAGAAAATTTCCTCTGCAATGTCCCACAAGCATCCCAGGGCAGTTTCAACAGGCATTCAAGTTCCACATCAGTGTTTACAACTTACAATGCAAATTCTTCACGAAGACGTCTCCGATATTGCTTCTTCGGTTTCATGGTGTGAAAGTACGGCAGTTTAATGACATCTGGCCAGGCAGCTGGACAAGGGCTGCCACATAATCGACTGAAAGAACAGAACAGAATCATCCTCTGCAAAACATTTCATAAAGTAGGCATCTTCAAGGTGGCAGAGGGATGGCCAGTAACTACCCCTCCCACCATTCTGACCAACATGAAACCCAAGGGTGTAACTTTGAAAATCAATCACAACATTTCAACACTGAGTGCACAGGTAAACTGCAACACTTCACCTGCCATGTGTCTGCAGGAAGTTAAAAATGGGATCAGACTGAAACTGTGTGATAATGTGAAGATTATTGGCAGGTGAGGAAATTTAGAAAATATTAGAAACCAGAAAAGGTGATGGATAGATTACCCTGGATATCAAAGATTTTGCTTCCAAAACAACTTTGAGGCGTATTTTATGGATTTTGGGGAGCTGATCATGAAAACCACCTTAAAATTCTCCTATCATGTACTTTTTTTTAATATATAACCTATTTTTGTGATTTCCTGTAATATTTAAATCGAAGTAGTCAACTTTGACTTAGATGAAGCAGACAAGCTACAAAACCATGAAGTGTAACATGTTATTGAAAGTTCATTTTCTGGATTTGCACTCAGACTTTCTTCCCTGCTGATCTTGGAACTCCCAATGTACAGACTAATTTGGGGGTAGAATTTAAAAACTGTGTGGCCACTTTGAAGGTGGATTGTCTACCTGTGTACATGCACTATCTAAATGCTGCTGGTCAATTTGTAAGCGATTGATGGCTGACCAGGTAGAAAATGACATCAGTGCTTGCGTGCAATGGCCGTCTTCCTTACACATAATCCCTCATGCCATTGGAACGCCAGAGCAGTTCCAGCAGTGCGAGGGGGGGATTATGGGTAAGAAGGACAGCCATTAGTCCTGCCCCAACTCCACTCCCTACTGGTCTACTCTACTTCCCGCCGGCCCACGCCTTTCCCGACAGCCCACTCCACTCCCCGACGGCCTGACAGTGTTCCCCCCGACCCTGACAGTGCTCCAACTATGCACTCGCCCCAGCCCCAGAGCGCCACCCCCTCCACTTACCTTTTGGAGGCCAACACAAGGAACAGGGGATCTCCTGGAGGGCCTCTGGCGACGAGGTGAGTGCCAACATGTCACTTACCACATCACCAAAAGGGCAGAAGTGCCTTTAAATTGCCCGGTCGCCATTCAACTGGGCAACTTTGGGTCCCATGTGTAAGGGGCTGCAGGGGCCTGCTACACTGGTCCTGAGCAGCCCCAGTTTGTAAACACCGAGTGACAAACATGGTAAAAGGTTTCATCAGGACATTGCGACCATGGAAAAGTGGTGTCAGAACAACTGGAATCCATCAATGTTGGCCAACTATTGTTGGACACTGACATGAAAGGCATCAGATGCTGAGTACAAATGGAAATCAGCAGCTAACGCAATGCGTCAGCGTCAATTATGCAGTTAAACACACTACAATTCAATGAAAATTCAGCTTGAAGTTGTATATTACAATCCCCAATTTTTTTTCAGCAAGCAAACCTTTTGAAAAATTTTGTTGTCCAGTTTTATCAAACTATCAAGAAATTTATTTTTTTTAAAGTTGAGAATTTGGACCTGATACCTGCATCCTGAGGTTTTAAACGAGGTGGCTCCAGGATGACTGGATGTGCTCTTGTGAACCCAGGATTTATTTGGCTACTACAGCTGAGTTTCCAGGGATACCGATGGTGGTAGACTTGGTTCAATAATGCCACTGAATATCAAGGAAGGGTGGCTAGACTCTCTCTTTGTTAGCGGTAGAAAATAAGGGTCCATTTGGTCCCTCACGCCTGCTCCACCATTCAACATGATCATGGTTGACCATCCAAATCTAGTCCTGCTGCAGCCGTCTGTCAACAAGCCCATGCCATCCAGCATTACAACCAGGATACAACTCCTTGAATCTTTCAACTGGTTTCTGAGGTAAAGAGTTCCACTGGTTCACTGCTCTCTGGGAGAAGACATATTTCCTCAGACTGTGAGCCCTGGTCCTGGCCTTCATGCCATTGGAAATGCCCTCCTCCATCTAATCTGCCCAGTCCTCCGAGAATGTTGCAGGTTTCTTTGAGGTCTCCTCCTATTCACTCTAGTGAGCACAACCCTAATTATCCAATTTCTTATCCCAGGAATCAGCTTGGTGAACTTCTGCAGAACTCCCACTACAGAAAGAACTAAAACTACGCACAAAACTCAGGCGTGGTCTCTGCCCTGTACAACTGCAGCAAGACATCCCAGCTCAAACACTTATTGAATTAACTGAATTTAAATTCCCCATATGTTCTGGTGGGATTTGATCTCAAGCCCTTGATTGCTAGTTCAGTTACTTCAACATTTATACTGTTGATTAAAAGGAAATTGAACATTAAAATCACCTGTAAAAACAGAACTCAGCAGGCCTCACAGCATCCCTGGGAGGCAAAGATAGCCAATGTTTCAGAGCTGAGTCCTTCATTAAGGTATGAGCAAAAAGGAGGTAGGCATCTGAATAAAAGGATTAGGAGGAAAAAAAAGAAGTAGGGGAAGGAGCATAAGACAACAGATCATATGCCATCTGGGCACCCTCCAACCAAATGGCATAAACATTTGGACTTCTCATTTTTCTGTTAGGCCCCTCCACATCTCTCCCTTTCCCTATTCCTGTTTCATTAACTCTTTCTCCCTACTCCTCTGTCTCCTTTTCTCTAGCTCTGCATTCACAGAGTCATCCTCCTCCCCTGATCAATCCTCAGCTCTTCTCTCCTGCCATCCTATCCATGTCCAACTATGGCCTCTTGGCTGTTGGCCTGTGCTCCTCCCCCTGTGCCTTCTTCCCTCCTCCCCTTACCTTTTTATTCAGGCACCTGTCTGCTTTTTTCTCATACCTCAATGAAGGGCTCAGGTCCGAAATGTTGGTTATATCTCTTTGCCTCCTATGGATGCTGCGGAACCTGCTGAGTTTCTACAGCACTTTTGTGTGTTTACTACATCTACAGACTTTCTTGTTTAACACCTGGAAGGTTCCCCTCCAAGTCACACAATATCTTGTCACTCCTCAATCCCTGGGTCTACATATGAGTTCACCATCACCTTCTCCAGGGCAATATTCTTCTTCCTTTGACCACCCAACAGGGCTGTGGATCCATCCAGGGATGAACATTATGCTGTTGGTAGTGGGTTACATTCCCAATGAGGCGACATGGTTGTGGCCTATTTGTGTGGGTGGGAGATCAATGATGATCCTGCCAGTAGCAGCTACATCTCAAAAATGTATCAAAGGCAAGTTGCAACATTATCAGCAAGGTTCATTAAACAATGAGCTGGTTCTACATGACTTGGCAAAAGTTACTCAAAGGGTGGATCCCAAAGACAAGTTAACCTCTGAAATTCATCTCGTACCTGATGAGCTCAAGTTGTGCCAGTTCCTGATTGGCTTGAAAGATTGGCTTTTTCGTGAAGAGTTCACCAAGGATACAACTGCAAATAGAAGGGAATGTTAAAGTTCACCTCACACTGACCTCTCACACTTGGCCACCAACTGACACAAAAGGCCAAGTCACCGTCAGATGGAAGAAGATGCATACCTGTGCCTGTAGCTGACACACACTTGCACACAAAGTCCAGCTCACACTTGTCCATAGATCCCCATTTACAGTGGCTTAGGGACCCAGCAGAGCCAAGGGAGAAGCTCAATGCACACTCTCCCCAACAACACAACCCCCCCAGGACACTGGCATGTGGGACCTCATCCTGCTTTTTACCTGCGAAAACCACAATTGGCTGTTTCAAAATGCCCCACAGCTGCTCCAAGACCTCGCTGCTGAGAGGCAACACAGCACCTGGGAGTCCCGTTGGTGGCCACAGAAGCTCCTGTCTATCTCCTTGTCTATGGAACCCCCTACCGTATAGCTCTACCACTTTCTCCTGCCCTCCTGTGCAGCAGAGCCAGCCAAGGCGCTATGATCTTGGCTGTTAGTGTCTTCCCCTGTCGAGCCATCTCTCCTGACACCATCCAAAGCGATACATCTGTCTTGGAGGGAGATGGCCGCAGGGGACATCAGTCTAAATGTCTTATCCACATCATTCTCAACATCGCGGATGCTCCAAAGTGAATTCAAGCAAAGCTCCAGTGCTGACCTGAGACCAGACAGGAGCTCCAGTTGGACAGACTTTTGCACATGTAGTCACCAGGGATACTGGCAGGCTCTGAGTCCCCACATAGCACAGGATGAGCATGACACTGGTCTGAGCTCACCGAGAACCATAGAACATTACAGCACAGGAAACGGGCCCTTCTAGTCTGAGCTGAACTATTATTCTGCCTTGTCCCACTGACAACCCAGTCCATAGATCTCCATACCTGACCCATACTTGTACCTGTCCAATTTTTTCTTAAATGTGAAGATTGAGCCCGCATTCACCACTTCAGCTGGCAGCTTGTTCCACTCACACTACAATCTGCATGAAGAAGTTCCCCCTAAACCTTTTCCTTTTCATCCTTAACCCACGTCCTCTGACTTGTATCTCACCTAACCACAGTGGAAAAAGCCGAATTGCATTTACTGTCTATTCCCTCATAATTTTAAATAACTCTTGATAGAGTCTCCTTTCATTCTTCTACACTCCAGGGAATCTTTCCCTGTTACTCAGTTCCTGAAGTCCCAGCAACATCCTAGTCAATCTTCTCTTCACTCTTTCAATCCTATTGATATCTTTCCTGTAGTTAGGTGACCAAAACTGCACTCAATACTCCAAATTTGGCCTAATCAATGTCTTATACAACTTTACCATAACATCCAAACTCATATATTCAATATTTTGATTTATGTAGGGCAATATGCCAAAAGCTCTCTTTACAGCCCTATCTACCTGTGACACCACATTCATGGAATTATGTATCTGTATTCCCAGATCTCTGTTATACTGCGCTCCTCAGACTAGAAGGGCCTGTTTCATTTACCATGTGTGCCCTACCTTGGTTTGTCCTTCCAAAATGCAACACCTCACACTTGTCTGCACTAAATTCTGCACATTGTCTGCATATTTGCCATTTTTCAGCTCATTTTTCCAGCTGGTCCAGATCCCTCTCCAAGCTTTGAAACTCTTCCTTGTTATCTGCAAACTTGCTGATCCAATTTACCATATTATCATCCAGATCATTGATATAGATAACAAACAACAATGGTCCCTGAGGCACACCACTAGTCACTGGCCTCCAGTTTGAGAAGCAATCTTCCACTACCACTCTCTGGCTTCTCCTGTACAGCCAATGTCGAATCCAGTTTACTACCTCACCATGAATACCAACCATCTGAACCTGCCTGACTAACCTCCCATGTGGAACTTTGTCAAAGGTCTTACTAAAGTCTGTGCAGATAACATCTAGAGCCTTTCCTCCATCTTCTGTCCTGATAACCTCCTCAAAAAACTCCATAAGATTGGTTAAACATACATAAAGCAATGTTGATTATCCTTAAGCAGTCCCTGGCTATCTAAATACTTGTACAGATTGGAATTTTTTAATGTGGCGATGCTGAGTCCTGGCCATTGCTGGACCACAGAAAATGCCAAAAAACATAAATTTACCCCTAAGGTCATATCAAAGGTAGAACAAAGCTTAAAACAAGAAATAATTCTGTGGGGCGGCACAGTTAGTGCAACACCTTTCCCACGCCAGTGATCAGGACCAGGGTTCAAGTCCCGCGTTGTCTGTAAGGAATTTGTGCTAATGGCGGTAGATTCAAATGTGCCAGACCATGGGAGTTGCTGGACCACAGAGCGTTGGATAACAGAGATGCAACCTGTATATCCAATTTCTCAGGACACCTTCCAATAATTTACAGGCTAGTGACATCAGGCTCCTCGGCCTATCATTTCCTGCCATGATTTAAACCTCTGAGGAAAAGGTTTGACTAGCTATGAAAGTTAAAAAATAAGAACCTTTCCTTCCACTTACCTTAGTATTGCTCCACTCTCCTCAGTGAATTGTGGGTATTCACCAAAGGCCACAATTAGGCAAACAGCAGCACCTACGGTTCCCCCCCACCTCCACAAATAGCTGATGTTCTATGACCCTGTCCTCCTTTGATATTCACCTGAAATTGACCAGCATCTGCAGTTTTAGTGTTTCTCAGCAGCTAAGTCTATCAGGGTGTGAGCACCCTTCCATTTCAGTTGGCCACCTGTGTCTCACTTACCCGCAGCTCCAAACATCGATAGCTGGAGTGTACCGCTCCTCACCCAGAAGCAGTTCCGGGGGCCGATACCACAGCGTGATGACTTTGTTGGTGTAAGGACGGCTGACAAAAACATATTGAAGCATTGAGAAATGTCACTCCCAATGAAGCAGCAAGATTCTACATCGATGCTAACACCACAAAATTCACATCACAGGCTCAGTTCAAATAGCCCAGCAGTTCAACCCAGAATGTAATCTCAGCAGAACTGGACTTGATCAGGAATGGAGTGGAAATGGGAGGGTAGGGGTTTTCAGGTACTCAAGTCTGATGAAGGTTTCTGTCTCTCCTCCCCTTCCAGATCTTCACTATTGTAATATTCAGGTTCATTCTGCCCCAGATATGTATGTCCTCTTGTAATCAACCTCTGTGCCAAGGGAAGTGGATAGCTTCTCCTTGCTGAGGTCTTATAATTTATACACCTCCATTATATCATTATTTGACCTTTTTTTTTCCAATTAAATCAATTCTAACCCAGCCACCACAGTCCTCCAGCTCAACACATAGAATCCCACCATTTATTGTGCATTCTCTTGACTTGTTTGCCAGACTGAAAATCATGACTCCCCCCATTTGTCCTGGATCAAATTCCATGAAGATGCCTGCCCACTCCAATTATACCTCTTGTAGCTTGGAACGTACTTTCATCGATCACACTGTTTGATATCGCTGGCAAGCTTCTTCACCGTGGATACTTAGGTATCTACAACTCTCTATAAACCTGCCTTGTACATCCTCTTTAAACAATGGCGACCAGAACTGCAGAAAATGCTCAAAATATGACTTACCAAAGTTTTATACAGTGGCAACATCACTTCCTAACTTTTATGTTCATTGATAGCAAGCATGTCATACACTTTCTTGTCACCTCATCTTTCTGAGAGCTATGACTTTGAACCTCAAGATCCTGCTGTAAGTTAATGCTCCCAGATCCACTGATTGAATGCTGATTTATGCTATCCACTGAATTTTATTCCCACAGCATTTTGCTCACCATGGAAGTGAGCTGAATGAGGCAGCAAAGACTACTGGCCAACATTCTGTCAACCTTCTACGGGAGCTCTCTCAAGAGCATCCTGGCTGGCTGCATCACAGTTTGATATGGGTGCTGTAGAGCATTGGATCGGAAGTCAATCTACAGGACTATAAGAGTAGCAGAGGGGATCATGGGGGCCCCCTACACCTCCCCCCCCCCACCCCATCAACATGTCCTACGAGGATTTTTGTTTGAAGAGGGCATGCAAAATTATTGAGGATCCCTACCACCCTCAGCACAGCATCTTCTAGCTACTCCTGTTGGGAAAGACATACAGGAGTATCAGAACCACCAGGCTGAGAAACAGCTTCTTCCCACTAGCAGTGAGGCTGTTGAATAAATGAAATTAACTGCTTGTACAAACCCTTTGTCTTTTCTATTTATTAAACAATATTTATTAATTTTGTTATTCATACTGTATATGTATTGTTTTTATGTGTGTTACATCTGGATGTGTATTTTCATGTTTTGCACTGAGGACCAGAAAATGTCATTTCATTGGGTTGATCTAGTAGAAGTGGATGATAATA
The DNA here is from genome assembly GCF_036971445.1 of Narcine bancroftii. NCBI lineage: Eukaryota > Metazoa > Chordata > Chondrichthyes > Torpediniformes > Narcinidae > Narcine > Narcine bancroftii. Next base: position 82,164,384 of record NC_091480.1, read on the forward strand.
AACGAACTTGAATTTGTACACAATGCAACCACATTGGCAATCATGCAATTTTCTGGAACCAAGCCACTGGCAAGAGAATTGGAAAAAAAACATTAACCAACTTTTAAAAATGTTCTCAATTATCCAAATATTCCCTATTCTTCCTCCTTGATGTGTCAAGGTCTGAATCATCCAGCCTACACATCCCCCCGACTCCTCCCGAAAGACAAGACACAACGTATTTATTTACACATGGTTTTCTACTTCCACACGAGCTGCTCTCAACAAAGATCTGGGTCCTGAGTCACACACACCACAGGCCTGAATACACCCTGAACACATAGAATGACTAAAACATAATAGAACCATTACAGCACAGAAAACAGGCCCTTCAGCCTTTCTAGTCTGTGCCAAACTATTATTTTGCCTACAGATCCCCACTGATCTGTACCCAGACCATAGCCTTCCACACCTCTTCCATCCATGTACCTGTCCAAATTCTTCTTAAATGTTAAAAATAAGCCCACTTCACCACTTCAGCTGGCAGCTCGTTTCACTCCTACCACTCTCTGCGTGAAGAAGTTCCCCCTCATGTTCCCTTTAAATTTATCCCCTTTCACCCTGAACCTATGACCTCTATTTTTTATCTCTCCCAACTTCACTGGAAAAAGACTGCTTGAATTTATTCTATCTATACCCATCATAATTTTGTATACTCCTAAACCTCTATCAAATCTCCCCTCATTCTTCTACGCTTCAGGGAATAAAGTCCTAACCTGTTTAATCTTTCCCATTCACTCAGTTCCTGAAGTCCCAGCAAATCCCTAGTAAATCTTCTCTCCACTCTTTCTATCTAATTGATAACTTTCCTGTAGTTAGGTGACAAAAATTGCACACAATACTCCTAATCTGGCCTCACCAATGTCTTGAACAACTTTATCATAACATCCCAGCTCCTATACTCAATACTTTGATTTATGAAGGCCAATATGCCAAAAAAAAACTCCCTTTATAGCCCTATCTACCTGTGACGCCACTTTCAAGGATTTATGCATTTGTGTTCTCAGGTCCCTCTATTCTATGGCACTCCTCAATCCCTACCATTTACAGTACATATCCTACTTTGGTTTGTCCTTCCAAAATGCAGCACCTCACACTTATCTGCATTAAATTCCATCTGCCACCTTTCAGCCCATTTTCCAGCTGATCCAGATCCATCACAAACTTTGAAAACCTTCCTCCATGTCCTCAATGGCTCCATTCTTTGTGTCATCTGAAAACCCGCTAATCCAATTTACCACATTATTATCCAGATCATTGATATAGATGACAAACAACAATGGACCCAGCACCGATCCCTGAAGCTCACCACTAGTCACAGGTCTCCAGTCTGGCTTCTCTCGTATAGCCAATGTCGAATCCAATTCACTACTTCACCATGAATACAGAACATCTGAACCTTTCTGAATAGCCTCCCACATGGGACCTTGTCAAAGGCCTTACTAAATTCCATGTAGACAACTTCCTTAGCCTTTATTTAAACAACTTTCCTGGTAATCTCGAAAATCTCTAAGATTGGTTAAACAAGGCTTACCATGCAAGAAGCCATGTTGACTATTGCTTATCAGTCCCCGTCTATCCAAATATTTGTACATAAAATCTCTTAAAACAACTTACAATAAATTTACCTACTACTGAAGCCCACCTCACCAGCCAACAACAGAGCAACATAAGCTACCTTCCAATCCTCCAGCACCTCAACTGTGGCTAAGTACATGTTAAATATTTCTGCCAGGGCCCCTGCAAATTCTACACTTGCCTCCCTCAAGGCCTGAGGGAATATCTTGACAGGGCCTGGGGATTAATCCATCCTTGTTTGCTTTTAAGTCAGCAAGCACCACCTCCTCTTCAATATGTTAAGGTTCCATGACCTCATAGCTTGTTTTCCTTACTTCCCATGATTCTGTGTCAGTTTCCTGAGTAAATACTGTCACAAAAAAACCATTTAAGATCTCACCCATATCTTTTGGATCCATACATAGCTAACCACTCTGATCTTCAATCGGCTCAATTTTGTCCCTAACCATTCTTTTGTTTTTAATATACCTGTAGAAACCCTTGGGATTTTCCTTCACCTTCAGAATCAGAATTTATTGTCATGAACAAGTCATGAAATTCAGTGTCTGACAAAGCAACCTCATGTCTTCATTTAGCCCTCATGATTTCCTTCTGAAGATTTTTCTTGCAATTTTACACTCAAATACCTCATTTGCTCCTTGTTGCTTATACCTGCTATACAGCTCTCTTCTTCTTAACCAGATCCCCAATATCCCTTGAAAACCAAAGTTCCCAACCCCTATTAACTTTACCTTTAATCTTGACAGGAACTTACAAACTCTCTACTTGAAAACTTTGCCCTTGAAGGCCTTCCACGTACCGAGCACATCCTTGTCAGAAAACAACTTCTCCAAATAATCTTCCCAACTCACCTCTCCTCGGAGTTGTACAATCGCGCCAAGCCGAAGTCCGCCAGTTTGATCTGTCCACTAGATGAAGAGAAGGTATCGGTTACTGAACAGTCTACAACCTGCCACAAGGCTGTAACCATAACCCAGCGCCACTCCCACTAAGCCCCTAATGCTACTCAACCTCCTGCTCCACAGTAACCTCCAAATCCCATGCCACACTAATCCTACCCTACATTTACCACTTCCCTCTCACCTCCACAGTGGCTCAGCCATGACTCTACCTGTTGTTGAGAAGGATGTTGGAGCATTTAATATCACGATGCAGGAAGTTCTTTTTGTGACAATAGTCTAGGCCATCCATCAGTTGCCTCATGAAGGACTTAATGTGGTCCTCGGTGAAATGCACGAGCCCTGACTCCAGAAGCCCCATCAGATCATGGTCCATATACTCAAAGACCAGGTAGAAGGCCCCTGTAACACACATTCCAACAATGATGAAAAAAAAGCAGCAAGTTATTAGCTACTGATAGCGCAAGGAATTTGGAAGAACATTTAGTCTGGGGTTCTCAAATATGTAAGTTGCAAAGTGTTAGCTTGGCTCAGTTGATATCACTCATCGTCAGGAATTTATACTGTGATTTCACCCACATATCAGGGCTCAAGCCTCTGGCAAGTGCCCATCTCTCAGGTTTGAAATAACCCGGATAAGCTGTATGGTGGAAGTCCAAAGGCACAGACCAGAGAATCTGACAAGTGGCTCACAGTTAGCCCATCGCAGTTAGACCACCAGTGACCCAGGTTTGAATCCGGCATTGTCTGTAAGGAGTTTGTACATTCTCCCCATGTCTGCGTGGGTTTCCTCCAGGGGCTATGGCTTCCACCCACCGTTCAAAACATACTGGGGGTTGAAAGTCAATTGAGTGTAATTAGGAGGCGCAGGTTAGTGGACCGGAAGGGCCTATTACCGTGTTGCATGTCTAAATTTACAATTAAAAACCACAACAATCACATAAACTTTTCACCAACCATGCCAGCAGTGAAACTTTGGCAAGTTCCAGTGAAAAAATATTTCTGACTAGTTAGTGAGATGTTAAAGATCATTGATTTGAAATTTTAGCTCTATTTTTTTCTCCATAGATGCTGCCTGGCCTTCTGAGTATTTCCAGTCTCTTCTGATCATATAATCAAGCTTATCTGATTTCCTAGAGTTTGAGGGCCACCTGGAAATGTTCCACTTGCAAGTAGGGACGGGAATTGGAATCAATTGTGGACAGGCACTGACGCCTTTTCACCATCTTCACTTCATACAACTGAAATGCTTCAAATTCTCAGTGCTTCCACTCCCAAAATGAGCCCTTTGGACTCTAGCCATTTTTAACCTTTCAATCTATACTCTGGACTGGGTCCATGGGTAAACTACAGTACAAACACCAGTATGAACCAGCTGATGGTTGATATAAAACCGACCCTGAAAACCGGGACATGGTTTATACGTGTTTGTTGGTAGTCCCTGAATACAGAGAATCAGAGTCCAAAGGGTTAGCAGCTTTGGAGTTTACCATTTGACTCTATTCAACCACGTACTCTGCCACTGAGAAACCAAAATGGATTGAAGTTCCTGCACTGTGCAGGACATCACTTTTGAAAGCTCTTAATTTGGTGTGAATTGCACTGGAAATAAACAGAGCAGCAGAATCTTGAACACCGAGTTTTGGCTTACAATATGCATGACAAAGATTACAAGGCACTTCCTGTCAGTGTACCTTTATCTTTTTTGAAGTCCAGTGCGTCCTGTTTGTCTGTCACAATCTCCTTCATGTTGACAACACTGATGTGGTTGAGCTGACGAAGGATTTTGATTTCACGAATGGCCGTAATGGGGAAACCTTCCTTTTCATTATCCAGTCGAACTTTTTTAAGAGCAACCAACTCACCTAGAAGAGATGTTATCTACTAATGACAGATGTCACGACTTTTGGACACTTGCTCATAGTGCATGTATACCAGAGAGGGCGATGTTTGGCACAGGTGACCTGCACAGTAACACCGTAACTTGGGTGCAGGTTGCTTTCGTACCAAGAATCATTCCACACAGACTGCCACAAACTGGGGGGATGGTCCCACATGCTGACCCTCACTGGGGGAATGGGTCCGTCCCACACACACTGACCATCACTGGGGGAATGGGTCCATCCCACACACACTGACCCTCAATGGGGGAATGGGTCCGTCCCACACACACTGACCTTCACTGGGGGAATGGGTACCACACACACTGATCCTCACTGGGGGAATGGGTCTGTCCCACACACACTGATCCTCAATGGGGGACAGTCCCACACACACTGACCCTCACTGGGGGAATGGGTCCGTCCCACACACACTGACCCTCACTGGGGGAATGGGTCCGTCCCACACACACTGACCCTCACTGGGGGGATGGGTACCACACACACTGACCCTCACTGGGGGAATGGGTACCACACACTCTGACCCTCACTGGGGGAATGGGTCCGTCCCACGCACTCTGACCTTCACTGGGGGAATGGGTCCGTCCCACACACACTGACCCTCACTGGGGAAATGGGTCCGTCCCACACACACTGACCCTCACTGGGGGAATGGGTACCACACACACTGACCCTCACTGGGGGAATGGGTACCACACACTCTGACCCTCACTGGGGGAATGGGTCCGTCCCACACACTCTGACCTTCACTGGGGGAATGGGTCCGTCCCATACACACTGACCCTCACTGGGGGAATGGGTACCACACACACTGACCCTCACTGCGGGAATGGGTCCGTCCCACACACTCTGACCTTCACGGGGGGAATGGGTCCGTCCCACACCCACTGGCCCTCTCTGGGGGAATGGGTCCCATACGCACTGACCCTCACTGGGGGAATGGGTTCGTCTCACACACATACTGACCCTCACTGGGGGAATGGGTCCGTCCCACACACTCTGATCTTCACTGGGGGACAGTCCCACACACACTGACCCTCACTAGGGGATGGTTCCAAAACATTGAACCTTGATGAGGGACAGTCCCATACATACTGACCCTCACTAGGGAATGGATCCAATACATTGAACCTTGATGAGGGACAGTCCCACACATACTGACCCTCACTAGGGGATGGATCCAATACATTGAACCTTGATGAGGGACAGTCCCACACATACTGACCGTCACTAGGGGATGGTTCCAATACATTGAACCTTGATGAGGGACAGTCCCATACATACTGACACTCACTGGGGGATGGATCCCACACACACACACATGGGGTGTGTCCCACACATTGACCCTCACTGGGGAACGAGTCCCACTCATCGACCTTCACTGGGGGGTGGGACCTACACACTGACCCTCACTGGGAAATAGGTCCCACACACACACCCCTCATCAAGGTTCAATGGGGGACGGGTCCCATTCACATTGGCCCTTACTCCAGTAGAGTTACAGACATTGGCCACCATTGATAATCAGTTCTACTCTTCTCTGCCTTGCTGGAACAATGACCAAGCAGTGCTGCTTGGACACCTGAGAATTGAACTTTGAGCTTCCTATGTTGGATTAGCAGCAGACCAATGTTATGGTGAAATTGTGGTGGGGCCAAATTGGGACTGTTGTGTGCAGTTTTGAGGGGTATAGATAAAGTAAACGCAAGTAGGCTTTTTTCCATTGAAGTTAGGTGAGCTATGAGCCACAGGACTTGGGTTAATGGTTAAGGATGGAAGGGGAAATATTTAGGTGGAACTTCTTCAGAGAGTGATGGGAGTGTGGAAAGAGCTGACAAATGAAGTCGTGAATGCAGACTCAATTTTAACATTTAAGAAAAAATGTGGTCAGGTACATAGATGGGAGCAGTAAAAAGGGCGATAGACTGGGTGTAAGTCAGTGGGACTGAGCAAAATAATTGGCACAGATTAGAAAGGCCTGTTTTCTGTGCTGTAATGTTCGCCAGTGGAGCAAAATTTCCAGCAAAAGAAATTCCTCTGCTTGAAACTGACAGACTGAAACATTGATCAAAGGGTAAAAGCCTCTAAGCTTCAGCAACAATACCTACAGCTTGCTGGAAGGGCAGACAGCTTGGCAACAGTTCCTTCATCGAACAAAACATTGTTCCGTGCCCCGCCCCCTCCCCCAAACAATGTTGTTCTCCTTATATTCCCATCAACTGCACCCACCCCCCGCCATGAGGGATAACTTACAGTGGCCAACACACTCAAGGAAATAGTGACAAGGACGAAGCCAGATCACTTATTCTCACATGCAGTGAGAAGTGGACAAAATCTAACATTTGCAACAGCATTCAGAAATGTCATCCCTCTATTCAGCATGTGCAGATAAATGGGGACACGGAGTATATGTACTTGTTGATAATCCCTCAAAACCGGGACATGAAGTATATGTGTTTGTTGGTGGTCGGTGAAAACTGGGTCAGGGAGTATATGTGCTTGTTGGTAATTCCTAAAAACCGGGACATGAAGTATATGTGCTTGTTGGTAATTCCTGAAAATTAGGTCAGGGAGTATATGTGCATGTTGGTGGTCCCTGAAAACTGGGTCAGGGGGTATATGTGCTTGTTGGTAATTCCTAAAAACCGGGACATGAAGTATATGTGCTTGTTGGTAATTCCTGAAAATTAGGTCAGGGAGTATATGTGCTTGTTGGTAATTCCTAAAAACCGGGACATGAAGTATATGTGCTTGTTGGTAATTCCTAAAAACCGGGACATGAAGTATATGTGCTTGTTGGTGGTCCCTGAAAACTGGGTCAGGGGGTATATGTGCTGTTGGTAATCAATGAAAACAGGAATATGGAGTCCAAAGGGTTAAACATAAAGACATTTTTACCATGAAAGGCATGCATGATAAGGACAAGATTTTCAGTCACATACCTGTGTCCTTATCCTTAGCTTTGTAAACTTGCCCATATGTCCCTTCTCCGGTAATTCCAAGTATGTCAAACTTATCCACACAGCGTTTTCCCCAGTCACTCTCCGTCTCCTTCTTCTCTCCATAGCGAGGACAACAGATTCTTTAAAAAATAAAATTGTGAGTGAGTGGAAACAGATACAAAATAGCAATAAATTCCCTCATCCTGAACACCCCGAGCATATTCCAAATGAATATGCCAGAAGATCAAGACTGAAGTACAGCACTGATCATCTTTGGAGGGCAGTTTTGTACATATACTGACTCTCTCTAGGGTATAGTCCTCCCCCCCCCACCTCCCACTGACTCTCACTGGGGAAACAGGTCCCAAACACACCAACCCTCATTGGAGGACAGGTCCCACACATTGACCCTCACTGGGGAACGAGTCCCACTCATCGACCCTCACTGGGGGGGTGGGACCTACACACTGACCCTCACTGGGAGATAGGTCCCACACACACTGACCCTCAGATGAAGTGGGTCAGGTGAGGTGGTGAAACATCATCCAGGAGTTGGGTTAGCTGTCTGAAAAACGGTTGGGGGGGTGTGTGGTCATTCACAACTGAGGTGAGATCTTACTGAATGGCAGAGCAATAGTGAGGTCAAGCGACCCCCCCCCCCCCCCCACCTGCTTCAGCTAAGGTAGAGTTTCACAGGTACTGTCTATTATTTGGAAAAGGTTTACTCTGCCACCGACTCTCACTGAAGATCAGACTCCAGGCATCGAATCTTAAAGTTATACAAAATTCAATTTCAGTTTGTTTCATTGAGACCGAATCTAATGTATTTAGTTCCCCAGATTCACACTGGGACACGTGCGAGGGCATTGAGCCATTTATGTACCATTGTGTGGACACTAACTCTGAGTGTGTCAGCAGAGATACTGAATCTCCCTCAGAGATGTAATCCTTGATCTAATGGAGGGAAGTGAAGTTTGACAAATGGCAGTTGTGAAACTCCCTCCATCCATACCGAGGCTAAGTCAAGCCATCTCAACCTCCACTATAATCCTACTCTGGTCATCCCTCCTTGCAATCTACCTTCAGACTGCTGCTGGTAGCAATGGCGATATAAGAAGGAAAATTAGAATTAGATCATAAAGACAGCCTGGGCAAATCTGATGACCTTCACTAATTCCCCACTGGCTGAGGAATGAACTCCAGCAGACCCCTTCGAATAGACAAACGATCAGTTGGTGTTTCACTGAAATGATTCTCTCCTGTGTTCATACTTGGGCCTCTTTTTAAGGACTGGTTGAGGTTGGGGTGGGGTCTTCTGCTCTGGAGAATCTGGTGGTGAGGGATCCGTTCCTGGTAGCTCTGGAGGAAGTGGGAGGTCTGCCAGTAAATGCCGTGTTCTTTGGTCTCTATCTTTCTTGGCTGGTTTAACAGCATGACTCTCCTTTGGACTGCAACAAAAAACAGAAATCACCAGGTAACCAGAAGATAAATGGAGACTGGAGAGGTGGGTGGCAACACTGGAAGTGGAAAGCAAAACACATTTATTAGACAGAGTGCTGTGTTAGGACTATATTCAAGGACTCATCCGTAAACCTGAATGCATATGCAACGTGTCACCCTCTTCATCAAGACCTGCATGGACGAGAGTTCCCCAACTAGAATCAGAAAATTCACAACCAGCTAAGGGCAAGATCAAGGGTGTTTAAGGCTGGTGATCCAGTTCTCTACAAATGCAGGTTCAACTTGTGGAAGGTTATCTCAGCCACAAAGCAGCAATTCTGGACAAAGCTAGAGCAGACATATGGCAGGGATTGCAGGCCATTACATCCTTCAAAGTGAGGGCAAACACCATAAATGGTTGTACAGGAGGGAGATAGATCAGTTCATTGAGTGTTGTCACAACAACAACCTTGGACTCAACGTTAGCAAAGCCAAGGAGATCATATATGCGGACTTCAGGAGGAAATCAGGAGAACATGACGCAGTCCTCATCGAGGGCTCAGCAGTGGAGAGGGTCAAGACCTTCAAATTCCTGGGCATCAACATCCCTGAGGATCTGTCCAGGAGCCTCCATGTTGATGCAATCATGAAGAAAGCTTGCCAATGGCTATACTTTGTAAGGAGTTTGAGGAGATTCGATATGTCACCAAAGACTCTTGGAAACTTCTACAGGAGTACTGTGGAGAGCATCCTGGCTGGTTGCATCCCTGTCTATTATGGAAGTGCCAACACTCAGAACAAGAAAAAACTCCAGAGGGTTGTTAACTCCCAGAGGGCCTGCAACATCATGAGCACTAGTCTTCACTCCATCGAGGACATCTACTAGAGGCAGTGTCTCAAGAAAGCATCCTTTATCCTCAAGGATCTCATCATCCAGGCCATACCCCCTTCACTCTGCTACCATCGGGAAAAAGGTACAGGAGCCAGAAGACGAGCACCCAGTGGCACAAGGACAGCTTCTTCCCCTCTGCCATCAGATTCCTGAATGAACAATGACCACAGACACTACCTCACTTTATATTTTCCTTTTATGTGCATTATTTTTATTTATTTTGCAATGTGGTTTATATAAATTTTTGCACTGTGGTGTTGCTGCAAAACAATGTTTTTCATTTCATGTCCTGATTCTAAAGATAGCTGGTCCATGAGCTAAACTATTGCCAGGTGTTTAGAGAGGATACTTCCCACTAAATTCTGGGGCTCGTTAAGGTTTCTTCACTCTTGGTTAATCTAGGTGCAGCAACAAAGTGTGAACCACAGGAAGAACACAAAATCAACCATCCATTGCAACTGCATACTGGGAAAAGAGAGAAAAAATCATCTCCAATCTCTCCTCCCTGATGAACATAAGACCTGCTCCAACTTTCATCAAGATCAGTGCATCTTCCACCTCAAGTCATTTTTCAGCTATGTCTCCGAATCCCTCACACCCACCAATTTCTGAGTGAATGCAGGAACATGAAAAGCCTCACGTAGATATCCAATCTCTTAAGCTGTGATGCCAAATAGGGGAAAAGTGTAGATATAAAAGGGGGAGTTGATGCAATGTGTTGGACTCATGGCCCTAAGTGGGGAGGACAGTGTTGTCCATGACTTTTTCCCCACAAAAGTGACGGCAATCTCCTGACGTTGCAAAGTATTATCTATCTGTGGCAGGTGAAAGAATACTTCACATTGTCCCTTCTGCTAATTGCCCAAAGCCTTCTCCCTGTCTTAGATACATTCTCTTTCTCTGTCCGTATATGGATAGGCCTTCTGCAATGTCTTCCTTCACCTGTATCGCACAAACCTCTGTTCTCTTTTACCCACTATTTTCTCAGACTAAAACTTTCATGTACAACAGGCTTTTTTCCCTGCATTGCACCCACCCAGGCACTTGCAACCCTGACACTTGCAGATTCTTCCAGGGATGGTGAAATACTGGAAGCTAAATACAAATATCATTCAAAGCCGTGTACAACTTGAAACTAATTAATCAACTGTTCAGAGAAACTGGCGTCTTTAGTTTCTGCGCACAGCTTCTTAGTATCACTATACCTTTTTCCAATGGGATCCCTGATTTTATTTATAGATCTTTTCTGGGTCAAATGATTGAAGCTTTTACCTACTGAACTATGTTTTCTACACTCCCACATCTGCAAGGCAGCCCTAATGTTGTTGATGACTTTCTGCTCTGGTTTAATGCAGCTAGTTCACTATGAATACACATTAGATTCAGCAGTTGGATGCAGAATTTACAGCCCCAGATCTGATTTGGATCAGAGGGCACACAACTATGAGATGCTCAAGACGAGGATCAGCCCAAATTATAATACGGATTATAATTTTCAAAAACCTGTATGTGAAGCTGGGGTCAAGCTACCGCAGGAGCAGGCACCCCAACAGTGGCAACACACTGGTCCAATAATCCTGGTATGCCATCTCAAGACACATTGCTACTTTCTCTACACTTTTTGAAGTTAATTTTAAACCTAACCCCTTAACTGCTTTATTTGATATTATTAGGTTTTATTTTCCTTATGGCTAGGTGGGTGGTGTTGCTCAGATGGAGGGCCTTTACCCTGCCTAATCATGCTCAATGGCTAAGTGACGTCATGTCTAAATTTAGAGAAGATTAGATGCTCAATTTCTGATTTGAATGTAAATTTTCAAACACTCTGGGGATCCTTTTTGAGTTGCTTTTATAATCTTTGATTTGTAATGAGGGTAGAAATGTGATAAGAAAAGAATAAGAATTCTGCCTTTCTTTTCTTTTTTTTGGCCAAACAGCTTCTTTCTTGGTAGTGGGTTTAGATTTTTCTTTTTTTATAATAAAATTATAAAATCTCAATGCAATATAATCTGTTTGATTAAAATGTGAAGTACCTTGGATAAAATGATATGATTTACATGTAACATATCCTTTTGAAGTCTGGATTTTTGGAAATGAAGTATCAATGTCAATAAAAATGAAAAAGAAAGACGTTGCTGAACACCAGTAGTAACCAATAAACATCCACAAACTGAAACCAATTTAAAATAAGAAAATATTCAAGCCCTATTTTTGCTGGTGCTCACACTTTATCAGGTAAAGTTCTAATATTTCATCTCAATTCCACCTAATGCTCCACCATTAATTTTCTCCAGCAAGGTTACTCCGACACCAAGATACAGTGGCTTCACTTCAATCTGTCGCTGCTTCTGCATTACTTCAGTGAATAGTCTCGACGAATATACTGTAGAAGATACTTGCTACCTTTATAATATACCAGTTATTATGGGACAAAAAAGGGATTCCCCAGTCAGAAACCATGGAGAAACCAGGAGGCTGACTCAGTGCTGAAGCCCAGGTTCCAGACATTCAGGAGGCCCAGTCCTCCTCAAGAAATTTCTACAGATGTGTGGTGGAAAGTGTTCGGATTGGTTACATCATGGTCTGGTAGGGAGATAACAATACCCCTGAGCATAAAGGTAGTGGACACAGGCAAAACCCTCCCCACCATCAAGAACATCTAAAGGGAACATTGCTGTTGGAGAGCTACAGTAATCATCAAGGATCCACACCATTGAGGACACACTCTGTCCTCACTGCTGCCATCAGGGAAGAGGTATAGGTGTCACAAGACTTGCACCACTAGGTTCAGGAACAGTTGCTACCCCTCCACCGTCAGACTCCACAATAACAAACTCAATCAGGGACTCATTTAAGGACTCTTTTGCATTTTCATAGATTTTTTTTTCCTCTCTGTATTCCACAGTCAGTCTGTTTACATTTCTTTATTTGTGTACATTGTGTACAGTTTTTTTTCCCCTACCAATAAGTAGTTATTTTGCCTCACCTGCGGGAAAAAGAATCTCAGGGTTGTAAGAGATGTCATGTATGTACCCTGACAATAAATCTAAAACCAGAAATCCAAGTACAATCTTTGCAAGGCCATCGTGAAGAGACATACCGTACCAAAGTTGAGTTCCAGGAGAACATTCTGGACACCTGGTGATCATGGCAAGGCTTATATGCTATCATAGGTACAAGTCAAAGCCAAGCAGCGTGGCATGTAATAGCGCGAAGCTTCCTGATGAGCTAAATGTTCCGAGCTCATTTCGAACAGGGAGGTGAAATTTACATCGACCTTTACAAGAGGTGCTGTACCCTTGGTCACTACTGCTTAAGTCTGGGCGGCGAGTGGGGGTTGAATCCATAGAAAGCAACTGATCCAGACAGAGTCCCAGGACATGTCTGGAGAAGCTGCACAGATCAACTTGCAAGTGTATTCACAGAGATCTGTAATTTCTCCTGTTACCTCAAGAAGGCTACCATCATCCCAATGCCAAAGAACAGCACAATAATGGGCTTAAATGACGACCAAAGGCCCTAACATCCACCATCATGAGAGGCTGGTCATACCAGCCAGCCTTGACCCACTTTAATTTGCTTGCCTTCCAAACAGATGCCATCTCTCTGGCTCTCCACTCAGCCCCAGAATGCCTGGAGTTTGTTAGGGACGTGGACAACCATGTTTGAAGACAAGCTTCCAATACTATTGTCCCTAACAAACTTCACAGAATCTAGGCCTTAGTGGTGCTCTCTGCAACTGGATCTTTGACTTCCTGTCCAAAAGCCCATCAGTGAACATTGGCATTGAATTTTTCTCCACTGATGCTGCTTGTGGGGTTCCTCAGGAACTCAGTGGATCAAGCAGCATCCATCAGTGGGAGAAAAGGAATTGCCAGCATTGTGGGGTGGAACCATTCATCAGGATTGAATAAAGTTTCTTCCCTGAAGCCCCAAGGTTCCTGAATGACCCTCAAAACAATGCTCTCAATTTTGCCCCTGCTCTGTACTAATTATTTGCATTGTACTCTGTAATTGTAACAGCACTATGAATGTGGGAGTTAACCTGCTGACAGAACAACCCTCTCACTGTACCAGGTATAATGTGACAATAAAACTTAAAACAGTGTGTCATTAATAGCAACTCCAACCGGCTACATTTCCTGATAACAACACTTTGCAAAGGCATTCAAAATTATGGTATTTGCAACAACATGAGAATAAAACCCCTGGCACCTGTTGCAAACAGTGTTGCTGTGATCATTTAGTCCCATATTTCTTACCTTTCAATGTCGTCCTCCCCAGGCAGCAGTGGAGGCAGAGGGAGAGGTGGGAGAGTTGAAGTCAGTAAGGGCAGGACGGAGTTTAGCGTCGGTGGCATAGGGAGGCCACTTGTCAACACTGTTGTCCGTGGCGGCTGTGAGGCATTTGGTGGGTGTGTTGAGACAGGTGCAGGATTTAATGTGGGTGCAGGTACGAGAATGGATCCAGGTACGGGTATGAGCGATGAAGGTAATGGCAGGGGCGCAGCAGGCAGCGGCAGCTGCACTGTGGCTATTGGTGATTGTAGTTCAGTCAGAATCTCCTGCAGAGGTTGTGGTTGATTAGATGTCACCGGTGGCAGGGGAGGTTGTTGTACAGGGGAGGGAGGTAGCGCAAGCGGGGGAGAGGGTGGAGGTAATGGTGGAGGAGCAGAAGTGGAAGGAGGAAGCGGAGGTTTTTCCAGATCACTTTCCGCTGGTAATGGTGGCAGACTCTTCTCCTTTGGTGTTCCTGACTCCCATATCCCAGCCGGTGATCTCGACTCTTTCACCATCATGACCAAGGGCGACAGCACTGGTTCATCCTCCTCGTATTCACTCTTCACTATAATCTCTGGGATCATCTCGTTGGCAATGTCTTTGCCTTTCTTCACAGTCACTGAATTTGAGATTTCAACAGGTGAAGGGGGCTTCTCTGACTTTATTAATTTAGTCAATTTCTTCACATCCTTGAGTGTGGTAGCACAGAGTGTGCCTCCAGAACTGGTGCTGTGGGTACCACTGGCTGATACCTTTGGCTCTCTGCAGTCTTTCACACTGGCCTTGGCGGCCACAGCAGCTCTCGCCCTCTTTGTTTTACTCAGCTCAGCTCCCAGACTTGACTTGAGGGTGAATCGGCTGGGTGAAATACTAGAGTGTCGGCTAGGTGAGCGGGATTGCCGGTGTTTACTGTGCGACCGCGAATGTCTCGGGTACAATGGGCTCCTACTCCTTGACTTTGCTGATCTTCTGCAAAGAAAAGGAAAAGTCGATTAAAGAGAGGGCCACAGTGAACGTGCCAGATACATAACAACAGTTGTCCAGTCTCCAGCCCACCTCACTCACGCCAACCTTCTGGCCATCTTGTCCGCACTGGGATCGCATCATTCTTTCTTTGCCTATTCAATGCCTGCGCTAATGGCTCCTCAGGCAGTGGGGTTCAGATATCACACACACTCTGATTAAAACACCTTTCCTCTCCCATCCCCTTTGAAACTCCCATCTCTTATTTTACACCTTCTTGATACCCTGGTCATGTGAAAAGGATTCTGGCTATCTCCCCTCTCCATACCTCTCAGAATTTTATATCCCTCCATCGGGTCACCTCTTGGCCTCCTTCGCACCAAGGAAAACAACCCAGTTTACCCAATTTCTTCCAATAACTTCAGTACACACAATATCCTAGTGAATCTCCCCTGCTCTCTCTCTAGTGCAACCACACCCCTCCTTTAATGTGGTGACTAGAACTACACAAAGTGTGGTCGAATCTGTTGTGTAAAGTTGCAGAGTAACTTCCCATCTTTTATATTCCACTCCCTGCTCAACAGTAAACGTGCCATATGGCTTCTTCACCACTCTATCTGTATTGGACGAACCCCCTCGATCTCTCTGTTTACCAACTTTCGTGTGCAACTTACTCATCATGCCTCTTGCAATAAGGGGTATATATCTATATTACAAACAACATTGGTCCCAGCACCATAGGTCAGATCAGAAAAGCATCCTTCCACCACTACCCTCTGCCTCCCTCACTGGGCCGCAGCCCCCCGCACATTCACGCATGCACACTCACAACCACTTGCAAATACACCTACATCGAGTCTGATGCACTAGTCCGAAGACATGCTTACATCTGCCCCACTTACTCCATTGTACCTGGATATACTGGGCACAGGCAGCACAGCAGCCTCAGTGATGCAAAACTCCCTTTATGCTTGTCTGCATCACAATAACCTGCAGTCTGCAATTTTAATGGGCATCCATCAGCTGCTTCTTCAAAAGATGGCTACTCTGCAAGTCAGCCAGAACAATGCTCTTGCTGAAGCAATGCCATTATCCAATCTTGCTGCACAGCCATACAAACCATCTCTACCTGTCTGTGTGTGAAACCCCTGCATCACCGCCATCACGATATGAGCAGTGTCCCTGTGACTGCATAACCTCTCCATTCCCTCTTCAGCTTTCCTTCATCTTTTCCTCTGATGTTTATTTTCTCTCAGCAGTCATAACAACATCAGCCCCTCGACAGTTGTGGACGAGACTGCAGTGGCAAAGTCAGTGGCAGAATCACCACTGCGGCAGACAGAAGGCCTGATCTCAGAGGCAAACTGCTGACATCCCTGCTAGCTAAGGAGAAGCTTCCACCAGGTCCTAGTGCCCCGCTTCTTAGGTCACAGAATTGTAATTGGGAGCTGTGTTCAATGTATTCTGAAGAGCACAGGGTGAGTGTGGTCTGCACTTAACAGAATGCTGAGGATGACCCGTTCCCACTGAAACCTCACTAAACAAAAAAAGAGTACTTCAAAATAAGGCCATTAAAAATAAATTAAAAACCATAATTTCTTTAACAGAGTGAGAAAACAGATTCGATGAGTCTCAAAAGCAAGGACTCTGAACACAGTCTTGTAGTAAATGATTTTATTAACAAAAGACGAGCGTGGGAAAGTGGTAGTGGGAAAAAAAACACATATGCACACAATTTACAGATGTGCAGGGATGAAACACACACACACACATATTGGCCTGCCTCAATACTTTATCCAGATCAGGATGATCTTCGTAGTACCATGAGTTCTCTATTTAATCAACAACAATGTTGATTAAATTTACATTTTAAATTTATTTTTTAAAATTTAAACATACAGCACGGTACAGGCCCTTCTGCCCCTTGAGCCCGTGCCACCCAATACCCCAATTAAATTACAACCCCCGCATATTTTGAAGGGTGGGAGGAAACTGGAGAATCCAGAGAAAACCCACGCAGACACGGGGAGAACGTATAAATTCCTTACAGACAGTGCCGGATTCAAGCCCGGGTCGCTGCCGCTGTAATAGCATTACACTAACCCTAATGTGCCACCAAGCCACCCATAAACCCTGGAACACCTGGACAGCAAAGTCACATACATCACGATGCTCCTTATTGATTATCAACTCCCCAAAACTAATCAGCAAACTGGGCCTCCACACCCCACTGTGCAATTGGATGCTGAATGTCCTCACTTCCAAACCCCCATCAGTGTGAGAACATCTCCTCCACAATCTCCATCAGCAGCGGAGCAGGACCATTTACAAATACGCTGATGATACCACCATATATATAAAAAGGGGAGGAGGGAAAGTGAAAACTTGGCTGAATGGTGTACTAACAACAACTTTTCACTCCATGCCATCAAAACCAAGGAGCTGATTGTAGACGTTAGGAAAGGAGAACCAAGAGATGTACGATCCAGTGATCATTGGGGGGAATCAGAGGTGGAGAGGGTGAGCAAATTTAAATTGCTGAGAGTCACCATCTTGGAGGGCCTTCACAATAGCATTAATTGTGAAGAAACCACCTCAGTGTGCCTCAACTTCCTCAGGAGTTTGCGGAGGTTCAGTATGTTTTCAGAAACCTTGAAAAACTTTTGGAGATGTGTAGTGGAAAGTGCTGACTGGCTGCATTGCGTCCTGGTGTCTGGGCACCAATATCCGAGTGGAAACCCCTGCAAAAGACAGCCACAGGCAAAACCTGCCACACCATCTAGAACATCTACATGGAATGCTGCCGTGAGAGAGCAGTAGCAATCATCAAGGAACCACACCACCAAGGTCATGCTCTATTCTCGCTTCTGCCATCAGCTAAGAGGTACTATGATTACTTGGGTGACAAAGATAAAAAATCAAAAACAGGTCATTCAGTCTTTACAGTTCATGCTGACCTGTGAACATGTGAATCCCAGATTCACATCCACTCTCCCAGGTTATACCACTGATCTACACCTCTACTTTCCAAGAGGTCTGATTGACATTGGCATGTCGTCGAATATTTATCAAACTTCTGCTGCTGTACTGGTTGAAGGAAGATGTGCCGGGCAAATATTTCAGTGGTGGGCGCCTGGAACGGGATGCGAGCAGTAGCGGCATTAAAGAGGCTTCTAGATAGGCATGTGACTATGAAAGGGATGGTGGAAAACTGACCGGTATCAGGTGCAAGGAGTAGAGCTTTAATTTGATTTGGACATCACATTTGGGACAGAGAGGTGGGCCAAAGGGCCTGTTCGTATATTGCACTCATACAAAAGCCAATTCATTTACCCATATGGGCTGGTACGAAAAAAGATTATATGTACTTGGGCCTGGGTCAGGGCAAGGTTGAGTCCAGGTTTTTGATACCCAGGCAGCTTTCTTTCTCACTATTTTGGTACCATTGGCAGATTCTTTAATCTGCTAAGGTTAGTGTAGCAGTTAGTACAATACTATTACAGCGCCAGCGACCCAGGTTCAAATCCACCACTATCCATAAAGAGTTTGTTTACTCCTCATTTCTTCATGGGTTTCCTCCTACCCTTTAAAACCTAGGGGAGGTTGAAGGTTGGATGCAATTGGGTGGGATGGACTTGTGGGCCGAAAGGGCCTGTTACCATGCTCTATGCCTAAAGAAATACTCCGAATGCAAGCTGAAAGCATCACAAATATAATTGCAATACAGAGATCTGCAAGCTCCAATGAATTGCAGTTATCTTTGAATGTTGCAGGGCAAGTTGAGAAGTGATACCAATATTTACAGATATAAAGTGCACGCCTTCCACTCAACCCTACCTTGGAGACTAGAAGGACTGAGGTGGACTATTCCATGGTTCTAAACATAACTGAATTTCTTCATTAAGGTGAAATGCTTAGAGCCTCAGGAGCATGTGATAGTACAGACCTATCACCAATGTATATAGTTACAGTATCGAGAGTGTAATGACTGTGCTTACAGCGATTGGCTGAGAGCTTAGCCACGCCTACTGTCTGGGCCTTAAAGGGTTGTGTCCCTAGCCAGGTCAGATCATTCTGGACTGGTCGGCCACCTGTGAAGAGCTCCTGTCTTTTGCTAATAAAAGCCTTGGTTTGGACCAACAAGTCTTTGGTCCTTTCGACGAGCTCTACAGGGCAGAACTGCCCTGAGGATCAGTATTTGGCCCCCAATGGTAATGCAGAGCATGGGATAAATTGTAAATTAGAGGGGCAAGTAAGAATGGCAGCGTGCTAAATATAATTCCCATACAGACTGGGCAATGCAATCATGTAGAGCACACATGTCAAACTCTGGCCCGCGGGCCAAATTTGGCCCGCGATATAATTATATTTGGCCCGCAAGATCATATTAAATATATAGAGTTGGCCCGCTGGCCGCCGCGCCAGTATAGCGCATGCACACTGAAGGTGAAAATGAAGACGCCAGAGGTGTGGAGGGATCTTAGAGTCCCGAATCCCGGGGATCGGAGCGCCGCACTCAGCCCGCCCGGCTCCTGGACACACAGACGCGGCTGGAGTTGGGGACCATCCTCGCTGGGTCTGCGCTTCAGTGGCGACGCCGGACCGAACGTCTCGTTGGCGATGCCTTCCCCCTCGCTCCGTGCGTGGCGGACCCTGCCTCCCGCTCCTTTTGTTGGAGACGAGCCCGGCGCTGTGAGATCGCAGTTTAATCCCTCTCCAACCATGGGAGGGGGGTGGGAGCAACGCGCTCTTCTCAGCCAATTCCTCCACCGCCCCGGACGCCGGCGTTTCAACAGGGGGTTCGGGTGCCTTCGTCAGGCGACCGACTTGTTGGTCCAAGACAAGGGGAGAGCGTACAAACTCCACACAGACAGCACCTGAACTCGGGTGAACGTGGAGCTCCGACCCCACGTTCCACATCAGGACTGTGTGTAAGATTGGGAGCAGTGAGACGGAAGCTTATTTTGTTCCTGTGATTTAAGCCTTTCTTGGGGTGGGGGGGGGGGGGTCCTTCTCTGACCACTTGCCTAACAATTAACCTAATCAGATGTGGAGTGACCACAATACTACAGTTCTCAACCTTTTTCTTTCCACTCGCGTCCCTGTGCCATTGGTGCTCTGTGATTAGTAAGGGATTGCTTAAGGTGGTCTGTGGGTGGAAAGAAAAAGTTTGAAGACCACTGCTTTAATCATCCCTCATTGACTTGTCATGTGCACGGTTTCAGACGCTAAAGGAAATGGGCCAATGTCAATGACAATGAAAGAGTTTATCCAAAACTATTATTAAACATTTCTTTTAATAAGAAAAAGTTTAATATTACATATGTTGAAAGAAGAGAAAACACGCAGATGTTGTTGAAAATTTTCAATAAATATTTAGTTCGGCCCTCGACTTAGTCTAAGTTTTTAATTTTGGCCCTCCGTGAATTTGAGTTTGACACCCCTGATGTAGAGGATTAATTGATTTGATTTCAGATTTATTGTCAGAGTACATAAATGATATCACATACAACCTTGAGATTCTTTTTCCTGCCTGAGGCAGAATTATCACTTATTCGTAGTGTAAAAAAAACTCTACTCAATGTATGCTTGTGAACAAATAAAGAAATGTAAACAAACTAACTGCAATACAGAGAGAAAAAAAAAAGCAATCAAGTGCAAAACTAAGAGTCCTTAAATTAGTGTTTGAGTCTGATGGTGCAGGCACAGCAGCTGTTCCTGAACCTGGAGGTGTGAGCTTTAGGGCAACCATTCCTCTTTCCTGATGACTGCAGCGAGAACAGAGCGTGGTGTGGATCCTTGATGATTGCTGCTGCTCTCTGATGGCAGTGTTCCCTGCAGATGTTCTCGATGGTGGGGAAGGTTTTGCCTGTAATGTCTGAGGCTTTGTGCTCAACGTATTGATGTCCCGATACCAGACCATGATGGAGTGCAGAAAGATGGGTTTGTGATCAGAGTGTTGAGGAACCAACGAGAGAATCGGTTGCTTTAGATGTCGTATTGAGAAATGAGGAAAGTTCAACAGCAGTTTTGCAGTTTTATAAGACATTCTTGAAACAAAGTGAGTGAAGAATGGGGAGGGATAACAAAAACTTGGTTTATGTACCCTGGAGTTTATAAAAAATGGTTTTGTATGCTTGAAGCATGTTGTCAATCTGCTGGATGTAGTTTGGTGCCCTGTATATGTAAGCCTGCCTGCATCTATCCTGACTAAGCATGCCCAGACCTAAGACAACATTTGCATAGTACCTACACTGAGTGCATGCTCAGGCATGCTTGGACTGGCCAAAACAGCTTGATTTGTGGGCAATATATGAATAGACTTAAAATATAACAGCAAATCACAAAAATTTCTTTTCTTTGGCTTGGCTTCGCGGACGAAGATTTATGGAGGGGGTAAAAGTCCACGTCAGCTGCAGGCTCGTTTGTGGCTGACAAGTCCGATGCGGGACAGGCAGACACGGTTGCAGCGGCTGCAGGGGAAAATTGGTGGGTTGGGGTTGGGTGTTGGGTTTTTCCTCCTTTGCCTTTTGTCAGTGAGGTGGGTTCTGCGGTCTTCTTCAAAGGAGGTTGCTGCCCGCCGAACTGTGAGGCGCCAAGATGCGCGGTTTGAGGCGTTATCAGCCCACTGGCGGTGGTCAATGTGGCAGGCACCAAGAGATTTCTTTAGGCAGTCCTTGTACCTTTTCTTTGGTGCACCTCTGTCACGGTGGCCAGTGGAGAGCTCGCCATATAACACGATCTTGGGAAGGCGATGGTCCTCCATTCTGGAGACGTGACCCACCCAGCGCAGCTGGATCTTCAGCAGCGTGGACTCGATGCTGTCGACCTCTGCCATCTCGAGTACTTCGACGTTAGGGATGAAAGCGCTCCAATGGATGTTGAGGATGGAGCGGAGACAACGCTGGTGGAAGCGTTCTAGGAGCCGTAGGTGGTGCCGGTAGAGGACCCATGATTCGGAGCCGAACAGGAGTGTGGGTATGACAACGGCTCTGTATACGCTTATCTTTGTGAGGTTTTTCAGTTGGTTGTTTTTCCAGACTCTTTTGTGTAGTCTATGTGGTAGGAAATTTTTCAGGTGATTTTCGTGATCAGCAGCCCAAAATCCGTAAAGTATACCCAGAAGTATTCAGTAAGCAAAATCTTCATTGTCCAGTGTAATCTTTTCTTTGCTTAATCAGACCTTTCCTGTAGTGTGATGACCAGAACAGGACACAATTCTCCATCTCGTCCTTATCCTCACATACAACTGGAACATGGCGTCCTTGGACTCTCATACTCAATGCCTCAGCTAATGAAAGCCAACACATCAAATGCCTTCTTCACCACCCTGTCTAACTCAGTCACTACAGGTTGTACCTCTTTAATCCAGTGATGTTGGGACCTAGCCATTGCTGGACCACAGAAAATACCAGAAAACAGAAATTGACCTCTAATGGAACCCCCCTATGTAAACACATCAAAGGTAGGACAAAGCTTAAAACAGGAAATAATACTGTAGGGCAGCACGGTTAGCGCAACATCTTTACAGCGCCAGTGATCAGGATGTTAGTACAAACTCCTTACAGACAGTGCGGGACTCAAACCCCGTTCCCAATCACTGGTGCTGTAAAGGCTGAATCTGCCACTGTTAGTACCATCTCCTTATAGTCAGTGCAGAACTTGAACCCTGGACCTGATCACTGGCGCTGTAAAGGTTAAATTTTCCGCTGTTAATACAAACTCCTAACAGATAGAGTGGGACTCGAACCCCACGGCAGATTCAACCTTTTCAGTACCAGCAATCGGGACTGGGGTTCAAGTCAAGCGTTGTAAGGAGTTTGTATTAATGGCAGCAAATTCAAACATACCGGACCATGGGAGTTGTGCTGGATAAGAAAGGTACAACCTGTAATTAATGTATTTGTACCTGTCTCTCTGTTTAACAAAGGGCACTGCCATTCAGAATGTATGTTTTGCCCTCACTGCTACCGTCAGGAAAGAGGTACGTGCCACAAGACTCACACCATCAGGTTCAGGAACAACTGCTCCCCCTCCACCCTCAGACTCCTCAACCACAAACTCAATCAAGGTCTCATTTAAGGACTCTTACTTAGTGTACTTTATTGATTTGTTTTCTCCCTGTATTCCACAGTCACTTAGTTTACAATCATTTGTTTACATGAGTACATTTTTTTTTTGCACTGCCAATAAATGGTAATTCTGCCTCACCCACAGGAAAAATAATCTTATGGTTGTCTGTGATGTCATAGAAAGAGACCCTTCATCCCTTTTAGTCTGTGCTGAACCATTTTTTTCCCTAGTCCCACTGACCTGCACCCAGTCCATAGCCCTCTATACCTCTCCCATCCATGTACCTGTCCAAATACTTCTTAAATGTTAAAATTGAGCCAGCATTCACCACTTCAAATAGCAGCTCGTTCCACAGATGACAATGAACAGAGGATGCAGCACTGATCCCTGCCACACACTATTGGTCACAGGCTCTAATCTGAGTACCGTATATACACGTGTAATAGTCGAACTTTGGGGACCAATTTCTAGGGAAAAATTTAGGGGGTCAACTAATACATACATACTGCTTTTGACCCCGATAAGTACCTGTGATGTTTGGGGTGTCAGGACCTTCGATGGGCAGGCAGCCGCTAGGACTAGGTGATGTCCGTGTTTGAGGCATTGGGAGCTTGGATGGGCGGGTGGCTGGGGCCTAAGCAAGAGTCTTTGGCCGGGGTCTAGGCGAGAGTCTGGGGCAGGGGCCTAAGCGAGTTTGTGGTCGGGGCAACGGGAGCTCCAGAGGGCAGGTGGTCAGGACAGACAATAGAGGGATTGACGACCACCCACTGACTCCAAACCAATTGTTTAACCAATTAGTCAGCTCAGACTGGACCCCATTTTGTGCCTACCCATCCGTAGAAGACCATTCAGCTATGCTGGCTCTCAGATTAATTCCCTTTTCCAAGACCCTTGATTTTCTCACGCCCCAGCTATTCCATTGACAACACCAAGTGACCCAGCAAACAGCTGCCCTGGACACTGCTTGGTTCTGCCAGGAGCACAAGGGCATTCACCGAAACAAGTGATGCAGGGACAATGCCTGGTTTTGTTCATGGGGAGGGAAATGAGGGCCACCTCAGGGCATATCCAACCTTGGTCAGTTGATGAGGTGAGGAGCTGAGTCAATGACAAAGAAGCAGTGTTTGAAGTGGGGCCTGAAAATAAAGGCAGCACTATGAGGTTGGTGGACCCTCCCCCAGATCAGCACTTCTGCCAGTCCCATTCTCCCCTGCCATTATTCCATCCACTTTTTGTTCTGTATCCACACCTTAGCTGACATAAGAACGTCCTTCCTGCTCTTCCCCTGCTCCATGCTTTTGAATTTTACATCCAAAATGTTAAAAATCAGTGTTCTCTGAACATTCCCATCTCGATGCTTTGTCACGTCCAACCAATCTTAGAGATTTTCAAGATTACCAGGAAAGTAGTGCTGTTGGTCAAAATGGTTCAGTCTCTCAGCATCCAGGATGAGGTAGTAAACTGGATTAGTTATTAGCCTTGTGGGAGAAACCAGAGAGTGGTAGTAGATGATTGAAGGCCTCTGAATCGTGGTATGTCTCAGGGATCAGTGCTGGGTCTATTGTTTGTTATCCACATCAATGAACTGGATGATAAATGTGGTTAACTGGATCAACACATTTGTCGATGACCCTAAGAACGGGAGTGTACTGGCCCATGGACTCCTGGTCGATATTCGAGGTAGGCAACTGGTAGATGCCCGTATCTTCCAATCCGTTCGCCTCAACACCTCCTGCACAGAGCAGCCGCAGATGACCACGGTCAGCAACCCAAGGACGAGTTTCAGCGTATCCTGCACGAGTTCCCGTCCATCCTCAAGCCGCAGTTCTCCACCGTCTGACCATGCCACGGGGTGTTTCATTACATCCCCACCCAAGGCCTGCCGGTCCACTCCAAGGCATGCCGCTTCCTGCCGGATAAGCTCCAGATAGCAAAGGAAGAGTTCTCGCATCTGCAGGAGCTGGGGATCATTCAACGCTCTGACAGTCCTTGGGCCTCACCACTCCACCTGGTCCCGAAAGCCTCCGATAGCTGACGCCCCTGCGGAGATTATCTACGGCTTAACGATGTGACGGTACCTGACCGTTACCCGATCCCTCACATCCAGGACTTTACGGCCAACCTGCATCACCAAATCCCTGTGCACCCCGAGGACATACCCAAAACAGCCATCATCACCCCCTTCAGCTCGTTCGAGTTCCTACGCATGCCGTTCGGGCTCAAGAACGCCGGCCAGACCTTCCAGCACCTTATGGACACAGTGGGCAGGGATTTGAATTTCGTATTCATTTACATGGACGACATCCTTGTTGCCAGCAGAGACTGGACACAACACAAGTCTGACCTGCGCACCCTCTTCTCCCGACTGGCCGACTTCGGCCTAACGATCAATCCGGCCAAGTGCCAGTTAGGAAAGATTCCATGCAGTTCCTGGGCCATACCATCACAGCCAAAGGAGCCACACCTGCCGCTATGAAGGTTACTGCAATCAGGGAGTTCCCACGCCCAGACAACCGCAAGGGGCTACAGGAGTTCGCGGATATTGTCAATTTCTATAACCGCTTCATTCCAGGCACTGCGCGCATCATGCAGCCGCTCTTCGCCCTCATCGCGGCCAAAGACAAGACACTCCCTGGACTCCAGAGGCCAGCAGGGCATTCGAAGTCACGAAAGATGCCCTCGCAAAGGCTATCCTGCTCGTCCACCCATGCAGCGACCTGCAAATTGGCGCTCTCCGTCGATGCCTCTGCCATAGCCATCGGCGCCGTCCTGGAGCAGCAGGTTAAAAGACAGTGGAAACCACTGGCATTCTTTAGCTGACTTCTTCGCCGCCAGAGCGCAAGTATAGCGCTTCCGATCGTGAGTTGCTGGGCATGTACCTGGCAGTGCGTCATTTCCACTATTTCTTGGAGGAGGCCTTTCACCATTTTTACTGACCACAAACCCCTCACTCAGGCGCTCGCTATGGCAAGAGATCCCTGGTCGGCTTACCAACAGCATCATCTCTCCTTCATGTCGGAGTTGATCACTGACATACAGCACAAGGCGGGGAAAGACAATGTGGTCGCCAACGCACTCTCACGACCAGCCATTTGTGTGCTGACACTCGGCCTCGATTTTGACCAGCTCTCCCGGGACTAGAAGTCCGACAAGGAGACGCGGGCCTCCAGGACTGCCATCATGGCCTGCGGTTCCAGGACCTCCCAACTCCTCACGGTGAGGGCACCGTCCTGTGCGATGTCTCCATGGGCACCCAGCGACCAATGGTTCCCCAGCAGTGGCACAGGCAAGTCTTCCACCATATCCATGACCTTTCCCACCCTTCCATCAGCTCCACGGTCCGTATGGTGGCAGAATGTTTCATCTGGCACGGGCTTCGGAAGTAGATTGCGGACTGGGCCAGAACCTGCACCCATTGCCATCTTTCAAAGGTATACAGGCACACCAGAGCTCCCATACAAGATTTTGAACACGTCCGGGAACGGTTCAGCCACATACATGTGAACATCGTCGGACCCTTACCCGTTTCCCAAGGTAACCATTACCTTTTCACAGTGGTAGACTGCACCACTCGTTGGCCCAATGCCAGATGCCTCCACGGACTCCTGCTCCTGAGCGCTTTTGAGCGGTTGGGTTGCCCGGTTCGGTGTCCTGAACCACCTAACCAGTGATCGGGGCGCCCAGTTCACCTCTGCGCTCTGGGCACAGCTTGCCAACAGGCTGGGGACCGAGCTACATCACACCACAGCCTATCACCCACAGGCCAGTGGGCAAGTCGAGCGAGTGCACCACCACCTTATGTCAGCACTTATGGCCCGCCTCACCGGCCCCAATTGGGTGGACGAGCTGCCCTGGGTGCTCCTGGGCATCCGCTTGACACCCAAAGAAGACCTATGGGCATCATCAGCCGAGCTGGTCTACAGTGCATCGCTAGCCCTACCCGGTGAGTTCGTCAATGCACCTCACAACCCCTAGCAGTCACCGCATGGTCTACTTCCCCGCCTCTGGGCCCAGTTGGACTCCTTCACACCCCCACCGCCGCCTAGACATGGCATATGGGTCTCTTATGTCCCCAGCAAGCTTCATTCTGCAGAGTACATTTTTATCAGGCGGGGCCCGTCCACAGCACCTGTACAAAGACCGTACGAAGGGCTGTACAAAGTCATCCAGCGTTCAGGATCCACTTTCACACTGGACATCGGTGGTAAGAGGGAACTGTTTATGGTGGACAGGTTAAAGCCAGACCACCTCGACCCCACCAAACCAGTAGTTGTGGCCTAACCCAAGAAGCGAGGCCGCCCGGCAAAAAAGGACATTGGCGCCGCTTCTGGAGGGAGGCTATGTGGCGGTATGTCCTTAGGCAGGCGAACCAGCCCCACTTGTCACGCATGCGGCAGGGCAGCCGGCCAAAATGGCGGCAACGGGGGTTTCCTCCCGACCTCGGCACCAGGCTCAGAAGCCCACTCTTGGGGACACACTTAACACCCCGGGGACGTCGAGGCCCCCCAGCGCAATTCTCAGCCAGGTCTGGGCTGGGAGTATAAGACCAGCCAAGCAGCCTGCAATAAATCAGATTTTGCTCACTGAACTCAACCCATCTGGTTGTATGATCCTTCAGTTAGCAGTGTAGCCGCCACTACACATAACCAGGCCACCCTCCTCTTGTGCCACCTTTAGTCTGCACTTCCTCCTTTCCACCAACATTTACACTTCAAGTGTCTTTTATTCCAATACTTACAGCAAGGAAATTTATTCTCATCCAATTTGGAGAGTTAGACAAGAGGTCTGTTCCCCCTTCTGCCCTCAGTACACTTCTACCTGCCTCCCAGCAGTATTGTCCTGATCTCCATTCTGATCTGCCCATGCACTGCATTTCTGAGCTCCAGGGGTATTCAGCCCCGAACCACCTCATCAAGAAATATCTAGACCACCGGTTCCCCTGGCTGAATAAAACTTCCTGACCTGCTCTGATCTCTCTCAAGTTCATTGACTGTAACACCCGAACTCTGCCTCCACCCCAGAAATGAGCCCCCACTCCAAACACTAATCCCACCTCTAAAGACTGTCCACATCCCCAAACAGTGACCCCCCCACCTCTAGAAACCATCCTCCACCCCCTCAAACACCCTGGGCCCCCCCACTCCGGTCTCCATCCTTCTCCCCTTCTGAATGCATGTTTCACAGGGGATGAGTAAATCAGAGACAAATGACTGGCCCCAGATGGTGGAGTGGAACCTGGGAAAGGAGGAAGATGCACCAGGAGGGGAACTTGTTTTGGTGAAGGCCGTTCTCTCCTGCCACCACTCAGAGCCCCACTCGGCTGTGACTGGGAGAGCAGGGTCTCCGGCACCCCATGGAAGAGGCGAGGCCGTGAGAGGCTGTCAGAATGGTCGCCGTGCTTCAATCACAGCCTGCTGATCCAGGCCTCACCCCCTGGCACAGTCAGCCCCAGGCTCTCACCACCATCAGAACCAGCTCCTGGGCACCATGACCTTGCACAGTTCCAGTCAAACCAGTGGCCCACTCCTCTCTATGTGAACTGTGTTTATTCTGCAATAAAACAGTGCTTGTGCTACTTCCACATCCCCCCCCACCCCCCCGCCCCGAGGTATCTAACCTCATTCCTCTAACGCTGGCAGCAGGCAGAGAAAAGAGCGCCTCTCCCTCTCACTTCCCTTAACATCACACCAAGTAAATTCCCCTCTGCTGTGTCTGCCGCCCTGCCTGTCAGGCCTGTTCCCTGCCTGAGGATGGGCCCAGAGCAGCTCATGGTGCCTCAGGGCAAGTCTGACCAGGACTTAAATTTAGACATACAGCAGAGTAACAGGCCCTTTCAGCTTATGAGTCCTTGCTGCCCAATTACACCCGATTAATCTACAAACTCCAGTATGTGTTTTTAAAGTACTAGGACTTTCCACTGTATTCGTATGATCTGCTGTGCCTGTCGTAACTGGGCGACCGGTCTCTGCTGTAAGGGCTTGATGATCTCTGCCTTCTGGCATAAGGACTTGCAGCACCAGGATTTTTAATCAGACAGCACTGTAACAGGCCAATTTAGCCCTACGAGTCTGTGTTGCCCAAATTACACCCCACTAACCTACACCCGGTATGGTTTTTTTTTGAAGGGTGGGAGGAAACCGGAGCCACCAGAGAAAAACCATGCATAAACGGGGTGAACAAACAAACTCCTTAAAGAGAACGCACTGCGCTATCCGCTACACTAACTGATTTCTCCCTGCCACAATATTAAGACCACTCACCTTGCCCGAGGTTCCAATGACCCCCAAACCCCTTGGATGTCCAGAATTTCCCAATGTCCCATGAGAAAGGGCTCTATTCTCCCAACTATCGCCCAATCATGCACATTTTAACCTCTATTAGCCCCTTGCTTCAACCACGAACGTTCTTTGGTCACTGACTGCTTCCACCCATGTTACAGACAGCATCACCTGACCACAGCATAACAGAAAGGCCCAAGCCCATCCCAGACAAAGAGAAAAGTTGGTACTGTACCTGGTCACTGGGCTCTGGCTGAATGACCTCCTGGTGTTGTAGGGGCTGAGTGAACGCCTCCGGCTGTAGGGACTTGGCGACCTCCCACTGTATTCATACGAGCTGCTGTGCCTGTCATAACTGGGTGACCGGTGTCTGCTGTAAGGGCTTGATGATCTCTGCCTTCTGGCATAAGGACTTGGTGATCGTGCATTATATCCAGCATGATAGGCTGCAGGCTCCCGAGAACCATAGTACGGCGGACTGAGGGACTGTTTCCGAACAGAATCACCAGGACTTCGCCGGTAACCATCGTAAGTCCGTGATCTATACACAGGGCTAGCATCGTATCCTTTACTGTAGGTCCCAAAAGGGCTGTCTTCCCGAGTTGGACTGGAAGAACGCTTCCGTCTCGGGCTCCCACCTTTCCTTTTTGGGCTGGGAGATGTCCGATAGCCCCGAGGAGTTTCCTTGATTTTTTTCTGGCTCCTTAGCCGCTCCTTATGAGCTGATCGCTGCTCTTTCTTCCCCCTCTCTTTGGACGATTTAGCAGACTTTGCATCCTTGCTGCTGTGCTTCACAATTGGTGATTCTCTCCCCTTCTTTCCACTGCCTTCATCCTCAACCACCTGTCTTTTAGATGAAGTCCTCTCTCTGCTGGCACTAGACTTGCCAGACTCCAGCTTCCTGCCCCGGTCCTTAACCCTCTCTGCCTCCTTCGATTTGTGGTGTTCCTTAACCCGTTTGTGCAGATGGTGGTGGTGATGCTTGTGGACTTTCACTGCTTTGTCCGAGCTTGTCCGTTCCTCCTTCTCCCTGCGCTCAGAGCGGACGGTGACCACGGAGAAGGCATCAGAGTCCGAGCTGATGTCGTCGTACTCCACCAGAGACTTCACCTTGGCGAGCGGCGGTTGCGCGGCCGCCCCCGGCGAGTCCCGGCTGCGCTTGGTCCGGTGCCGCCTGTGCCTGGATGCCGCTTTACGCCGCTCTCTGCCGCTGCCGCTGCCACTGGTGCCGGGCTGAAGGGAGCCCAGGCAACCGCCTCCATCCGCCTTGGTCCCGGCTCTCTCCGAGCCTGGCATCCCACAAAACAAAAAGCGAGAAAATTAAAGGTAAAGTGTGCCAGCAGCCCTGCTCCTCTGCCTCAACATTCACCCCAAGTGTTCCTTTTCTTCCATAACCTTTACTCTGCCTCTGGCACCAACTTTAGTTTGAGGCACAAGAACTAGTGCCTGGGGTTTGGATCTCTTTCCTGGCAATGTTTTGGCTCCTGAAGATTTTTTACAGGATTGGCGCCGTGCCCAAACATGAAAAACTTATTTTATTTCGTTCTGAGATGAGTTCGAGTCCGGCAAAATTGGATTAACGAACGCAGAAAAACTTGATTCTGGCATTTAAGTTTTTATCAATAATATCGCAGTGATTCACGCAAATGACTCTATCAGCGTGTATATAGGACATTCTGCACTAGGGTTAGAAGCCCTGAACCCCTCTGTGGCCGGTACTCAGACCGATGGAGGCGGATTGCTGGCAGCAGCCTGCGCTCGGCTTTGGAAACACCGACGCCATTGCGGCTTCAGTACCGCTTTGGCCGGAAATACAGAATTTCGAAAGGTCAAACATATACTTCCGGAACGCTCCCTTCACTCACGGCACCAATCGGGCCGCTGTACTTCATCCAGGGCGGCAGAGGGCGATGTCTCCCCCCCACCCCGCCCCCCCCACCCCCGCTCTGACCTGCCGCTGAAATTCATCCCGGGCGGCAGAGGGCGATATCGGCGCTCCGACTTGCCGCTGTCCTGGACCCCAGGCAGCAGAGAGGGTGGTCACCGCAGGGAAGAGACGCAGTACCTCATCTCGGGCGGCAGAGGGCGGTTATGGCCTTGCTGGAGGACTCAGCCGGTGTCGCAGCGACCAGTGGAGGACTTCCTCAAAGAATAAGCAAAAAAAACCCCCAGGAATTCACAAAACAGAGTCAGGGCTGGATGGGGGGGAGAAATCCAGACTTTTATGTATATGTCTTAATATTTAATCTAACCTATTTATGTAAACGTGCTGCGTGGTCCTGGAGGACCGCTGTCTTGTCATCACCATGAGGCCATGGTCTGAGCGGTAAATAAAGGCCAACCAACCCAACAAATTGGACATGATGAGGGGTAATAGGGTAAAAATTGGTCTCGTCTGTGAGATGGGGAAAGGGGAGACGGAGCTTTAGCAAAAGCTGGAGAAGTCGAGGTCAACATTGTCCGGGCGGAGGGGGCCCAGTCGGAAAATGAGGTGTTGCCCCTCCACCTTGTGGGTGGTCTCAGTCTGGCAAAGTGACCTCCGATGTAGATGAGAGCACTTTGGCTCTGTCTGCGGCGGTAGCACGGATCTCCCAGTGGCCACCTACTTCAGTTCTCCTTCCTATTCCCATGCTAACATGTCTCTCCGTGGTCTCATTCCCTGCCCGATTGAGGCCACCCATCAATCGGAGGAACAGCACCTCATCTTCCAACTGGGCACCCTCCAACCAGGTGGAATTAACGTCAGGTTCTCTGGCTTTCGTTAAACCCCCCCCCCCCCCACTTCTTCCCTTGTCTCCTTCTCCTATCTCTGTCTCTCCATTCCGTCTCCTTTCGTATAGGCATGATAAATTCTTACCTCGTCCATTATCATATCCAATTGACACCTTTTGTTGGTCAAGTTGCCTTTATTTATTGTCACACCACGCTCTCACGGTCTGGATTTCTTCCTGAACTGTCTGAATTCTGAGACTTTCTGAGATTTCCTGCTTCTGGCTGAGGCCCGAAACATCAGCAATATATATCTTTGTCTCCTACTGATGCTGAAAAGACCAGCTGAGTTCCTCCAGCATTTTGGTGTGTTTTTACTAAAATCACTGCATCTGCAGACATTTGTGCTTCACTCAGAGGAGGGTGATACCCCTATACGGATCAGCCTCAGTTCCTCATCCCAGGCAGTAGAGGACAATGTCCCCTCTCTGACCAACTGCAGTACTGATGGTGCAGTGTGTCGACATGGACCCACAAGAGCACCTTCCTGCAGCACCACCTCTGCAGTAACGCTGGCTGTACACTGGGGGCGTCAATGATGGAGTAGGCGGAGTCATTTAAGGAGTAGCCAATGAGAGTATAGAGCCAGAAAGCTCCAGTGAGGGGATAGGACAAGGATGAGGTCATTGACCCTTGGGCAGAAAGGTCAGTGACCTTGGGTGGAGAGAGAGGTGATCAGTCCCATCAAAAAGCAAAAGAAAAAAATGGTGGCATGGTTGGTGCAGTGATTGGGACCAGGGTTCAAATCCCAAGCTGTCTGTAAGGAGTTTGTAGGCTCTCCCCATATCTGTGTGGGTTTTCCCCAGTTGGCCCTGTATCCTCCCACGATTCAAAATATACTGGGGGTGTAGATTAATGAAAGACCCCAACAATGAAGACGCTGTTTACATCCGGTACCGCACGGATGGCAGTCTCTTCAATCTGAGGCGCCTGCAAGCTCACACCAAGACACAAGAAAAACTTGTCCGTGAACTACTCTTTGCAGACGATGCCGCTTTAGTTGCCCATTCAGAGCCAGCTCTTCAGCGCTTGACGTCCTGCTTTGCGGAAACTGCCAAAATGTTTGGCCTGGAAGTCAGCCTGAAGAAAACTGAGGTCCTCCATCAGCCAGCTCCCCACCATGACTACCAGCCCCCCCACATCTCCATCGGGCACACAAAACTCAAAACGGTCAACCAGTTTACCTATCTCGGCTGCACCATTTCATCGGATGCAAGGATCGACAATGAGATAGACAACAGACTCGCCAAGGCAAATAGCGCCTTTGGAAGACTACACAAAAGAGTCTGGAAAAACAACCAACTGAAAAACCTCACAAAGATAAGCGTATACAGAGCCGTTGTCATACCCACACTCCTGTTCGGCTCCGAATCATGGGTCCTCTACCGGCACCACCTACGGCTCCTAGAACGCTTCCACCAGCGTTGTCTCCGCTCCATCCTCAACATCCATTGGAGCGCTTTCATCCCTAACGTCGAAGTACTCGAGATGGCAGAGGTCGACAGCATCGAGTCCACACTGCTGAAGATCCAGCTGCGCTGGATGGGTCACGTCTCCAGAATGGAGGACCATCGCCTTCCCAAGATCGTGTTATATGGCGAGCTCTCCACTGGCCACCGTGACAGAGGTGCACCAAAGAAAAGGTACAAGGACTGCCTAAAGAAATCTCTTGGTGCCTGCCACATTGACCACCGCCAGTGGGCTGATAATGCCTCAAACCGTGCATCTTAGCGCCTCACAGTTTGACGGGCAGCAACCTCCTTTGAAGAAGACCGCAGAGCCCACCTCACTGACAAAAGGCAAAGGAGGAAAAACCCAACACCCAACCCCAACCAACCAATTTTCCCCTGCAACCGTGTCTGCCTGTCCCGCATCGGACTTGTCAGCCACAAACGAGCCTGCAGCTGACGTGGACTTTTTACCCCCTCCATAAATCTTCGTCCGCGAAGCCAAGCCAAAGAAAGAAATTGGGCAGCATGAACTTAGGTCTAAATTTTTTTTAAAATGTTTGGATCAAGAATATAACAATTGCAGGTATGGATGAGGAAATCCAAAAGGCTCATTTGGCATGCAGGATTCAAAAATCCCAAGGCATTTTATGCATCAATTACAAACAAGGCAACTTTGGTGAGGAGGGAACCTCTGAAGAGCAAAGGAAGGAATTTATGCTGAAGTGGACGAGATACCAAATTAATACTCTTTGCTGGAGTTTTGACATGGACGATGAAAGGAAGTGTAATGTGGAGAATGTTAATGATTTAGGGGATTACGACATACAAGTCCCTTGAACCTGATGGGACATATCCCTGATTATTGAAAGAGGAAAGTGAAGAGACTACTGGGGTGTTTGCAAAGATCTTTGCCTCCTCATTGGTGAGGGAAGATCCCAAAGAACTAGAGACCAGCTAATGTTGTACTAGAAGGGAAATAGGGATAATCCAGGCAGTTGAGCCTCACATCAGTGGTCAGGAAGTTATTGGCGAGGATACTTAGGGATAGGAGTTACACTATTTGGAAAGTCATGGTAAGATTAGGGGCAGTCAACATGTGTTACCAATTTGAGATTTTTTTTGTGGAGATTATGATTGATGAGGGTAGGGCAGTGAATGCATACATGAACTTTTAAAGGCATTTGACAAGGTCTCCCATGGGTCAGAAGCTTCAGATGCACAGGATCCAAGGTGTGTTGATAGTTTGTACACAGATTTGGCTGGTCCACAAGAAAACAGGGCAGTGGCAGAGAGGTGTTATTCTCTGAAGGCCTGTGACCAGTGTTGTTTTGTATGGATCAGAGATGGGGCTCCTCTTGTTTGTGGATGTATATAAATGACTTGGATGAAAAAGTAGGTGAATGGGTTACAATAAAAGTCCAAAAAGCCACCTGCCAGAAATCAGGATCACTCGAGTAGTTGGACTTTTAGACCATTCTCAGCTTTTGAATTGTGTGCGTGCAGGGCTTGCATTGCAATGTGTGCATTGTGTGTGCATGCATTTGATAGTTGCAAGTTTTGCATGTGTGCATGCATTGTGTAAGCACCACAGATGTACTGCCCAAAAATCTGGAAAATCTAAAAATCCATTCCAACTCAATCCCTGAACAGGCTGGAATTTAAGACTTTTACTGTACTTAGTTTGCAGGTCATACAAATATCCGAGGAGTTGCGGACAGTGGAGAGGGTTATCGAAGAATGCAATCAATTACAGATGTGGGCAGTAAAATGCAGATTGAGTTTAATCTGGACATATGTGAGGTGCTGCACTTTGGGAGGTCAAATGTAAGGGGAATATGCACAGTTCACGGCAGGGCTCTGAAAAGCAATAATGTGCAGATGGATCTGGGGAGGTCCAGGCCCATAGCTCATTGAACGTAGCCATGCAAGTAGGAAGGGTGGTAAAGCAGGTGTGTGGGTGTGCTTGGCTTCATTGGGTGGGGCCTTGAATGTTAACATGACGAGGTCATGTTGCAACTATTTAAAACTTTGGTCAGGCTACAGTTGGAATACTTTATGTAGTTCTGGTCACCACATTACAAGAAGGATGCAGAGGTTTGCGAAAGGATACAGAAGTTAACCAGGATGATGCCTGGTTTAGGGAGTATGAGTTGTGGGGGAGAATTTGGACAAACTTGTGTTGGAATGTTGGAGGCTGAGAGCCGGATGTTTGAAAGATCATGAAATTTATAAAACTACACATACCCTACCACGTCTCTGTTTATTTGTCACATTATAGTCAATACAGTAAGAAGGGTTCTTGTGCGAGCAGTCTAACGTGTCATCTCTAGCTTTCATACAGCCATGTAAAGAGCACAATTGACAGAGTATGGAATTACAATGACAAGGGCAGCATGAGAGTACTGTTTTGGGGTTCATTCAGGAGCCTGAAGCTGCAGGGGAAAAAAATTGTCTTTAACCTGTTGGTGCGCTCTTTCAGATTCTTAATTCTCCCTGTGGGGAGGAGGGAGAAGAGAGTGTCTGGGGTGTGGTGGGTCAGCTACCTTTCCTGGACAATGGGAAATGAGGATGGTGTCCATGGGGAGGCAGGAAGTTTGCGTGATGTTCTGAGCTGCATTCACAGCCTTCTGTAGCTTCTGCCGACCTTGAGTAGAGGAGCTCCTGTGCCACACACTGATGCATCCAGCAAATCTGCTCTTGATGGTGCCCCTGTGAAGGTTATTGAGGGACAGCGGGGACACTGAGCTTCCTTGGTCAGGTCATTGGAGATACTTATTCCCAAGAACTTGAAGCTTATCGACTCTTTTGGCTTCAGCACCATCAATGTGGACAGGGGTGTGGACTCTGCCCCCTCTCCTGAAGTCACCGTTCATCTACTTCATCATAGTGATGTTGAGAGAAAGGACGTTATCTTGGCACCACGCAATTGGACTTTCAGTCTCTTTCCTGTGTTCCGTCTCATCGCTATTTGATACCCAGCCACAACTAGTGTTGTCTGTGAATGAAGATGAAGTTGGAAAGGTACCGTCTGTCGCTGTACAGCCACGGTAGAATAGGGGACTGTGTACATCCCTGCAGAGCGCCAGTGTTGAGGGAGGTGGAGGACTTGTTGCTTCCTATCTTCATTGATTGAGTTTCTCCAGCAATTTTGTGTCGATACAATTGCAGAGTCTGCAAATTTTCTTGTTTCAACTTCACCGTTAGACAGGAAGTCAAGGATTCTGTTGCAGTGGGAAGCACTGAGATCTAGATCCTGAGGTTTGGGAATGAGTTTGTTGAGGTCTGTAGTGACCTTTCTGCCCAGTCAGTGGAACCCCCATTGGCTTCAGAACCCTGAAAGCTGGAGAGGAAGCAAGTGACCTTCAAAGCCGAGCGATAACACCAATGCGACTGTAGTAATTCATCCGGACGGAACCAGGGAAAGTGAAAGGGTAGTAGCTCATGCTGTACCTCGGATGCAGTTCATATCATTATAGCGTCCCATCCCCATGACCAGGAACCAACTATCCACCTGATGTGCAGGATCGGAAAAAGGAAAGGTCCAATAATCCGGATGCTAGAAATCCGGATCACCCGAGAATCTGGACTTACAAACTTCTTAAATTGGCCGGGCTTTTGTGGTCTTGCATAAGCACCACAGATGCACAGCAAGCTGCTGTGTTTAATACAGGCAATCTTATCACAAAGAAATTCATTTGTATAATGTACTTTTACAGTGTTCATTTTTAAACATAATTCCGAGCATTACTTGCTGATTTTTGTAGTTAAAAAATTACGTTTACATTTTTGTCAAGTGTTGACTTTATTTTTCTTTAAAACTGCATGCTTTGATAAATGAAGCGTGCTTTATTTGCTAATGAATAACTATTAAAATTTACCTTTTCATCTCTATTACTCCTTAAATTTGAATTTTAAAAATACTGCCTGATAATCCGGACTGCTTGGGGTTTGGGTCGGTCTGCATTTTCAAACATCAACTGTATTATTTATTGTCTTGTAATGATACTGAAATATAATGTTACATAAAATTGCCTTTACTCTGCCATTAGACAGATTTGTCATTTAGCATTGCCCAACACCCCTTAAGGAAAGAGATAGAGAAGCAAAAGAAAATCCACCCCCCCCCAGACTTTCCTCAAGGGCTCCCACAGCTTATGCAGCCGCACGAGACTACAGTTCAGTTCAGCCTGAGCACCAAACCAAACCCCTGACTATTATGTGGTGGCCGTTACTGAAACTTGGTTGGATTGGCTGATGCTGATATCTGGGTTTAAGTGTTTTAAAAATATGATGGGAGGTAAAAAAAAAGGGGGGGCGAAGTAGCGTTACTGGTCAGGGATAGTATCACAGCTATAGAAAGGGAGGGAGCTGCAGAGGGAGTGTCTACTGAGTTAATTTGGGTGAAAGTCAGAAATAGGAAGGGAGCTATCACTATGCTGGGAGTAGTCTATAGGCCCCCAAATAACTCTCGGGACACTGAGGAGCAGATAAGCAGGCAGAGTTTGGAATGGTGCGGGAAATACAGGGTTGTAGTTATGGGAGATTTCAACTTCCCTAATATTGACTAGTACCTACTGACTGCAAGAGGGGTAGATGGGTTGAATTTGTCTGATATACAAGGAGGATTCCTGACACTGTACATGGGCTGGCCGACTAGAGACCAGACTGGATCTGGTTCTGGGGGATGAACCTGGTCAGGTGGTAGACCTCTTGGTGAAAGAACATTTTGGCGAGAGAGACCACAATTCCCTTAGCTTCAACATAGCTATAGAAAAGGATTTAAGAAGTCAAATTGGGAAGATACTTAACTGGGGAAGGGCTAATTATGAAGGGATGAGGCAGGAACTAGCAAGAATAAATTGGAAACCGATGTCTAAGGGTGAAAGCACAGAAGTAATGCGGAGAAAGGTTAGGGACCCCTTGAGCAGGGTTTAGGATAGGTTTATCCCATTGGGTCAAGGAAAAGATGGTAGGAAAAGGGAACCATGGCTGATGAAACAGGTCAGACAACGTTAAAAGGAAGAAGGAAGTATACATTAGATATAGGAAGCAGGAAACCGGAAGGACTCATGAGAAGTATATGGTAGCCAGGAAAGAGCTTAAAAAAGGACAGGAGAGCTCAAAGGGGGTAGGAGAAGGCCTTGGCATGTTGGCATGTAACATTAAGGAAAATCCCATTCTATGCCTATGTGAAGAACAGAAGAATGATGAGAATGAAGGTGGGGCCACTAAAGGATAAAGGAGGTAACATGCACCTGGAGGGGAAGTAGGTTGGGGAGGTCCTAACTGAATACTTTGCATCAATATTCACAAGAGAAAAGGACCTTGATCACGGTGAGGTTGAAATTGAGCAGGCCTGGACAATGTTGAGATTAAGGAAGCAGAAATGTTGGATCTTCTTAAAAACATCAATATTGATAAGTCCCCGGGGATATATGCTGTGGGAAGTGAGAGAAGCCATGATCTTTGAGTCCTCTTTGGCTGCAGAGGACGTTCTGGAGGACTGGAGAATGGCAAATGTAGTCCCCTTGTTTTAAAAAAAGGGTAATAGGGAGAATTATAGACCGGTGAGTCTTAAGACAGTGGTGTGAAAACTATTGGAGAGGATTTTTAAGTATAGGACCTATGAGCATTTGGAGAAGTACAATCTACTCAAGGATAGTCAGCGTGGCTTTGTGAAAGGAAGGTCGTGCCTCATGAGCCTAACTGAGTTTTTTAGGAAGTAACAAAATAAATTGATTCCCTGGTAAATGTGGTCTACATGGATTTTAGCAAGTTACTTGACAAGGTCCCCCATTAGAGACTCATCCAGAAAGACATGAGTTGCGGGATCAGTGGAAAATTTGCTGTATGGATAAAAAATTGGCTTGTAGGAAGAAAGCAGAGCATATTAGTGGAAGGAAGTCAGTGACTGGAGGTCAGTGACTAGTGGAGTTACGCAGGGATCTGTTCTGGGACCCCTGCTCTTTGTGATTTTTATAAATGACTGATGAGGAGGTGGATGGATGGGTCAGTACGTTTGTGGCTGACATGAAGGTTGGAGGAATTGTGGATGGAGCTGAAGGATGTTGAAGGTTACAAGATAATATCGACAGGATGCAGAGATGGGCAGAAAAGTGGAAGATGGATTGCAACCCACATAAGTGTGAGGTGATGCATTTTGGAAGGACTAACTAGAAGGCTGAGTACAGGGTTAATGATCATAGGAACATAGGAAGTAGGAACAGGAGTAGGCCAAAAATGCCCCATCGAGCCTGCTCCGCCATTCAATACGATCATGGCTGATCTAATTTATGACCTAACTCCACCTACCTGCCTTCTCCCCATATCTCCTAATTCTTCTATCATGTAAAAATTTATCTAACCGAATTTTAAATATGTTTAATGAGGCAGCCTCAACCACTTCCCTGGTTAGAGAATTCCAAACATTCACTACTCTCTGGGAAAAACTATTTTTCCTCATCTCTGTCCTAAATCTACTCCCCTGAATCTTGAGACTGTGTCCTCTTGTTTTAGTTTCCCCGGCCAGCTCAAAAAACCTTCCTACATCTATCTTATCCATACCCTTCATAATCCTATATGTTTCTATAAGATCTCCTCTCATTCTTCTGAACTCGAGCGAATACAATCCTAGACGATTTAATCTTTCATCATAAGTCAACCCCTTCATCCCAGGGATAAACCTAGTAAACCTCCTCTGGACCGTCTCCAAAGCCAGTATATCCTTCCTTAAATATGGAGACCAGAACTGGACACAGTACTCCAGGTGCAGTCTCACCAGCACCTTATACAGTTGCAACATTACCTTCCTACTCCTGAATTCAATTCCTCTAGCGATGAAGGCCAACATTCCATTTGCCTTCTTAATAACCTGTTGCACCTGCAACCTAACTTTTTGCGATTCATGCACAAGCACGCCCAAGTCCCTCTGCACAACAGCATGCTGTAGTTTTTCACCCTTTAAATAATATTCAGCTCTTTTATTTTTCTTGCCAAAGTGGATAACCTCACACTTACTAACATTGTACTCCATCTGCCAGATCTTTGCCCACTCATCCAGCTTAACTCTATCCCTCTGCAGACTCTCCACATCCTCATTACAATTTGCTCTTCCACTCAATTTGGTGTCATCCGCAAACTTGGCTACACCACATTTTGTCCCCTCCTCCAAGTCATCAATGTAAATGATGAACAGTTGTGGACCTAACACTGACCCCTGCGGCACCCCACTTACCATTCTCTGCCATCCTGAAAAACTCCCATTTATCCCAACTCTCTGCCTCCTGTCAGACAACCAATTTTCAATCCAGGCCAATATACTTCCCCGGACTCCACTTTCCTGTAACTTACTGATAAGTCTCTTGTGCGGCACCTTATCAAACACTTTCTGGAAATCCAAATTTACAACATCAACCTGTTCCCCTCTATCCACCGCACCCATTATATCCTCAAAGAATCCTAACAAGTTTGTCAAACAAGATCTTCCCTTTCTAAAACCATGCTGCGTCTGCCTGATTGAACCCTTACGTTCCAAAAGTTTCACTATTTCATCTTTAATGACGGCTTCAAGCATTTTTCCAACTACAGGTGTCAAGCTAATTGGCCAATAATTTCCAGTCTTCTGCCTACATCCCTTCTTAAAAAGTGACGAGACATTTGCTGTCTTCCAGTCTGCCGTGATCTGCCCAGAATCCAAGGAATTTTGGTCTATGATCACCAATGCATCAACTATAACTTCTGCCATTTCCTTCAGAACCCTTGGATGCATATCATCAGGACCAGGTGATTTGTCTGGCTTTAGTCCCATTAGTTTCTCCATCACTA
Organism: Narcine bancroftii; assembly: GCF_036971445.1. NCBI lineage: Eukaryota > Metazoa > Chordata > Chondrichthyes > Torpediniformes > Narcinidae > Narcine > Narcine bancroftii. Next base: position 82,205,713 of record NC_091480.1, read on the forward strand.
CTTCCTTTGTAACAACTATTTTATCAAGGCCCTCCCCAACATTCGCATCCTTAACTCCGCACTTGGGCATGCTGGATGTGTCTTCCACCGTGAAGACTGACACAAAATATTTGTTTAATGCCTCGGCCATTTCCTCATTTTTTGTTGCCAGTTTTCCTTTCTCATCCTCCAAGGATCCTATGTTAACTCTGGCCACCCTCTTCCGTTTTATATATTTATAAATTTTTTTGCTTTCTGTTTTTATATTTTGTGCCAATTTACTTTCATAATCCTTTTCCCCATTTCTTATTACCCGCTTTGTAACCCCCTTGTTGTCTCTTAAAGTTTTCCCAATCTTCCAGTTTCCCACTGCTCTTTGCAGCTTTGTACACCTGCACCTTCAATTTTATACTCTCCTTTATTTCCTTTGTTAACCACGGTTGATTTTTCCCTCCCTTGCTGCCCTTTTTCCTAACCGGAGTATATTTTTGTTGAGCATTACAAAATATTTCTTTGAAAATCTTCCACTGTTCCTCAACTGTTTCATCAATTAGCCTGTGCTCCCAGTCCACTCTGCCCAATTCCTCCCTCATCCTATGGTAATCACCCCTGTTTAAGCATAATATATTAGTTTTAGATCTAACTATTTCCCCTTCCATCTGAATGAGAAATTCAATCATACTATGATCACTATTTCCCAGATGGTCTCTGACTATTACATCATTTACTCTACCTATCTCATTGCACAACACTAGATCCAGGAGAGCATTTTCTCTTGTTGGTTCTTTAACATGCTGCTCAAGAAAGTTATCGCGGATGCATTCTATGAAGTCCTCTTCCAGACTCCCATGACCAACTTGATTTTCCCAATCTATGTGGAAGTTAAAGTCCCCCATGACTACTGCCGTATCATTATTACATGCCTCACTTATCTCTCTTTTTATTTCCCGTGCCACTAAACTATTGTTATTTGGTGGGCGACAGATAACACCCACCAATAATTTTTTCCCTTTGTTATTCTTTATCTCTACCCAAATGAACTCAACATTATGCTCTTTAGATCTTATATCATCCCTCACTACTGCCTGGAGCTCATCTTTGATTAAGAGTGCAACTCCACCTCCCTTACCGTCCTGTCTATCTCTTTGCACCACCTGATACCCTTGAAAGTTTAATTCCCATTTAGGGTCACCTTGTAGCTATGTTTCCGTGATGGCTACCAAATCAAAGGCATGGGTACCGATTTGCGCCTCGAGTTCACTAACCTTATTTCTAATACTGTGGGCATTCAGATAAAGTGCCCTTATGCTCTTTGTCCTTTTAATATCTAGTGACTTCTGTAACCTTTTCTTTTGATTTTTCTGCCCATTATTTTCCTTTGTAATTTTCTTAACACTATTATTGACCCGAAAACTCACTGCACCATCTGATTTTTTACTTTCTCCTCCCAACATTACTTTTCCTATTTTACTTTTCCTGGCCATTACTTTATCTTCCCTACCCTTTTCCCTATCAATCTGGTTCCCATACCCCTGCCAAATTAGTGTAAACCTCCTTGCCCCATTGCTGTACCAAACATACTTGCCAAAATGTTGACACCTTTTAGATTTTGGTGCAACCCGTCCCTCTTGTAAAGATCATGCCTTCCCCAAAAGAGATCCCAATGATCCAAGAAGCCAAATCCTTGCCTTGTACACCAGCACCTCAGCCACACGTTCATTTTCCTTATCCTTACATTCTTTTCATCACTTGCATTTGGAACAGGTAGTCATCCCGAGATCACCACCCTAGCGTTCCTGTCTTTCAGCTTTCGTCCCAGCTCACTGTAATCCCTTGTGGATGAACAGAAGGAACTTGGTGTGCTATTCCATACATCCCTCAAAGTCGCCACACAGGTTGATAGGATAATTAAGAAGGCCTATGGGATGCTGGGATTCATTAAGAGGGGGATTGAATTCAGGAGTAGAGAGGTCATGTTACCACTCTATAAATCTCTGGTGAGACCACACTTAGAGTATTGTTTTCATTTCTAGTCACATTATTGGAAGGATGTGGAAGCTATGGAGAGGGTGCAGAGGAGATTTACCAGGATGTTGCCTGGATTGGGGAAACAAGTCTTGTGAGGCAAGGTTAGCAGAGCTGAGACTTTTTCACTTTAGAGCATAGAAGGATAACAGGAGACGATAGACGTCTACAAGATTATGAGAGGCATAGATAGAGTGGACAGCCAGTAGCTGTTTCCTAGGGCAGAATCAACAAACACTAGAGGACATATATACAAAGTGAAGGGAGGGAAGTTTAGGGGAGACATCAGGGGTGCCTGGAATGCCTTGCCAGGGATGGTGGTGGAAGCTGAAACATTGGGAGCATTTAAGAAACTCCCCCTTTCACACCACCAATTGCATCTGAGTTAGCCCGCCAATATCATGGTTCAAATTGTGTGAAATGACATAACCGGGGAGGGTGAGTGAATTTCAGTGGGGCTCTGATACATGGTGGGGGCAAGTATCAGAGTCCGGCTGAGTTAACTCACTAATCGCCTTCTGGCAGTGTGAATGGTCTACTTGACTTACTGGGTACCATTAATGATGTGCTTGCATTAGTCTGGCAGTTATATTTCACAGCTGTGACAGCCCCCCGCCCCGCTGCCTGAGCCCCACTGCCTGACAGCCCCCCACCCCACTGCCTGACAGCCCCCCACCCCGCTGCCTAATCCCCACTACAGCCTCCCACCCTGCTGACTGACAGCCTTCTCCCCTGTTGCCTGATCCCCCCCCACTGCCTGACAACCCCCCCCCCCCCACTGCCTGACAACCCCCCCCCCACCCCACTGCCTGGCAGCCTCTTGCCCTACTGCCTGAGAGCCACACCACCCAGTTCCCTTCCTCCTCCATTCCCTTTGCTCCCCTCCCTCTCGCTTCCATTCCCCCTTCCTCTTCCCCCATCTCCTCACAAAAATGCTCTGCATTCTGAACAAAAGCTCCAGCAAACTCTGTTCCCTCAAAACTCCAGTTAATGGTTAAGTCACAGCCACAGAGATCGACTCACCTTCCTATACATAGTTTAATGTACATTCTTTTCTCTTTGCGATGTGCATGTGTAATTCATAAATAGGTATAACTAAATAGAGCCCACCTCACTGACAGAAGATGGAGGAGGAGGAGCCCGACACCCAACCCCAACCAACCAATTTTCCCCTGCAACCGCTGCAACCGTGTCTGCCTGTCCCGCATCGGACTTGTCAGCCACAATCGAGCCTGCAGCTGACGTGGACTTTTACCCCCTCCATAAATCTTTGTCCGCGAAGCCAAGCCAAAGAAAGATAACTAAATGGGAAACCGAAAGGTAATCATCTCGATCAGGTTTTATGATGAACTGGTAATTGAATTGAAACTGTATATTTGAAATTTCACTGAATAGACACATGTAGGAAACACAGATTTCATTTTTTCCTTCTGTTGTACACGTGAATGTTCTCACTGGAGAAGGTATCGCACGGGTGTTTATTGTTTTATAACAGGGAAGGGAATTTTCACTTGCAACTGATTTGAAAAAAATTATAACTGGCCATGACTCAGTTAGCAGGGCTGTCAGAACACGGCAGGCCGCTGTCTGGCAGCTGTGAAATGCCACTGTGCAGTTAGCTGGCTATCAGAGCGTTGTACATAATACGTCACTCACAACATCATCACTGAAGGCGGGACCCTCCTTAAAATCCCGAGTTGCAGAATTATCTGCGGTGTGAAAGACTCCCGTGTTCAGCCTGCCCTGCAATTTTTCCCATTTCCAAGGAGGGTTGGCAGTGTGAAAGGGGTTTTAGACAGACACATTGAACTTTATGGGGTAGGGAGGGTTTAGTATTTTCTAAAGAAGGGATATATGGATCACCACAACATCGAGGGCCGAAGGGCCTGTACTGTGCTGAATCATTCCATGTTCATTGATGAGGAAGCCTTCAGCGCCCAGGACCTTTCTCGCCTACAACACCCTCTCGAATCCAGATTCCGATCCTTGGTTCTCCTGAGCCAGTCTCCAGCAGCCCACAGCCTGGCATGAGTCCTTTGACCTCAAGTTGACAGCAGCCTGCAACCTGCGTGGGTTCCTCTCCCGCAAGTCACCAACAGCTCACCGACTTTGTGTCCTTCAGCCACAGAGCCCCTGACTGGTTCCCCCTCCATGGTCACCGTCCTTGGGGTCGTCTCCTCTGCTTCTCCTTCTCAAACGAGGGGTGTTCTCCTTGTTACTGGTGCCCTGCGCCGGTCCGCTGCTCCCACAGATTCTGCAACCATTTGAGACTGTTGCCGATCTTGGGCTCAGACCCCACGGTCGCAGGATTTTAAATAAAACACCATCGACTCCTTTAACACGCTGTTTAAAGCCTGTATGGAGCTGCCAGCAGTCGAACTGGGTAGTTGGACCCCACAGGGGAGACCTGTGACTCCGCTCCTCACTCTCCCCAGGTCCGCACCAGCATCAGCGTTGCCATTACAACAGCTTCAGCAGGATGAGGCACAGAGTTTTGGTCAGTGAGTGGGGGTTGTTTGAGCAAAATAGAATGGCAAAATAAGATGGGGAAACCATGAGCTCAGGCAGAGGTGGAGGCAATTGAGGTGGAGGATGGATTGAGGAAGAGAGGGAAAGAGGTGAAGGAAGTTGAGTTGGGGGTTGAGATGGAGGGGAGATTGAAGTGTCAGGCAGTGGAAGGGGGAGGTTGGGGTGAAGAAAGTTGAAGTTGAGGTGGAGGAGGTTCAGACAGTTGAGGAGGTTGAGAGGTGGAGGTGGAGAAGGTGGACATTGAGGTGGAGGAGATGGACATTGAGGTGGAGGAGGTGATGGAGGTTGAGGTGGAGGAACTGGACATTGAGGTGGCATTGGGTGAGGGGCCATAAGACCATGAGAGTACAGGAGGCCATTAAGACCCTCACTCCCAGGCCAGTAAGATGATGGCTGCCACCTCATTCCTGCACAGGCTCTTCACATCTAACCACTTCTCAGTTGGTTTCTGAGCCTTTGTTGCCATCCACCCCCCCCTCGCTCCCCAGACTAAGCTCTGCATCCAATTGTCCCAAACTCCCCACCACCTCTTTTCATTTCACTAAATTCTAATGTCAACCATTCTTTTAATGCTTTCACTTGTTCTTGAAATTTTTTTTATCTATATGCTTGGTCTTCTTCCTCTTCTTCTGTGTCTGCACCTGTGTTTGTGTCTTAACCATATAACCATATAACCATTTACAGCACGGAAACAGGCCATGTCGGCCCTTCAAGTCCGTACCGGTTCACTTGAACAACTCTACTTCTTTTCCTTGTATCTGTGATTCTTCTGACTTTCTTGTTGAGCTACTTGCCTCAGTTTGTTGGGTGTTTTTTTGCATAGCTTCTTGTTGTTGGTCCCCTTCTTCTGGGCTAGTTATCTGTTGGGCTTCCTGTTGCTGTTTTTCTTTCTTATCACTCCCTTTCCTGTTGCTTTCCTCTTCTTCCAGCTGAAAGCCCTGCTGTCGGGCATCTCTCAGCTAGTCGCACTGTGTAAGTTCACTCCACAGCTGGGCCACCCTCCTGGTGTTTTCCTTTTCCTTGCTTTGCGTATTGCCCACGCGTGATTCCTCGCGCATGCGCAGTTGCGCACTTCTGTTTGGCTCAGAGAGCCATTTTTGCACTCCCGCGGTCGGGCGGTCGTGACTCTGCGGGGTTGCCACTAACCTCGGGGAGCGGGATCCTCTCTCCACGGCAGCTCCCTGCCTCTTCATACAGATAAGGCCTCCTCCTTTCTCTTCCAGCGTCTTCTTTTTTTCCCGTTGTTTTTGCTTTTTCCTTCTTGGGTGCCATTTTCTTTCTTTTCTCCACACCTTTATCTTTTATTTGTTGTGTTTTGTGTTTCTTGAACTTTGTGTTTTCTTCACTTTATTTCTTCTTTTCTGGAGAGGGCTGATATTCTCCTACCAGGCACTACTCCATCAAATGACTTCTATCCAACTCCCCACCACCTCCATGCTACAAACACTTGGAGCTTGGTCCCTTTGTGGGAACAACTTCGGCATAGGGAGCACTGACCCCATTCCTGGGATAGCCCCCACACCAGGAACCACTGGTTGGACACAGACCGAGGAGCGGGTGGCCATTCCACTGTCCCATGGAGTGCAGACCAGACAACAAACGGCAGAAAATGCTCTCTCAAACTATTGAAATCCGGGATGAGCCCTGGTTAAAAACACAAAACTGGAGAAACTCAGCAGATCAAACAGGGTCCTTTATATAGCAACGGTAAAAATACATAACCGACATTTTGGGCTTCAGCCCTTCATCAAAGGATGGGAAAATGTTGGTAGGTGTCTAAACAAAAGAATAGGGGGCGAGGAGAATGGGTGGCAATTGCAAGGCAGGCAGTGATAGGTGGAGAAGGGAGGGAGGAGACAGCAGAAATCAAAGGGAGGAGGGATGGCTGGGTGAAAGGAGGGTGAAAGGAAGGAGGAGAACTGGAAAGTGGAAGGGAAGGCGGGAAGGGGAAGAGGAGAGCAGGCTAGCAGAGACCAGAGAAGTTGATGTTAATGCCATCTGGCTGGAGAGTGCCCAATTGGAAAATCAGGTGTTGTTCCTCCAATTTGCGGGTGGTCAGGATGGGATAAGGCCATGGGCAGACATGTGACACAGAATTGAAATGGTTGGCTACTGTGAGGTCTCTGACACTGGTGCGGTTGGAGTGAAGGTGCTCAGCGAAGCGATCTCCCAGTCTGTCCCCAGTCTCTCTGATGTAGAGAAGGCCACAAAGGGACCACCACTGCAGTAAATCAGTCCTGCGGATACACAAGTGAAGTTTTGCTTTGCTTGAAAGACCTGTTTGGGGCCCCAGACTGAGGTGAGGGAGGAGGTGTGGGCACATGTGTGGCACCTCCTGCAGCCACAGGGAAAGATGCCAGGGGGCAATTGGTGGGGAGGGATGATTGTCCACCCAGAGAGCCAAGGCTGACCACTATTTCTTGGCATTGGCTTCACTGTTCTTGCTGCACCAGACAACCAGACAGACCATGATGGAGATGATGCAGATGGGTACTGTGATCAGCCCCAAGACTGTGTTATCGGGAGGGTCGGTTAGGATCTGCACTGCATCATTCCTGCAGGACAGGAAATACTGGTGATGTATCTGAACAAATAACATCTCTCCAACTTCATTTGGCCAATAGGAACTCAACCACTCCAGCATGAACTCCGTGCAGTTTGTCAGCTCACTGTAAGGTCTGAAAGAAAGAGGAGGTGAGTGCAGGAACCATGAATAAACAATGACTGTACAGTGGCCCTCGCCCTGAGTAGTGTTATATGCTGATCCGAAACTTAAAAACTGTCACCTCAAAATCAGGTCCTCTTATACACTGTGTCTAAAATTTGAACCTTGACAGCACAGTTGCAACACCGCATCTTCCCGCCGGCCCCGATGCAATCTCGCACATCCCCTGTTAGTTATTAACGAAGTCTCAGCGCTCCCCCACAGGGTCCACCTGCCCGGTTCAACTGCCGTTGGCTCTGTACATGCCTTAAACGGCCTGGTACTGGGGCCAACAGTGGTTAATTTTTAAAATATGCTCATAAAATGAAAACCTTTACAGGGAAAGGTTATATTAATATAACCTATATATTAATATATATAATCTATATATTAAATAATATATTAATATAACAATATTAAAATATTGTGATTTGCTTTTAATAGCATCCGCTGGTCCACGGTAGGTGCCAGATTTGGGGTCATCTTATACAAAGGGTATCATTCAAAACCTCCATCTTATGTGGAAATTCTGGGGTTGTTCTTTTCAGAGTCGACCTATACAATAATTCTGTACAGTTACACGCTCCCCCCCCCCCTCCCACTCCCAGAATAAGTCAGTCCAGTGACAGAAATGTATCAACATGAAAATAAGGATGCAAAGAGATGTTGAAGGGTATCAGGGAAAGGAAGTGAGTCTGGTTACTATTTGAAGGGAGAAGATGCTCAGAAAGATGAATGATTTAAGTGTGGATGTCCCCGGCCCAGATGGATTGCACCCTCGGGTTCTGAAAGAAATGGCGATAAAGGTCGTGGAGGCATTAGTAATGATCTTTCAGGAATCAATAGATTCTGGTATGGTTCTGGAGGACTGGAAAATCACATATTTCACCCCATTATTCAAGAAGAGAGGGAGGCAGCAGAAAGGAAATTATAGAGAGGTTAGCCTGACATCACTTGTTGGGAAAATGACAAGTACTTGGAGGCACGTGACAAGATAGGCCAAAGACAGCTTGGTTTCCTTAAGGGAATAACCTGCTCAACAAACCTGTTGGAATTCTTTGAGGAAGTGACAAGAAGGCAAGGTAAAGGAGAAAAAGTGGATGTTGTGGATTTGGATTTTCAGAAGGCCTTGACAAAGTGCCACACATGAGGCTACTTAACAAGATAAGAGCCCATGGTATAACAGAAAACATACTAGCGTGGGTAGAACATTGGCCATTGGCAGGAAGCAGAATCAGAATTCAGGGATCATATTCTGGTTAGCTAGTGGTGTTCCACAGGGGTCAGTGTTACAGCAGCTTCTTTTTATGATATACATTGAAGATTGATAGATTGAATGGCTTTGTGGCCAAGTTTGTGGATGATACGAAGGTCAGTGGAGGAGTAGGTAGCGTTGAAGAAACACAGATGCTGCAGAAGGACTTGGACAGATTAGGAAAATGGGCAGAGAAGTGGCAAATGAAATATTGGAAAGTCTACGGTCATGCACTTTGGTAGAAAAAAATAAACATGGTCTGTTTCCGCGTGGTAAACGGTTATATGGTCATAAATGGGGAGAAAATTGAAAATATCCAGATGCAAATGGACTTGGGAGTCCTCATGCAGGATACCCTGAAGATAAACTTGCAGGTTGAGTCGGTGGTGAAGAAGGCAAATGCAATTCTGGCATTCATTTCAAGAGGAATAGAATACAAGAGCAGAGATGTGATGTTGAAGCTTTATAAGATACTGGTGAGGACTCACTTGGAGTATTGTGAGCAGCTTTGGTCTCCTCATTTAAAAAAAGATGTGCTGACATTTGAGAGGGTTCAGAGGAGGTTTACTGGGATGATTCTGGGAATGAAAGGGTTATCATATGAGAGGCGTTTGTCAGCTCTTGACCTGTACTCGTTGGAATTTTGAAGAATGAGGGGGGATCTCATTGAGACATTTTGAATGTTGAAAGGTGTGGACAGAGTAGAGGTAGAAAGGTTGATTCCCATGGTGGGAGAGTTTAGGACAAGAGGGCACAACTTCAGGATTGAGGGGTGTCTACTTAGAACAGAGATGCAGAGAAATTTCTTTGCCCGGAGTGGTAAATCTGTGGAATTTGTTGCCACAAGTGGAGACCAATTAATTGGATGTATTTAAAGCAGAGATTGATCAACTAGGGCATCAAAAATTATGAGGAGAAGGCCGGGGAGTGGGACTGAGTGGGAGAATTCATCACCTCATGATGAAATGCCAGAGCAGACTTGATGGGCTGAATGGCCTATTTCTGATCCTATGTGTTTTGGTCATGAATAAATAGCGACTGTGCAGTTCCACAGTGACCCACACCCTGAATAAACAGTGACTCTACATTTACACAGGAAAACAGGAGTAGACCACTCTGCCCCTGAACCCTGCCATAGTATCCATTATGACCAAGGCCAATCTCTGCTGACATCACCACCTCTCCTGTGTCAGTTCCCCATCATCATATCCCTCAGTTCCTTGATCTTTCAAAATATTTGTCCACCTTAAATCTGTCCAATGATGTGGCCTCCACCAACCTTGTGGGCAGAGAATTCCAGAGGTTCACTGCCATCTTAGATGAGACATTTCTAGGCTTGTTTTAAAGAACTGACCCCTTATTTTGTAATAATGTCCCCTTGTTCATGACTCTCACATGAATGACAGCATCTCAATATCTATTCTGTCTCACCCCCTCAGGATCATATATGTTTGAATTGTGTCACCTCTCATCTTCCAACCTCCAAGGAATACAGACCCAAATTGTTCTCAAGAAAAATTCTCTCATGCCTGTGAATCTTCCATGGAATGCCTGCAAAGCTGCTACATATCCCTTGATTGGTAACAGGACCAGAACTGTGTGCAGTATTTCAGATGTGGTCTCGCCACCATCCAGTACAAAACCTCATCTCCAAACATTTGCAACATGCTGTTTGCCTTCCTCACCACCAGCTGGTCTCACCTGTCAACTTTCTGTGATTTGTGCACTCAAACACCTTGATCCGTCTGAACTTCACTCAGTTGCAGTCTCTCTATTTAGATCATGGAAATTCTCTTACCAAGTGCCTGACCTCACACTTTTCCTCATTAAACCTCAGTTTCTTGGTTTTCACCCACTCTTCAATAGCCTGTTGTATAATCGCAACTTACTCATCACAACGTTCCTCATATTTTTTGATTTGTCGGCAGTCTTGCATTTTGTTCCCCCAAGAACAACTGATGGCTAAGAACCAATCCCTGGGGTCCCCTACTCATTACAGCCCTTCTGCCAGAACAAGACAATTTGTTCCAACTCTCTGCTTCATCCAATACCTTGGAGTCTTAATTTGTGCATCAACTTTACAATTGACATCTTGTCACTTTTGGAAATCTAAATAAACTACATCTACAAGTTCCCCTCTGTCAACGCTCCCTTTCATCCCCTTAAAGAATTCAAGCAAATTTATCTAACGTGATTTACCTTTCTAAAATCACATCGACTAGGTTCATTTTCCTAAATAATGAGTTAAATGCTGTGATAATTGCCTCAAGCATCTTGTCAACAATAGATGTCAAACTAACTAGCTTATAATTCCTCAAATTCTGTTTTCCTGAACTCAGAAGACATGTTGGCCTTTTTCCCAATGTCCTGGGTCCCTCCTGGAATTTGTGAGTTTTGGAAAATTTCATTCAATGGGCCCACTCTCTCTGCTGCCTCTTCCTTTCAAACCCTCCACAACAGGCCATTGGGTCCTGGAGATTTGTCCACCTTTGGCCTTGTGAGTTTCTCTAACATGTTATTCTTATGCCTGAGAATTCTGCAAGTTCTTTGGTGTTTTCAGAACTAGCCCATCTGTTATCGGAGGGATATTTGGTAGTGTCCCTTCATGATGCAAACATTAATTTAACACAGTGGTTCTCAACCTTTTTCTTTCCACTCACATACCACTTTAAGTAATCCCTATGCTATAGGTGCTCTGTGATTAGTAAGGGATCGCTTAAGGTGGTATATGGGTGGAAAGAAAAAGTTTGAAAACCACTGTTTTAATCGTACTTAATTGACTCTTTATGTGCATGGTTTCATAACTCCAAAGGAAATGGGCCAAGGACAACTTTTCTCAAGCAAAATATTTCAGTAGCAATTGGGACTAGAGCAGTGATTCTCAACCTTCCCGCCTTAAGCAATCCCTTACTAATCACAGAGCACCGATGGCATAGGGAATAGTTAAAGTGGTATATGAGTGGAAAGAAAAAGGTTGAAAAACACTGCTATTTTTTGTTTCCTGCTATGAATTCACCAGCTTCAGTCTCATGAGGACCCACACCCATCTTAGCCACCATCTTCCCATTTATATATCCATAGAAACTGTGACAGCTTATTTAGATGTTACACGCGTTTTCTCTCACAATCAAGTTTTTCTCTTCTTATGAACTTTTTCCTCTTTCGCTGCTGAGTCCTGGAAGCCTTCCATTCCTCTACCCCATCCTAGCCCTTGCCACTTTGTAAGCACCTCTGTCCAATGGAACATTATCTTCGTGCTTTTTTGTCCATGAGAGATAGAGACCTCTTTCTCATGCAATCCCTCTTTATAACTGGGATAAACTCCTGGGTCAGCTGTTTGAATATTTGAAATTCATCCATTGGTCTGTCTCTTCGAGTTTCTCCAGGTCAGCTCGGAAACCTCCACCTCCGCTCTTCATTTGGTTTTGGCTGCATGGCATTCCCCACAAAACAGAGACTGACTCTTAATCTGAGAAATTAGGTTCTATGTGGACATTGTGGAAGATACATTGAGGGTTTCACACCATTTTGGAGAGCTGTTGTCTCAGAGTGAGGGATGTGGCGAATGAGAAGATATATAATTTCAAGTTTATCTGAAGTTTAGTCATCAAAGTGAGTGACTTTCACAGTGATGTCCTTGCAGGCTTGAAGCTTCAGCTGAAAATTTCAGTTTCCATCAGGAGGGACACTTTGTAATTAGAACTAGAATCTCCAATTGAGTTTAAATCATTTCAGTTCATGGGACTGATGCTGCCTGGCTCTCAATAAAGAGATATAGAGGCCACACTGGTTTCTCAGAGTGTGGGCTTTGGTGGAGAGGCTGTGGGGGCTTGTCAAGACAGGGCTTTGTCTGGACAATGTGAATGGTACCTGTCAGGTTGGTGGTCGGTGAGTATACGTGAGTACAGTGTAGGAATGGAGCTTGGACTACATTTTCTAAATTCTAACTCAGTCGCATTGATCTACAACATACAGCACCTGTGAATTTGGAGGGGCTCCTGCTGGTCCAGATGATCACGTCTAATCCCATCTGATCTAATCTTTCTGAGAGGGGGAGAAAGAGAGGGATGGGGGGGTTGAGAGGAATAGAGAGAAAGAAAGAGAGAGAGAGAGAGAGAGAGAGAGGAGGGGAGCGTGAGCACATGGGAATAGGGAGATGGTCCAGATGACCACATCCAGCCAGCTTGATCTCTGCGTTTGAAGCGAAAGAACTGGCTCAGTGTGTAGTGCATCCATAGACTGGTTCTGTGGATAACACACACTTCTAGGGAAGGAGTAGGGGACCAGCAGTTAGAGGAGGGGAGGCTGGAAGGAGGCAAGGAAACTCAGAGTGCATCTCACTCTGAGGAATTTATTTGTGATAAAACATAGTGGGATGATGGTTTCTGTGGAGTCATAGCCCCTGTACAAGGGGGAGAAGCCATTCCAAGGGCACTGAGTGGTGAGGAAAGAGACAGGTGCCTCTCCATTTATAGGTGAAAATCCAGGACAGTACATTGTCTCCCTGGTTCCAGGGCCAAGGATGGCACTGAACAGATGCAGGGAATTCTAAAGGGAAGGGAAACAGGTACAGAGATAAGGGTGGAAAGAGGGATAAGATGCTGCCACATGAATTTAGGGAGGACAGTCAGAGATTAAAGAACAGGAGCTCCAAAATCATAATTCCTCTATCTCTTCTAGTGCCATGTGCCAGTGATTCTGGGAATGGAAGAATAGGTCTGAGGAATGCATATCTAAAGGGATGGTTTCAGAGGGAGGGCTTTAGATTTTTGGAGCACCAGGCCCATTTCTGGGGAAGGTGGGACCTGTTCAAACTAGATATGTTGCATCTGAACTGGAATTAATTCAACATCCTTGTAGGGAGATATGATCATAGTTGGAAATGTTTCAAGTAATTTGGAGCTCAGATTAGATATCGGGTTGGGAGGGGAGATGCAGTCGACATGGATCTGGTAGGCTGAAAACCCTCATTCTCTGCCACCAGCCTGTGTGCTTACACAATGTTCAGCCTGTGCTTTGCATGTCACCTACCTGGCCACAGCTGTCCAGTTACACCACTGTTGAGCTCCAATTCTGTTCATCTTCTCCTCAAAATATTTTCCACAATACCCTTTGATGAAATTGAACACAGTCTTGTAGAATTGCTCTATTAATTGAGTGAGGAAAGACACATTAGATATTGTTGCACAGGGCCCAGAAGGGAACCATCTCCTGGAATATTTTTTGTCAAACTAGAGCAGAGTGTGGTTGACAGGCATGAGGAGAGATGGCCAACCCAGTTGTACCAACCCAACTGTCCCTATTCACACCCTCATGAAGGGGAGGTGAGAAAGGGCAATAAGGTAATGGACAGGAGGGAGGAGATGGAAAGAAGCAAGACGCAAGACAGAGGGGAGGGACCAGGATGGCAGAACTTGGTTTTAATCCTAATCTCCAGTACTGAATCTGTGGAGTTTGCCGTTCTCCCTGTGACTGCTGTATGGAAATCTAAAATAATCAAAAGGCAGATGTGAATATGAGTGAAAATGATCTGCAGAGTGGTGGGGAAATTAGGAAAGGCATCTTTCTGCTGGGCTCCAGAATGGACCTGAGGGGTCAAACGGCCTCCTTCTGCGGCACAGTTGGCGCGACACTATGACATAGCTTCGAATCCGGCGCTGTCTATAAAAAGTTTGTATCCCTGAGTCTGAGTGGGTTTCCTCCAGGGGCTCAGGTTTCGACCCATCTTTCAAAACGTACCGGGTTGGGGGGGGTGGGGGAGGTGGGGGGGGGGGTTGGTTTGCAGGTTAATTTTGGTGCCATGAGTTTAAATGGCCGGGATTGACTTATAATGTGCTGTAAATAAAATGACATTTTCATTTATATAAAGCTGAAGATTCCATTATTGTCCCGTATTATTACATTTAGAATGTAACAAGCCTGAAATTCTTTAACTTTTGTCTACCGTGAGGCAGTCAGAGAGTCACCACTTTTGTCCAGCGCCCCTCACAGAGACCTACAGCACTTGGTGTTCCCAATTGGTCTCCCCTCCAAGTATTGACCAGGTCTGACCATGCTTAGCCTCCAAGATCAGACAATCCCAGGCATATTGAGGCCATTAGGCTTCTGTAATAAGTGGGTATCAGTGCCTGAGGGAAAGGAGGAATGTGACAAAAACAAGAGAAGGAGGGGTGGAAAGTAGGTGGGCTATGTGGGCAAAGCCCCTGCCCAGATAATTCATCTTTGGGAAATTCAGATTCACTGTGTTTGTGTCTGCGCAGTTCCTTCATTTCCCAGAAGGAGACAGCTCCTCATCTCTCAACCATTCCACTTTCAGGAAATAATTCAAAAATAGAAGGTACCAAGTCATTGTTCCCCAGGCTAACCATTTTCTGTGATCACCATGGCAGCATGGTAATTGTTCAATAGCTCTATTCCCACAGGGTGCAGATGCCAGCCACAGTTGGAACCATGGTGCCAACATATTCAGTTGGCTCTGCCCACATCAGGATAAGTATCTTTGGTTCACATTCATGAGGCACAAGACACAAGGAACCTTGGATGCTTAGATTTAGAATTGACATGCCTGCAGAGGGTAGTTGTAGAAGGAATGAATTCTGCCTGGAGGTCAGACACTAATGGAGTTCCACAAGGATCTGTTCTGGGACCCCTGCTTTTTGTGTCTTTGGAGGTGTTGTGAATAGTGTTGAAGGTTGTCGTAGGTTACAACATGCAGAGTTGGGTGGAGAGGTGGTGTGATAGTAGATTCTATCACCAATGTGTATATGTACAGGTTGTAGTGTAGGATGACTGTAATTGGCTGAGAGTGGAGCCATGCCTCCTGGCAGGTCTTAAAGGATTGCTCATAGCTAGACCAGGTCATTCTGGACTGGTCGACCTACATGTGATATGCTTCAGTCTTTTAGTTAATAAAAGCCTTGGTTTGGATCAACAAGTCTTTGGTTCTTTCGACGCGCTCTACAGGTGGCAGATGGAGTTAAATCAGAACCTGATGGAGGAATATATGGTTAATGACAGGATTCTTAACAATATGGAGTAACAGAGGGATCTTGGAGTCCAGGTCCATAGATTCCTCAAGGTTGCTGCTCAGGATATTTAAGAAAATCTATGGTGTGCTGGCCTTCTTTAGTCGGAGGATTGAGTTCAAGAGGCAATGTTTACAGCTCTATAAAACTCTGGTTAGGTCACACAATTACATATTGTGTTCAGTTCTAGCCACTCATTGCTAGAAGGATGTGGAGGCTTTAGAGAAGGAGTTCAAGAGATTTACTAGGACATTGCCCAGAATGGAGAACGTAGCTGATGGAGCAAGGTTGACAGGCCTAAGGATGGAGTGAGTGCCAGTCATTGCCATGGTAGTGGTGGAGGCTGGTACTATAGGGACATTTAAAAGACTCTTAGGCACATGATTGTAAGAATAGAGGTGAGGTCAGGAAGGGTATGATTGCTGTGGTGTGGGTTTCCATTGCAACATCGTGGACCAAAGGTCCTGTGCTGTGTTCGATGTAGGTTCACTGTAAGAGAGCGAGGGGCTGAATGGTTCATGGTTCCAGAGTAAGAGACATCAGTTGTCGGATGTGGGGAGGGTCCGAAATGAACTCTGACCGAGCCGTCCCAAACCAGGGTGGTGATACCGCACAGGTCCCTTACCCCAAGGACTCTATCCCCTCCCCCATGGAATCCTCTCCTCCCCCCCTCCCCGGGGACTCTCCCCTTCCACCCACCCACCCCGTGGAATCCCCCTCCCCTCCACCCCTGCAGATGCCCATCTTTCCCCCTCCCCCCTGCGGATTCCCTCCCCCCCCCCGCGGACTCCTTTCCTCCCACTTCCCCCCCCCCCGTGGACTCCACCCCACACCTCATGGACTCCCCCACGGACCCCTCCCCAACCCCGTGGAATCCCCCTAGACAGCTGGGCATTGGGGGCGACACCAGGCCATGCTGCGCTGTTCTGGATATGGAGACAGAGCCGACGCTGCCATGGCTCAGTGGAGGGAGCGCTCCCCACTCACCACTTTTGTAAGATCCAAGCATCTGAGTGGTGGGCAGAGGGGCATCAGTACCTGGGCTCAGGGTGGCGTTGAGCTGCATCAGGGTGACATTGCCGGGAAAGGACTGGGCGAAGGCTGCATGTTGAAGGGGAAGAAGTCAGTAAAAAACATGTGGGGAGCCTGGGATCAGGATGGGTCCCGGGAGGGGGATGGAGCAGGAAATGGGTCCAGAGTTACTTCCACCCTTTTCCTGCACCGCCAGCTCGGAGTGTGACCCTCCCCCACCCACAGGGTTCAGTATCCCCTCCCCCACCCACAGGGTTTGGTGTGGCCCCCAGTCACAATGTTCAGTGTGACCCTGACCCACAGGGTTCGTTGTGAGCTCATTGGATCGGAAGAAAGTGATTTTTGCCATGGATCCTGTGTTTTTGCGAACTGCAGCTGGAAGGTGGAGATGCTGATCTCTCCCTTTGGGCAGCACAGTGGGAAGAGCCTTACAGCACCAGAGACCTGGGTACAATCCTGTCCCCTGGTGCTCTGTGTGTGGAATTTGGATGTTCTTCCTGTGACTGTGGAATTCCTCCCACACCAGTTGTAGGACATACGTGAATTGCTGGGTTGGTCTATCTCCACGAACCTAGGCCAAACCTGACAGTCACCCACACGTTAGTTTATCCCATCTCCCCAATCTTCTCATCTCTTCCCTATTTCACCATCTGTGCTACTATCATAGGGTAAGCCTAGAAAAATGAAGCAAAACACAAATGTCTGCAGACACTGCGGTTGAAGTACAAACGCAATTTGGAGAAACTCAGCAGGGCAGTGTTCTTTATGTAGCAAAGATAAAGATATATAAACAATGTTTTGGGTTTGAGCCCCTCATCAAGATGTCTTTCAGCATCCATAGGAGACAAAGATATATCGCTGACATTTTGGGCCTGAGCCCTTCTCCAAGGAATAAGCAGAATGCACAAAAAAAAAACCCCAGAAAATCTCAGAATATATTCTGGCTGTGGGAGGAGTCCAGACCAAGAAAGGGTGTTAATTAGGTATGATAAGAGGAGAGGTCTGTGCAAAAGGAGACATAAAGTGGTGGGGTGGGTTTAACGAAAACTAGAGAAGTGGATGTTAATGCCTCCCAGTTGGAGGAGGCCCAGTCGGAAGATGAGGTGTTGTTTCTCCAATTTGCAGGTGGTCTCAGTCTGACGGTGCATGAAACCATGGACAGACACGATGGCAAGGGAATGGGATGGGGAAATTGAAATGGGTGGCCACTGGGAGAGCCTCACTAATGCAGTGGACTCCTTCCTACATTTTGTCATACATTGATGAAGGGCTCAAGCCTGAAACATTGGCCAAGTATCTTTATCTTTGCTATATGTGACCTGCTGAGTATAACCATGTAACGATTACAGCACAGAAAAAGGTCAACCCTTGGCCGTTCCAGTCCATGCCAAACACTTTCTCCCACCTAACCCCCACTGACCTTCACTCAACCCATAACCCTCCATTCCTTTCCCATCCATATACATATCTTTTCTTCTTCTTTGGCTTGGCTTCGCGGACGAAGATTTATGGAGGGGGTAAAAGTCCACATCAGCTGCAGGCTCGTTTGTGGCCTGCAAGTCCGATGTGGGACAGACAGACACGGTTGCAGCGGCTGCAGGGGAAAATTGGTTGGTTGGGGTTGGGTGTTGGGTATATATCTAACTTCTTCTTAAATGCTAATATCAAGCCTGCCTCCACCACTTGGTCTGGAAGCTTGTTCCACACACCCACCACTCTCCAGCATTGTGTTTTTATTTCACCCTCGCTGGCAGTAGACGTTAATGTTTTACTTCCTTTATAAAAATAGTGTCATGGCAGAAAAGCCCAAGAGAAACTGTTCCTTAGAAAAACACATTTTGGCCCAGAAAACAGTGATTTCCTGGAAAATCACTGACATTCCAAAATAATATTGGTCCCTAGGAGGGAGACAACATGAAGTTGTGGAGCTGTGAGCCTAGCATCTAGAGGAGGTCATCGTGGTGGAGGCAGGAATGGGAACAACATTGAAGAGGCATCTGGATAGGTCTTTGAATGAGTATGGCATGGAGGGAGATGGAGTTAATGCAGGTGTAGGATTAGTGCGGATAGGCACAATGATTGGTTGCTGTGTACATGTGACTCCATGAATTATCACAGGGAGATAAAACTGGAGAAAGGGTCAAAAGGGGTAGCCATGGATACCCACATGGGCCCAAACTACGTGGAGTAATTCATGCTCCAAGCCTACACAGGCAAGACCTCTCAACTCTTCCTCCGCTACATTGATGACTACTTTGGTGCTACCTTATGCACCCATGATGAGCTCATTGACTTCATCCACTTTGCTGCCAATTTCAAACCTGATCTCAAATTCATGTGGACCATCTCCAGCAACACTCTCGCTTTCTTTGATCTCTCTGTCTCCATCTCGGGAGACAAACTCTCAACAGTAATCTTCCCACCCTGTCCCCTGTAAGGATTCCATTCCTTTCTCTCAATTTCTCCGCCTCCATTGAATATGTACCCAGGATGAGGACTTCCATTCCAGATCATCAGAGATGTCCTTCTTCAAAAAGAAACATGGCTTCCCTCTGCCACCATCAACTCAGCCTCCAACCACATATCCTCAATTACCTCTGCCCTAGCCCCCACACACAAGGACAGGATTCCTTTTACCCTCACCAACCACCCCACATCTCTGCATCCAACACATCGTGCTCTGCCATTTCTGCCACCTACTATGTGATCCCACCACTAGACACATATTCTCCTCTCCTCCCCTCTTTGTCTTCCACAGGGACCGCTCCCTCCATGACTCCCTTGTCCACTCCTCCAGCCCCACCAATTGTCCCCTTGGTACCTAGGCAGAATAATAGTTGATCACAAACTAGATGGCCCAATGGACCTGTTTCTGTGATGTAGTGTTTGATAGGGGAAGCAGAGACACTGATGTGTTTAAGAAAGGTCTAAATTATCCCTGGAATCATCTTAGTATTATGGGCTTTTGGCAGATGGGTCCCACTGGTTGGTCTCCAAGCACTGGCCAACATGGTCTTTTTCCACACTGTATGAATCCATGTCTTGTCTCTAAAACATCGATCCCAAAACAATCCACTAATTGTCCAGAAAAATACAGCTCCCCAGAATAACAAAGATCTCTCAAGAAAACAGTGAACCCACAACAGACAGACACCATATACAGGTTACACCCCAGTTAAGTCAGGTACTTGTAGTCAATCATAGGACCTGCAAGAAGGAAAAACTTCTCCAGAGAAAAAGACCCCCAAAAAACACACAATAGAAAATCACAGCACCCAAAAAATCACAGCTCACGCACTGAAGTAGATTTGAAGGAAAGTACATCTGCAGAATTTCACAGCACATTCAGGAAACAAACTTGCAGGAAAACACTGTCTGCAGGAGTACAAAGCACATTGCAGGATAACACTACGCCAAGAGCTGCAGCACAAGCCACATGGACAAACCTGGCTTTCAGGATTTCTGCCCCCTCAGTGTGAATTGGTCAGCCCCAGGGTGGTGGGTCCAGCCACTGGGAGGGGTGTCTGCCCCAGAAGGCTGGTACACACATGCTGAGATTGAAGTTGCAAGCATTGACATAGAGCCTCCTGGATGGTGGGTATCACCAGCTGCTGAGGGCAGGCTAGGTTACTTTGCAACTCACCTGAAGCCACGCTCAGCGCGAGGAGAGCAGGGAGATTAAAAGTGGCCACCATTCTTCAGCTATTCCTGCCACTGACTGCATAAACCCAAGTCACTTACCACTGAGGAAACAGGAAGGCAGCAGGCGTGGAGCTTCCCCAAGTGATCATTCACAGCCAGTCGAAGCCCACACCCAGAGAAACAAAGAGGTTTTAAATCTTCCACACCCCTATGTTATCTCAGGAGAATCCGTTCTCATGAACTTTCTGAGGTGAGCTGCAATCAACGTCAGTCACACAGATTTCTCCAGCCGGAAAACTGTCTCAAAACACAGAGAAATAAAACACGAAAGTCTGCAGGCATCGTGGTTGAAATAACAGTAAAAAACACAAAGCTGGAGAAACTCAGCAGGTCAAATGGTGTATTTTACATAGCAAAGATAAAAATCCACAACCAACATTTCAGGCTTGAGCCCCTCATCAAGGTATGAGCAAAATGTAGGCAGGTGCCCAAACCGGGCTCAAGTTTGAAACATTGGTTATGTATCTTTATCTTTCCTATATAAAGCACACCGTTTAACCTGCTGAGTTTCTCCAGCATTTTTCCACTCAAAATGTACAGAATGTGTCTTCCTGGCGTTCATTCCCAGACTTGATGTAACTTGCACTTGTGCATCTGACTTACATAAGTGGCATCACTCCCCAGTGCACACCTCCCCTGTGCAACCATGCTGTCCTGGGAATGACCACTGGCACTGCCTGTAGAGCATGGTGTTAGTATTCTGCCTGCCACTTAGTGCAAACCTGCACACCTCACCAACGTATGAACATCCCTGCAATGCACCCCCCCCCCCCCACCGCCCCACAATGTACCCATCACTCTCGCCGTCCTGTTATGGGCTCTTACCTTGACCTCCATGTTTCTGGCCACAGGTTGCTGCCAGCTGAACGTGGCCCTGTTCCAATTATCCCATTCCCACCAATTAGACTGACAACAAAGATTTTTCATCCTGAACACATTTGGGTGTATTATATGGATTTGGGGCTGTTGATTACAGAAATTGCCTTATACTGTTCCTATCACATACCATTTTTTAGATATAACCTATTTTTGTGACTTCATGTTATATTTTAAGTCTTCTAGTATATTGCCCACAAGATAAGCACTTTTGGTCAGTCCAAGAATGTCTGGGCATGAACTCAGTGCAGATGCTATGCAATTGTTGAAGCAGGCCTGGGCATGCTTAGTCAGGATAGATGCAGACAGGCTATAAAAGCAGCTCCCATATACAGATGCTGGGCATTACATTGTTAGAGATTGAACACATGTTGTAGCACATGTTCATCGGGCAATTATATAGTGAGTGTACTTAACAATAGCATTTATTGTCTGCTGACCTTGGTACAGTCAGTGATGAAGCTGGTGAAAGGTTTCACCGAGGAGATTACGACCATGGAAAAGTGGGATCAGGGCAGCTGGAGTCCATCAACGCCGGCCGACTATTGTTGGACACTGATGCAAGAGGCATCAGATGCTGAGTACAAACAAAAACATTTTTATGTTTGAACTAACGCAAGGTGTCGGTGTCATTATGCAATTAAACAGGCTAAATTCAATAAAAGTTAATTTAATGTTTCTCCAACTTCCTGTGTGATACAGCAAATCTGAAATTATCTTTGTATTCAGCTTGAAGTTGTTTATCATAATCTGTTTTTTTTTGAGGAAGCAAACCTTTTGAAAAGAACTTTGTTGTCGAGTGTTACCAAGCCCCTATTCTGTCCGCATCATCTTCTCTGCACCGGACACCAGCTACCATCACCAGCGTCTCAGCACCCCTCCCTGGGTACTGAGTCCCCCCACTTACCCTATTATCCCTGAGGCACCAGTACTCCTTTGCCCCAACTCCAGGTGTTATCACCAGCAGAGACATGGACACTGGAGATGCTGCAAAAAGCATCTGCTGGAGGATCCCAGTGGGTCGAATTGCCTCTTTGGATTCAAGAGGATGGTTGCCGTTGCAGGTCAAGCCCCTGCATCAGAACATCACGGTCGACTCATTAGCATCTCAGCTTCACAGAGTCCCTGGCCTTGGGGTTTGGATGGGGGCTGAAATGTACAGCCTCCACATCACCCCTACAACTCTGCCTGTGTGTTGCACAGGTGCTGAATCTGAGATTGGACAGCTGGGGTTATTTTCTTTGAAAGAGAGGAAGCTGAGATGGAGTGTAGATAGGAAGGACCTGTTTCTCTCTGCTGAGGGAGCGAAAAGGAGACATTCAGGATGAGGGGATTGGAGGAAAGATTTCTTTCAGCCAGAGATTGATAGGACCCGGAACTGTGGGAGAAGGTGGTGCAAGAACAATCTCCCTCACATAAATGCTGAGTCAAAGCATGGCCCAGACCTAGTGCTGGTAAATGAAGGGCATTTGCTGGTTAGTATGGCCATGGTGGGCCAAAGGGCCTATTTCTGAGCATTACTACAGTAATCAGTACTTGGGTGTGGATGCAGGACTACCCTTCTCTGTTTCTATGCACAGTTCCAACAGAGCTCAGCATAAAGAAACTGAAGATGAGAGCAAGCTGGCAATAAACTGAAGATGATCATAGTTAAACAATAGGTCTGTGGATGCTGGGATTGAGTGCAAAACAAAAACGTGCTGGAAAAAAGCAGCAGGTCCCACAGCATCCACAAAAAGTGAAGGGTATCTGACATTTTGAAGCTGGGCCCTTCGTCAAGTAAAGATAATGTGATGTGGGCTCAGTCCAGCAGGACTTATCATCAACAAGAAGGAACTGGTAGAGGAATTAAAGATGTCGTGTATCTATCACCACGGAGGATTCCACAGATCTCCCAGAGGAGCTGGGAATGGGGAAATAAAATAAATTAATATTAGGACACCACGGGTTTCACTTGCACTCCCAACCACTCCACTCCCATCCCCTTCACTCTCCCCCTCTACTCCCAACCCCTCCACTCTCCCCTCCACACTCCCAACCCCTCCACTCTCCCCTCCACACTCCCAAACCCTCCACTCTCCCCTTCCACCTCCTCTCCTCACCTTTCCACACTTCCCATTCCACCCCACCTCCATCACCACCCTTCCTCAACCTCACCCTACCACTTCCCCAGCCCCACCCCCCCCTTCTGAGCAGCATTGAGGACTGGAGCGATCGATGAACCAGACTCTGATAACTGCACATTCCTGCTGACTGGTCGACGGTGAAAGGCTTCATGTGTTTTTGTGCCAGAGTCGGTTGTCCCCTCCTGGAGATTAGTGACCACGGGACAGGGCTCAGCTGATGCCCCACGTGACTTTTCCCTCTGGCTGTTGAGTGCCAGGGTGCTGGCTCAGGCAGACGCTTGAAGAAAACAGGAAGCTGACTTCCTGTGGGGGAGTCGTGGAGGAAACAGGAGCTGCAGGAAAGTGGGAGGTGTTAGTCACAGCGAGCTTTCTTCTTGATCCCCGTCCGTGAGACTCATCACTGACCTGTAGGGTAACTGTAGACGTGTATGACACTTTTATAAACTTCCATCAGGACTCCCCTCAGCCTCCGACACTCTAGGGAAAACAACCCATGTTTGTCCAATCGCTTCTAGACCAGGCAACATCCTGGTGAGAAGTAAAACATGGAGAAAATCAGCAGGTCAAACAGTGCACTTTGGGCTTGGTATGGACAAAATGTGGGCAAGCGCCCGAATAAAATGGTGGGAGGGGAGAGGGCCAGGGGGAGGTGCAGAGGCCCTCAGGCAGGAAGTAAATCAGGTCGCTAAGGGAGGGAGGGCACATCAGCAAACAAGGGGGAGAGAGGGTGGCTTTGTGAATAGAGAGGGAAGGGGGTAGAGAGCTGGAGGAAAGAAGACAGAGGGAATCGGAAGAGAGAGGGAGAACAGGGAGCGGGCTAGTGGAAACTGGAGAAGTCAACGTTAATGCCATCTGGCTGAAGATTGCCATAGGTGTTGCTCCTCCAATTTATGGGTGGTCTTGATTTGACAGTTCATGAGGCCATGGACAGACATGTCAGCATGGAAGTAGGGCACAGAATTGAAATGGTTGGACACTGGGAGATCCCTGTCATTGATGCAGACAGAGTAAAGGTGCTCAGCGAAACAATCTCCCAGCCTGCGTCCAGCTCCTGCAATGTAGAGGAGTCCACAACAGGAGCACTGAATGCAGCAGATAACTCTCGCAGATTCACAAGTTAAGTGTTGCTTCAGTTGGATGGACTGTTTGGCCCCCGAATGGTGGTGAGGGAGGAAGTGTGGGTGCAAATGTGGCACTTCCTGCGGCCACAGGGGAAGGCGCCAAGAGGGCGATTAATGGGAAGGGACGAGAGGTCGAGGGAATCACAGAGGGAGGGGTCCCTACGGAAGGAGGAGAGGGGTTGATGGTAGTGGGATGATGTCGAAGGTGGTGGAAATTATGGAGGATAATGTGTTTGTGGAAGAAGGCAGACATTTCAGGAGAACTGGACTGGAAGACCTCATCTTGGGGACAGATATAATGGAAGTGAAGAAATTGAAAGAAAGGAATAGAATCCTTGCAGGGGACAGGGTGTATTCCGGGGAGTTGTGGGAATTAGTTATGGTTAGTTAGTTAGTTAGTTAGTCCATAATCATCTCTTTCATCTTGTCCACGTTGAGACTCAGGTTGTTACTCTCTCAAGATTTCCCACCTCTTCTCTGTAGAGTGACTCATCATTCCTCCTGATGTGTCATCTGCAAACTTCATGATACTGTTGGAGCTGGATCTGGTGGTGCAGTCGTGGGTCAGAACCATGAACAGGGGCTGGCTAAGCACTCAGCCCTGAGGTGCACCAGTGTTTAGCCTGGCAGTCCTCGACATTCTGCTACTGACCCGGACAGAATTTGGTCTTTCTGTTGGGAAGTCCGGGATCCAATTACACAGAGTTGTGTTGAGTCCCAGCTTCTCCACCTGCCTCTGAGGAATGGTTGTATTAAACGCTGAGGTGAAGTCCACAACCATCAAGAAAGAAGTACAGGAGCATCAAAATCAGAACTGCCAGGCCGGGGAATAGGTTCTTCCAGCAGGCTGTGAGATTATCATCCTTAATATCTATATATGCTTGTTTTGATTGTTTATGTGATCATTATGTACTGTGTATTATGTGTCCACCATGATCTGGAGAGATACTGTTTCACCAGGTTGTACATGTACAGACAGATGATAATGAACTTGAACTTGACACTGTGTAAAGTGACAGCAGAATATAGATCAGATGAATGACAGATGGGATTTAATACCAGCATGTTTGAGATGATCCATTTTAGGGTGTAAAGATGTAAATTAAATGGAAGGCACTAAGAAATGTTGATGAATAGGGAGATGTAGGGGTTCAAAACCATAGTTACTCGAATGTGGAAACACAGATTGATTTGGGAGTAAAGAATACTTAGGGCAGGTTGCATCTGTAGTTGGGGTATAGAATATTGGATGCTATGTTGCGACTTTACAAAACACCTGTTAGGCCGCACTTTGTGCAGCTCTGGTTACCACAATACAGGAGGGATGTGGTTGCACTGGAGAGAGGGCAGAGGAGATTCACCAGGATGTAGCCTGGATTGGAGGACTTTAGTAATGGGGAGCAGTTTGTGTACAATTTTGGTCACCTAACTACTGGAAAGGTATCATTCAGATTGAAAGAGTGCAGAGATTTACTAGGATGTTGCTGGGTCTTGAGTTACAGGGAGATTTGAAAGAGGTATACAAAATTATGAGGGTTATAGATAGAGTAAATGCCAGCAGGCTTTTTTTCCACTGAGATACAAACCAGAGGACATGGGTTAAGGATTAAAGGAGAAAAGTTTAAGGAGAACATTAGGGGAACTGCTTTACAGACAGTGGTGGGAGTGTGGAATGAGCTGCCAGCTGAAGTGGTGAATGCGGGCTTAGTTTTAACATTTAAAAAGAATTTGGACAGGTCCATGGATGGGAGGGATATGGAGGGCGATGGACTGGGTGCAGGTCAGTGGGACTAGGCAGAATAATAGTTCAGCACAGACTAGAAGGGCCAAAGGGCCTGTTTCTGTGATGTAATGCTCTGTGGCAGGGGTGTCAAACTCAAATTCACGGAGGGCCAAAATTAAAAACTTGGACAAAGTCGAGGGCCGAACTAAATATTTATTGAAAATTTTCAACAACATCTGCATGTTTTCTCTTCTTTCAACATATGTAATGTTAAACTTTTTCTTATTAAAAGAAATGTTTAATAATAGTTTTGGATAAACTCTTTCATTGTCATTGTCATATTTCCTTTCGCGTTCTGAAACCATGCACATGACGAGTCAATGAGGGATGATTAAAGCAGTGGTCTTCAAACTTTTACTTCCCACCCACAGACCACCTTAAGCAATCCCTTACTAATCACAGAGCACCAATGGCACAGGGACGCGAGTGGAAAGAAAAAGGTTGAGAACTGTTGTATTGTGGTCACTCCACATCTGATTAGGTTAATTGTTAGGCAAGTGGTCAGAGAAGGACCCCCCCCCCACCCCAAGAAAGGCTTAAATCACAGGAACAAAATAAGCTTCCGTCTCACTGCTCCCAGTCTTACACACAGTCCTGATGTGGAATGTGGGGTTGGAGCTCCACGTTCACCCGAGTTCAGGTGCTGTCTGTGTGGAGTTTATATGCTCTCCCCTTGTCTTGGACCAACAAGTCGGTCGCCTGACGAAGGCACCCGAACCCCCCGTTGAAACGCCGGCGTCTGGGGCAGTGGAGGAATTGGCTAAGAAGAGTGCGTTGCTCCCACCCCCCTCCCATGGTTGGAGAGGGATTAAACTGCGATCTCACGGCGCCGGGCTCGTCTCCAACAAAAGGAGCGGGAGGCGGGGTCCGCCGCGCACAGAGCGAGGGGGAAGGCATCGCCAATGAGACGTTCGGTCTGGCGTCGCCGCTGAAGCGCAGACCCAGCAAGGATGGTCCCCAACTCCAGCTGCGTCTGTGTGTCCGGGAGCCGGGCGGGCTGAGTGCAGTGCTCCGATCCCTGGGATTCGGGACTCTGAGATCCCTCCACACCTCCGGCATCTTCATTTTCACCTTCAGTGTGCATGCGCTATACTGGCGCGGCGGCCAGCAGGCCAACTCTAATATATATTTAATATGATCTTACGGGCCAAATATAATTATATCGCGGGCCAAATTTGGCCCGCAGGCCAGAGTTTGACATGTGTGCTCTATGGTTTTATAAGAGATTGAGTTGTCTTTGTCTGAGGGTGAGGGTGTCCTGATAAAAATATACCACATTATGAAAGACTCTATCATTAAAATCATTTTTCTATGGTAAAGCTATCAAAGATGGAGTATAGGTTTAAAGCAAGAGAAAGGAGTTTTAAAGAGATCCAAGAGCAAATTTTATTTACACAGAAGGTGGTTGATATCTAGAACTTGCTGCCAGAGGGAGTGGAGGGGTCAAATACAATCATTAAGGAAAAGAGTAAAAGAGAGGCGTGAGTAGACATCGGATGACAGGAAAATAATGCTGGACAAGTGGTAATGGGAACAAAGAAATGGCGGATGAACTGAATAGGTATTTTGCAACCATTTTTACTGTGACAGCAGAAATTCAAGCGAGTCAAGGGGAGGTGAGTGCAGTCATTATTGCTAAGGGGAAGGTGCTTTGGCAGCTGAAGGTGGATACATCTCCTGGACCGGATGGACTACAACCTAGGGTTCCAAAGAGATGGCCGAAAAGATTGTGAATGCATTCGTAGTGATCTTTCAGGATTCACTAGAGCTGGGAATGGTTCTAGAGTTCTGGAAAATTGCAAATGTAACTCTACTCTTTAAGAAGGGAGACAGAACATTATAGCCTGACTTCAGTGGTTGGCAAGGTTCTAGACTATTATTAAGGATGAGGTTTCAGGGTACTTGAAAGCCCCAAATAGGCTGGTCAGCATGGTTTCCTTCATGGGAGATCTTGCCTGACAAATCTGTTGGATTCTTTGAGGAAGTAACAAGCAGAATAGTCAAAGGAGAGTCAGTGGATGTTGGATTTTTGGAAGATGAAACGACTGCAGTGGGAGCACATGAGGCTGTTAATTAAATAGGCACCCATGGTATAATGGGAAAGCTACTAGCATGGATGGAAAATTGGCTGCTTGGTAGAAGGTGGAAATAAAGGGAGCCTTTTCTAGCTTGCTCCGGTGACTAGTGGTTTTCCACAGGGGTTGGTGTTGGGTCTGCTAGTTTTCATGCCATATGTAAATTATTTAGATGACAGAATTGATGACTTTGTGGCCAAGCTTGCAGATGATACCAAGGTAGGTGGAAGGGGAGGTGGTTAGTGTTGAGGAAGTAAGGGGTCTGCAGAGGAACTTGGACAGGTTGGGAGAATGGGCAAATAAGTAGAACACAGCACAGGGAAGTTTGTGGTCATGCACTTTGGTAGATGGAATAAAGGTGTAGTCTATTTTCTAAATGGGGAGAGAATTCAGAAAGTGAGGTTCCAAATGAATGGGGGTCCTAGTGCAGGATTCTCAAAAGGTTAACTTGCCAGGGGAGTTGCAGTGGTGTAGGGAAGGCTCTCTTAATGGAGAGGGAAGGGGGTGGACAGCTGGAGGAAAGAAGATGGGAGAAATGTGGAAACTAGCAGAAACTGATATTAACGCTGTCTGGCTGGAGAGGGCCCAGATGGAAAATTAAGAGTTGTCCCTCCAATTTACGAGTGCTCTTGGTGGGACAGTACATGAGGCTATGGACAGACATGTGAGCATGGGAGTGGGGCACAGAAAGGAAGGGTTTGGCCACTGGGAGATCCCTGCCACTGATGCGGGCAGACCGAAGGTGCCCAGCAAAGTCATTTCCCAGCCTGCGTCCGGCCTCTCCAATGTAGAGAAGGCCACAAAGCGAGCACCAAATGCAGGAAATACTGTAACTCCTGCTGATACACAAATGTTGCTTCACTTGAAAGGACTGTTTGGGGACTCAACTGGTGGTGAGGGAGGTGTTATAAAAAGAGTTGCTGCAATGAAATTGCAGGAGGGGGGTAAAGGTAAAGCTACTGAGAATTGTAGAACTGAGAGACCCAGATGCTGGTGAAACCTCATTGGACTCCCAGCTGTCAGATGGAAAAGGTGCAGGAAAGTTCCACCAGGATGTTACCAGGTCGAGGGAGAGGCTGGAAAAATGGGACTGTTTTCCCTGGAGGGAGGAGGCTGAGAAACAGAACGTTGTGCCGCTGCGTTGTGTGTGTGTGTGTGTGTGTGTGTGTGGAGGAGGACGGGGGAGATGAACAGTCAGGTAGTGAGCTGAAGGGCCTGGCGTGCAACAGGACTGTAAGCTGATGGGTGCAAGAGTGGAAGACTGCGGAATAATGATGGTGAGTTGTTAGCTGGGGAATGTGGGTCTGCAGGCAGCTGAGGGCTCGGGTGTCGGGATGGATGCGTCGCTGCATACCAGAGAGCGGCCAACATGAAGCGGGCGGGCAGAGCACAGGCTGGAGATCGCGCTTCGTGGCGGGGGCGGCAATTATGTGGGGAGTTGGGGGCAACAGGGCTGCTGACCCCTCGTGAGGGGTACGGAGTCACGGGGCGGGGGATTCGGAGCTGCGGGGGTGGCGGATGCGGAGCCTTAGTGTCGCGGGCGGGAGTATGGAGCTGGGGGGGGGGGGGGGGGGGGGGTGCGGAGCCTCAGTGCCGCGGACGGGGATGCGGAGCCTCAGTGCTGCGGATTAGGGTGCGGAACCGCAGTGCTACGGGCTGCGTCAGTCGTTGCGCGGCGGGCGGTGGGAGCAGCGGCTGCGTAGACCCTGCCGGAAAACAGTGACCGTGGGAGAAGGTAAGGTTGAACCCCTGGAAAAGGAAGGAAGGAGGGATGGGGAGGTGGAAAAGGAAGGAACGAGCGGAGGACAGTAGGGTTGTGAAGTTGGTGGGGGATGGGGGGCAGTGCGGGGAGAATGGAGCGTGAGAGCGACGCAGGAGGGCAGTGAGGGGAGAACGAGGGGTGAAGAGGGAGGGAGAGAGGAGTGAAACGGAAGGAGAGGAAAGGAAAAAAAGGGAGACGGGAGAGAAAAGGGGAGTATGATAGAGGTAGGGGAGAAGGAGGGAAGGAGAGAGAGAGAGGCGGGAGGAGAGCGTGAGCACATGGGAATAGATGACCACATCAGCCAGCTTGATCTCTGCGCTTGAAGCGAGAGTCCTAGCTCAATGTGTCGTGCATCCCATAGATTGGTTCTGTGGATAACACACATTTCCAGAGAAGGAGTAGGGGACCAGCAGTCAGAGGAAGGAGGCAAGGAAACCTCAGAGACCTCACTCCAAGGTTTTCGGTAACAGCCCCTTCCATCCAATTACATCCAAGTAACCTACAACGTTTTGAAGGGTGGGAGGAAACCGGAGGACTTGGAGGAAACCCAAGCAGGACGTACAAACTCCTTACAGACAGCGCAGGATTCGAACTCGCGTCGCTGGCGCTGTTACAGCGTTAACAGCAACGCTTACTGTGCCGCCCTTTGTGGTTGTCACAGCCAAGGTCACAGCTCCTATCCGAGGGGAAGGAGATATTCCAAGACATTTGGACAGATCTAAGGGGTGATGGACTAATGCAGGAAAGTGGTACTAGCCTAGAAAGCTGCGTTAGTTAGTTAGCATGGGCGAGTTCTGTGCTGTGTGATTCTAGCGATCGGGATGGGAGTTCGAATCCCACGCTTTCCGTAAGGAGTTTGCATCTTCTCTCCGTGTCTGCGTGGGTTTCTTCCAAGTGTAATTACTATTTCCAAGTGTAATTACTAATTACTATTAATCGAGATGGCAGAGATCGACAGCATCGAGTCCACGCTGCTGAAGATCCAGCTGCGCTGGGTGGGTCACGTCTCCAGAATGGAGGACCATCGCCTTCCCAAGATCGTGTTATATGGCGAGCTCTCCACTGGCCACCGTGACAGAGGTGCACCAAAGAAAAGGTACAAGGACTGCCTAAAGAAATCTCTTGGTGCCTGCCACATTGACCACCGCCAGTGGGCTGATCTCGCCTCAAACCGTGCATCTTGGCGCCTCACAGTTTGGCGGGCAGCAACCTCCTTTGAAGAAGACCGCAGAGCCCACCTCACTGACAAAAGGCAAAGGAGGAAAAACCCAACACCCAACCCCAACCCACCAATTTTCCCCTGCAACCGCTGCAACCGTGTCTGCCTGTCCCGCATCGGACTTGTCATCCACAAACGAGCCTGCAGCTGATGTGGACATTTACCCCCTCCATAAATCTTCGTCCGCGAAGCCAAGCCAAAGAAGAAAGAATTAATCGGGAAGCACAGGCTGGTGAACTGAAAGGGCCTGTTACCTGTTACTGTGCTGTATGTCTAAATTTAAAAAAAAACACCCCTTCCCCTCCAAACCCTCAGCTCCTCTCCCCTCACACCTGAATCCCTTCCAGTTGTCTTCCTCCTTGCTGACCTACAAGCTTTGCCCCTTCCCCTCACCTCTCATTATGCATCGCCTGGTGAGTGGATGTGACTGAGAGGGATGAAATCAGCAAGATCATTTGAAGCCTATAAGGGTGAAGCAGACAGCCCAGGTGGAGGTGTTGGGGAGAGCTTGGCCACTGGACGGTCAGGGTGGGGGGGGGGGGCGGACATTCCAAGAAGCAGTCGGCAGTCCAGGACAGGGAACAGTTTAGGTGGAGCTGAGAATCGTCATCAGGTTGTTTTCCGGTTGGGAGGAGCAGTTTGGTGCAGGGATGAATTCAAACCATTTCCTGGAGCAACCTTCCTAGCAACACCGAGTCAGTCACCGATCCTGACATCAGGGTTGTTCCATGATTTGCAGCCCCGTGGTGGTGGGGTTCCCTCTCTGCTGGTCGTGGTGGTCACCAGCTGCCCCAGGATGATGGCTGGGCTTCTTGCACCCAGTTCTCACCCTGATCACTGGGAGGTCAGGTAGGGGTCATTTTGAGATCACGAGTGTTATATAGTCGGGCTAATGTGTACTATTTTGTAACCATGTAAGAATACACCCTTCTCACTCTACTAACTGTAGTGCACCACTGCGGGACTTTGTATTTGTATATGTGAGTGTGAACAGTTTCCTAAGATGGTGGAAGGTATCAGTAAGTAAAGTCTCTTCTGTTATTTGAATCTCTACGTTATTTCAGAAGCCTCCCAAGTAACTCAAGAGACATAACATACACCCCACAGTAGTGCACTACAGTGTATTCTTACATGGTTAGAAAATAGCTCATATTATCCTGACTATATAACAGCGGGGATTGATGGCGTTGGTTTGGGAAGGGATTGACCTGCGGTCAGAATGTTTCCTCAATAACCGGGTTTGCTGGGGCCAAACTCTGCCTTGATGTCGATCACTCTCACCTGACCCCTGGAACCCAGCAGGAGTTTTCCATGTTTGCCGATGAAACTGTGGCAAGGGATAAAGAGAGGTCGGAGCTCTGGGGGCAGAGAGCAATAGGGTAGAGGCGTTTATGATTTGCATTATTTAACAGCAACTGGTAATGGAGAAGAGTGGTTGCGAGACCCTCGGTGATGGTGGGCTCTCCTGTCCCGGAACGGGAGTCTGCTGGCCAGCATGGTGAGCGAGCGGCTCCATCCATGCCCGGGAGGCTTCACCAAGGTCTTCGGCCAGCATGTGTGGATATTGGGAAATTGGGGCTTCGCCCAAAGATTAGTGTGGTGGTTTGTGCCACGCTGATTCAGCGCCAGCGGTTCGAATCCTGTGCTGTACGATCTCCCCGTGTCTGCGTGGGTTTCCTCTCATCCTTCAAAACGTACAGGGGTTATAGGTTAATTGGGTGTCACGTGGACTGAAAGAGCCTGTATGCAAAAAAAAAGTTTTCCTTGAAGTGATTAGTGTGATAAGAAGACGAATGGGCGACGAATCATGCAGAAAAGAAGGGAATGGAACACAAAAGTCTCCAGACGCTGTGTGATGGTAGAAAAAAACACACCAAATGCTGGAGGAACTCAGCTGGCATTTTCACCATCTAAAGGAGACAAAGATATATTTATTGCCAGCATGTCAGGCTTCAAGGAATAAGCAGGAAAATCTCAGAAAGTCTCAGAATTCAAACAATGGGGGAGGAATCCAGACCAACAAAAGGTATTAATTGGATGTGATAAGGGACGAGGTAGAATTCATGTCTGTGGGGAAAGGAGATGGAATGGAGAGACAGAAGGAAGGGGACTGGGAAAGGATAGGGGGTCAGACCGGGATGGACTCTCGCCAGGATGTTGAGTCTGGAAACTGGGCGCAGTCTCAAGGAAAGGTCGTTGTTTCATGCCCCGGGGTGGAATTCTCTCCCCATGGAGGGGCCCCGGCTCCTCGCTGTGAGTATATTCAAGGCTCACGGCTCCCCCCCGCCCCGCCATCCCTGCAGCTCTCAAGCTCTACGACCATGTACTCACCCGGACTCACTTCCACAGCCACGATGTCTTCCAGACTTTCGCGTTTTACTCATATTTCAAGGGCGAGTCTTGGGGAGGGGAGGTTGATCAATACGTGATCTGAATTGCAGAGAAGTTGGAAGAGCTGAGCGGCTTTGCTCTTCGTCAACTTTAAGGTCAAGTCCACCATCAAACCTGCTGTTGGTTGGTTCACTGCCCCGAGGAGAGGCACTCCAATTCCTCAACCCTGCACACCTTGCTGGGTTCCCTGAAACGGGGGCAGCTCCTCCTCTGAGTGAATGGTGACTGGTCTAATTCAGAATGTAATCTGCTTAAATGTGGCCTCCCTCTTCCTGCATCGTTTAAATGTGTCTGACAGAACGTTTCCCCTCGCACTTCACAGGTTGTAAATATAACTCATTAATGTTGCTTCCCATCTATCACCCTGAGCTCAGGCCTCTGGTTCAGATCCAACGCCCTGGATTTGGTCTTTCTGCCAGGGGCAAGGGTGTGTGGGGCTGGGTCCGAGGGGTGAGCGCGGGGCTTGGGGCCACAAGGGACTGAACGCTGCACTCTCTGTCCTCATGCTGACTGCTCGGTACTTGGGTGTGAAGATGGATGGTGAAGTGTGCCAGAGTAAAGCACTGACTGTCCTGCCGACGGACTGGAGGAAGTGGGTCAGGTCCAAGTACATGCACCTGCGACAGCTCAGGCGCTTCCGGAGAGCGGGGGAGGTGAAGGTAACGGAGGGTGGGTGGGCGAGTTGTCAGTCCCACGTCGTCGCTTCCCCCTCCCCCCACTACCCACCGTGTGAATCCCCCCTCCACCTCCCCCATGTGATCGCCCCTCTCTCTGTCCGTCACAGAATCAGCGGCTCTGCCCCCCCCCCCAACCCCCTCCGCCGCCCCTCATTTACCCATCTCATCCTCCTTGTCCCATCGCGTCTCTGTCTCCGTTGTGCCCCCGCCCCGTCCCCGCCGTGGTCTGTGTGCTCTCTATAGATGGAACACGGAGCCACTGCCCGTTGCGTATGACGGTGACGCTCCCTCGGTGTCTTCGATGGTCGAGGCACAAGTTCTAACCCGCCGTCGGTTGCTGTGAAGGAGTTGTTCACGTCGAACCGCAGCAAGATCAGGAGCTGGACGCAAATCCTGAATGAGGACTGGAAGAAATTGCGGGTGCAGCCGGTGACCAGAACCACGTTGGCAGTGGTGGGAACGGTGAACCGCAAGGTCAGTGGGTGCCTGGTGGGGTAGGGACCAGGGGTGAGGGGCACTCACACTCACAAGTACTTCCTGACACACACACACTCACAGGTACTCCTTGACACATTCACAGGTATTGCCTGACACACACATACTCACAGGTACTCCCTGACACTCCCAGATACTCTCTGACACATTCACAGGTATTCCCTCACACACACACACACACACACACTCATTCACAGGTACTCCCTGACACTCCCAGATACTCTCTGATACATTCACAGGTACTCCCTGACACACTCCCAGATACTCTCTGACACATTCATAGGTATTCCATCACACACACACACACTCACTCACTCACTCACTCACTCACTCACTCACTCACTCACTCACTCACTCACTCACACACTCACTCACTCACTCACACACACACACACAGGTACTCCCTGACACACATCCAGATACTCTCTGATACATTCACAGGTACTTCCTGATACACTCATTCTCCCAGATAGTGCCCAACACCCTCACAGGTATGTAAAGGGTTGGAGAGATAAGTCATGAAACTACCGACTGGGAACCTTATACGAGAGACAGCGAAGTTGTTGGAGAAGATTTGAAGGAACTGGTTGTCGGTTCACTGGGAAAGCAGGGGCTGATCAGAAGGAGTCAGCTTTGTCCAAGCGAGATCACTTCTCACAAGTCTTGAGTATGTTGAGGAAGAAACAGGGTGAAGGCAGAGCAGGAGACGTCTAGGAGATCAGCTGGAAAGTTGGGCAGAACAGTGGCAAGTGTGAAGGAATGCATTTGGGGAGGTCCAATTCTGGTTGGACACATCAAGGGTACAGGCTTCAGGTGTGGACACAGACAGGATGGTGGGTATGTGAAACCAGCTTCTGGACATGATGCACAAGGCATTGGACAAGGACCTAAAGGAGTTGAAGTATATGGGCCAGTGGAGGGAGAGGAGAAGTGTCTGTAGGCATTATGGTCAGCATGGTTGTGATGGGCCAAAGGGCCTGTTCCTGTGCTGTATGTGGAGCCAGAGACATGTACCCACAGACAGACATGCATGGATGTTCCACAACTCCTGCAGTGAAGCAGTCAGACATGAGTGGCTGCAGCCTAGTGCCCACCTGGGGAGGGGGTACAGTGGATGGTCATTCCCTGCCTGCTTCCTCACATCTTCCCTCTGTCCACTCTTTCACATAGTGTGTAGTGGAGAGTTCACTCCTGTCCAAGAGTCAGACTGTGGTCCAGAAGATCTTGAGCCCAGTGGCCATGGGCCCAGTCATGTATTCATGGGCTCCACTGCAGCAGAACTTCATGGTACGTGGATAGTCTGTGTATGGGGACCGTGTGTGAGCTGGACATGGTACATGGATGGTCTGTGTGTGGAGTCCGTGAGGGGGGTGAACACAGTATGTGGACGGTCTGTGTGTAAGCTGGACGTGGTACGTAGGCAGCCTGTGTGTTGGCACTGTGTGGATATGGATGTGTGTGAGCTGGACATGGTATGTGAATGGCACTGAAAGGAACTGGACATGGTACGTGGACGGTGTGTGTAGGCACTGTGAGGGGACTGGAAATGGTATGTAGATGGTCTGCATGTGGGCATTGTGTATGAGCTGTGATCCCTCTGTCTAACTCTGCTCCTTGTTCAGGTGGAAGATGAGACGGTTCTACACAACATCCCTTACATGGGAGATGAGGTGTTGGAGCAAGATGGAGCTTTCATCGAGGAGCTGATCAATAACTATGATGGGAAAGTGCATGGAGACAGAGGTGGGTCTGAGGCCTGACCCATATAATGGGAGGAGTGGATGGGACTCTGGTGAAATGCTGTGGCTAGGGATTCTTACTGGTACCAGCTGGCAGTCACTGAGCCATGCCAGTGTATGTTTCCTAACTCCCAGATCCCATTCCTCACCTGATCCCAGTCCCTTACCTCGGAAACCCAAATGCCCACTGAACACTGCCCATTCCTGCAGAAACATGCTGGAGGAGCTCAGCAGGTCATAGAGGATCCCTGGAAAGCAGGGTGCCGATGTTTCAGGCCTGAGCAATGGGTGTGGTGTGACCTGCTGAGTTCCTCCAGCACTGTGCATTGTATCAGATCCAAGCATCTGCTGACTCCCAGTTCCTGCAGCTCCCATTCCGAGATCTAATGCTTCTGTTTCCCACATAGCTTCTGCACTCTACTGCCCTATCCCCAGAGCTCATATTCCCGGCAGTCTACATTCCAATTCCCTGATTCCCACTGCTAGCTGGATGGTCCCAGTGACACTCCTCCCTACCTCCCCATGAGATGACCAATGCTAAAAGGTTCCAGGCAAGGGCTTGACTGTTGAAGCCTTAGAGGAGGAACTCGTTTCCGAGGGCTTTGAACCATTGGAATCATCCGCTCAGATAATGCTGGAGGTAGAGTTGTTGAACAGATTGACAGCACGTCAAGCCCCTGACTCTCAGGTCCAGCATTGTCTGTGTAGAGTTTGCACATTCTCCTTGTGACTCCGTGGGTTTATCCTGAGTGTTCCAGTTTCCTCCCACATTCAAAAGACATGCTGATCAGTGGGTAAATTGGCCCCTACCCAGGGAGGCCTGTGACTAGTGGTGAGCTTCAAAGATCAATGCTGGGACCATTGTTGTTTGTCATCTATATCAATGATCTGGATGATAAGGTGGTAAATTGGATCATCAAGTTTGCAGATGACATTAAGATAGGAGACATTGAGGCAAGCAAGGAGGCTTTCAAAGCTTGCAGAGGGATCTGGACCAGCTGGAAAAATGGGCTGAAAAATGGCAGATGGAATTTAATGCAACCAAGTGTGAGATGTAACAGTTTGGAAGGACAAACCAGGGTAAGACATACCCAGTAGGGCACTGGGAAATGTGGTTGAACAGGGATCTGGGAATACAGATGCATAATTCCCTGAAAGTGGCATTACAGGTGGATAGGGTTGTAAAGAGAGCTTTTGGCATATTCATAAATTGAGTACAGGAGTTGGAATTTTTATAGTAAAGTTGTGTAAGGCATTGATGAGGCCAAATTTGGAGTATTGTGTGCAGTTTTGGTCACCTGACTACAGGAAAGATTTCAATAAGATAAATAGTGCAGAGAAGATATGCTAGGATATTGGCGGGATTTACAGGGAAAGGTTAAACAGGTTAGGACTTTATTCCCTGGAGCATAGAAGAATGAGGGGAGATTTGATTGAGGAACATAAAATTATGAGGAATATGGCCAGAGTCAATGCGAGTCAGGTTTTTCCACTGAGGGTAGGTGAGTTACAAATCTCATGGGTTAAGGGTGAAAGGGAAAAGTTTAGGGGGACATTCGAGGGAACTTGTTCACACAGAGAGTGGTGGGGGTGTAGAACGAGCTGCCAGCTGAAGCGGTGAATGCAGGCTCAATTTTCACATTTAAGAAAAATTTAGACAGGCTGTTAGGAATATGGATGGCTATGGACTAGGTGTAGGTCAGTAGTACTCAGTAGAATAATGGTTAGGCACAGACTAGAAGGGACTGTAATGTGTGAGTCAAACAGTGAAATCTGGGTGAGTTGGGAATGTGGGGGATTCAACCAGGTTATAGATCATGGTCACCCTGAACTCGGAGGGTGAAAGGCCTGTAGCCATGTTGTAACTCTTTAGACTGAGACAGATGATTGGAGTGAGGGGAGTGAGGAAGATCAGACAGGAAGGAGAAGCTGAGACCAAACGCAGGTCATCTTCCATACCCAACCAGACTGGGAAGGGAGTAGGAAGGAGACTGGAGGAAATGGCAGGAAGTTCACGTTGGGTGGGCTCTGCCCTTCAGTCAAATCAGACCTGATTTTTTACCACTTTCCTGTGTTAACACCTGATCTCTGTCTTCAATCCAAGTAACCGAGCCCTGTCTGGTTTCTGGGTGAAAGCGGTCCAACAATTCACCAAGCACTGGGTGAAGATATTTCTTCTCATCCAGGATGGTGGGGAGCGAGAGGAGTCACGTGATGGAGTAGTGGCCGGACGGTGAACTCCAGCCCTCTCCAGAAAAGTCGGGAAAAACAAGAGAAAATACAAAGGCACAGAAATACAAGTTAAAGAAAAGTGAGTATAAAGGTGGAAAGAAGATGGAGACAAAAGAAGAAAAATCAAAATCAACGGTAAGAAGAGAGGAAGAGAAGACAACGGAGGAAAAAGGTGAAGGCCTTACCTGTCCGAAGAGGCCCGCTGTGGAGAGAGGAGCCCACTACCTCAGGTCGGTAGAAAAAGAACTACATCAATGGCTCACAGAGCCGAGTAAAAGTGCGCAACCGCGCATGCGCGACTCCTCGCGCATGCGCGATGCGCATGAAAAAAAACACACCGACGGGAGGGGGGACCAGCTGGGGAGTCGATCTCCACAGCCGGCAACGACAGCTGCAGAACACCTGCAGCAAGAAGAGACCACAGAAAACAATGAAAACAAGAA
Source organism: Narcine bancroftii (assembly GCF_036971445.1). Classification (NCBI taxonomy): domain Eukaryota; kingdom Metazoa; phylum Chordata; class Chondrichthyes; order Torpediniformes; family Narcinidae; genus Narcine; species Narcine bancroftii. The sequence continues at coordinate 82,244,903 of NC_091480.1, forward strand.
AGAAGAGAAGGAAAGGGCAACAAAGAAACAACAGATGGCCAACCCAGAGGAAGAAGAAGAGGAAGAATACAGTGAAATAGATAAAGGAAAAGGCAAGGTAAAGGATATACTTGCTCTTGTTAGAGGATACATGGAGTCATTTAAAGAATGGCAAACACAGGAATTCAATGATTTAAGAAGAAGAATAAACAACACAGAAGAGAAAGTGAATAAAATAGATATGACCTTAACAGAAATGGGGGAAAAAATGGACAAGATGGAAGAACGGGCAATAGCATCAGAAATGGAGGTAGAAAACTTAAAAAAGAAATTGGAGGAATCTAATAAAAAAACTAAAGAGACACAAGAACTACTAGCTCAAAAAATAGATATAATGGAAAATTATAACAGAAGAAATAACATAAAGATAGTGGGCCTTAAGGAAGATGAAGAAGGCAAGAATATGAGGGAGTTTATAAAAGAGTGGATCCCTAAGACCCTAGGATGTCCAGAACTACAGCAAGAAATGGAAATAGAAAGGGCACATAGAGCATTGGCCCCTAAACCACAACCACAGGATGGTGGGGAGCAGCATTGATGGGCCTAATTTTTCTCCAAAGTGGTATGGTCTAATCGGCTGGTTATTGTCTCCATTTGACAACAAGCAGCAGTGAAAACCCAGGCAACAACTCCTCACAGACCCTGGCATCAAAGCACAACCCAGGTACTCCAAATCCCTTTCTGTCCAAGAATCAACTCTGTGCAACTCAGTACATTACACCCAGTACTGTTCCTGAGCTCATGATCAGTGAAAGATGTTAGAACATGGAACAGAACTTACCAACACAATACAGGCCATTCAGCCCACAATGTTGAACTGACCTATGTAAACTATTTTACCCTTCTCTCCCTCACGTCCATAACCTATTTTTCTTGTGTCTAAGAGCCCTTTAAATCCCCCTATTGTAACAGCTTCCATCACCACCCCTGGCAATGCATTCACTCATCACTCTCTGAGTCAATAAACTTACCTCTGCTATCTCCCCTAAACATTCGCCTCCTCACCATGTCCTCTGGTATTGTTGTCCCAGGAGAAAAGGGTGCTGCGGGTGTTGTCTGTGGGATTCAAACCTGCGTCTTTTCCAGAGTGTGGTTTTCTCAACGATGAGATCTTCACTGCACTGGTGCGAGCTCTGAGCCAGGAACTGGATGGTGAGGTGGGGGTACAGGCGGCCGTACGCAGCTCCGGGAAGCACAACCTGAAGCGTGAGCGAGAGGAGCTGCAGGCTGGCAGAGAAAGTACTGACAGCGGTGAGTCCCAGTCCTGACATGTCCAACTACCCACATTCCAGCGGTGAGTCCTGACCACGATGCATGCCAGCAATGAGTCCTGGCCCCGATATGTCCCAGCAGTGAGTCCTGGCCCCGAAATGTCCTAAATCCCAGCAGTGAGTCCTGGCCCTGGTAAGTCCCACAACCCAGTAGTGAGTACCAACCCCCAATACAGCCCATGACCCAGTGGTAAATCCTGGTCCTGATTGTCCCACGACCAGTGGTGAGTTCCAGCCCCGATACATTCCTCTTCCCAGCGGTGAGTCCTGCCCCAATACCTCCCATGTCCCAGCGGTGAGTGCCAACCCCGACATGTATCACAGCCCATTGTCTGGCCCATTTAAAACCCTGAGCAGCTGTGGGGCAGGAGTTCCCAAACAGACCTAGTGACACAGTAGCAACAATTTTCTGGAAGATAAGATGGAGCTGAGGAGGCTTCCTGTGAGGTTCTGGTCAGGATCAGTCTCCTGTGACTGCACTCCCAGCCTCACTCTCACACATTGTCTCATTGTGGGAGCTTTTCATGCACCACCACTGCCTCAACTCCACCACATCTCGTTAAGCACCAGTCACAGGCATTGAACTGCCAACACTGGCCAGGGGAACCTGCCAGTAAACCATGAAGTCTCTCCACCCTCAACACAGCCAGATAACTCAGAAGTGGTCAGGAGTAGAGAGAGGGAGGGTGGGGGGAGTGAGGAGAGGGAGGCAGTGAGAGGGGACAAATGATATGGCAAAAGGTAATAGTATAGCAAGTGGGGCAATGAGGCAGTCAATGGCTCAGTTGAGGGTTCAAATGGATAGGGGCAGAGGGTTGCCCAGGATGGGGAATAATCTGGGACCAGGATGGGGACTGGGATGTGGAACGAGAACAGCTTGGGATCAGGAAATAGGATAGGATTGGAATTAGATGGGTCCGGGAATGGGATAGGACCAGGAATGGGTTGGGACTGGGAAAGGTGTGGGAATGGGATGGTGAAAGGAATGAGATGGGACCAAGAACGGGATGGTGAACAGGATGCGACCAAGATGCAGTTTCTCAGCTTTGAGTTATTTTACAGGACCCACAGATCGAACAAGCCGTCGTCTCCCACCTGACAAGATCTTCAAAGCGATCGCACTTATGTTCCCCGACAGGGGGTCATCAAAGGAGCTGAGACAAAAGTGAGTCCCATCTCTCCCTCTCTCATCCTTTACCCCTTCTCTCTCTTGCCCTCTCCCCGTCTTTGACAAAGCCATGCTGACTGTCCCTAATTAGACCTGGCCTTTCCAAATGATCATTAATCACCTTCAGAAATCGTTTCTGGAAATTTGCCCACCAATGACGTGCAGCTCACAGGTCTGTAATTGGCAAGCTTTTCCTTGCTACCCTTGACCACGTTAGCTAACCTGTAATCATCGGGAACCTCAGGTAAAAACATACAATGCTGGAAAAGCTCAGGAGGTCAAACAGTGTCCTTTATGTAGCAAAGGTATAATGAGACAATGAGAAAGTGAGGTTGGGAGTGCAGTCACAGGAGACTGATCCTGACCAGAACCTCACAGGAAGCCTCCCTCAGCTCCATCTTAACTTCCAGAAAACTGTTGCTATTGTGTCACTAGGTCTGTCTGGGAACTCCTGCCCTACAGCTGCTCAGGGTTTTAAATGGGCCAGACAATGGGGTAGTGTCTTCCAGGCTGTGAGACATGTCAGGGTTGGCACTCATCGCTGGGACATGGGAGGTATTGGGGCAGGACTCACCACTGGGACGTGGGACAATCCCATACATAACTGAGGTTTCAGGTTTGAGCCCTTCATCAAAGGATGAGAAAATGCTGGCAGGCATCCGATCAAAAGGGTGGGGGGGAGGGAGTGGCAAATGCAGATAATAGGTGGAGAGAGGAGGGAGGGGACAGCAGTGATGAGGGGGAGGAAGGATGGGTGGGTGGGTAAGGGGGAAGGGAAGGGAGAATTGGAAACACTGGATAGAGGGAGGGGAAAGAAAAGGTGATTAAGTTTAGCAGAAAGCAGTGAGGTCCCATCTGGCTGGAGGGTGCCCAGACGGAAAATAAAGTGTTGTTCCTCCAATGCAGGTGAGGGCTGAGCTGATAGTGGTGGAGGGGAAGCCACGTTTGTGGAAGAAGGCAGATATTTCTGAAGATCTGGACAGGAAGACCTCATCTTGGGAGTAAATGTGACGGAGACAGAGAGATTGAGAGAAGGGGATAGAATCCTTGCAGGGGACAGGGTGTGAGGAAGTGCAGTCCAGGTGGTTGTGGGAGATGGAAGGTTTATAGTATTATGTCGGTGGAAAGCTTGTCTCCCGATAAGGAGACAGAGAGATCCAGGAAGGGGAGAGTGTTATCAGAGATGGTGAGTTTGAGATCAGCTGGAAGTTGGCCGCCAAGTAGATGAAGTTGACAAGCTCATTGCGGGTGGATGAGGCCGCCCCGATGTCGTCGTTGATATGCTAGAGGTAGAGATGGTGGGGGGGGGAATCTTGCCTGTGTCACTGTGTAGCATGGATTGCTCCTCAAAGCCCACATACACACAGGCCATATCTGGGACTCATGGGGGGTACCCTGTATTTTAACCTTTGCAACATAAAAGTCACTGTTTGACCTGCTGAGTTTCTCCAGCACTTTTGTGTTTTTACTTCAACCACAATGTCTTGATTTTCATGATTTACCAGGAACCTCAGGTGGTCAGTGAGGATTCAAACTGCAGTTAAAACTCCAACAGTCTCTTCCCTCACCTCCCACAGCAGCCTGGGAGATCCTGTCTGGCCTTGGTGACTTAGCCACCTTTCAGACGTCGAGGATCTCCTCATTATTTATAGATGCCTGCACCAGACCTTCACCTTCCCCCTTCAGTGAAAATTCATCGACAAAGTCAGTTTCCTTTGGAACCACTGATGAAAATTATTCATTTGGGAACTCCAGCTCCATGTACAGATCCCCCAGCCGTTGTCCTGGACGAGCCCCATTCTCCCACGGATATTAATTTTCCCCTTGTACAATTAACTTAATCTGCCAGTCATGTTTCAAAACCCCTCTGCCTCAATTACATACTTGCCTACATTCCATGGGCTCTGTACGTAGGGTAGGGTCCGCGCTGAGTGTTGAGAGGGTTGCATGTGGAATCTATGCTCTGGGATGGAGTTTATGTTGTGGGATCTGCGCCATGGGGTCCTGTGGGCGGGATGGGGTCCACGCCATGAGGTTCGTGTTGTGGGTCTGCACCTTGTTGTGCATGTGAACCGTGAGGTTTTTGCTGTGGGTCCATGCCATAAGGTTTGCGTTGTGGGTCCGCACCATGAGGTTCGTGTTGTGGGTCTGCGTGGTCAGCCTGCGCTGTCAGTGCCGGGGTCTCAACTTGCTGCAGACTTGCTGGCTTGTGTCACAGGTACTGGGAGCTGACGGAACGGTGTGACGGATCAACACTCCCTCCTGAGTGCACCCCCAACATCGACGGCCCCAATGCCAAGTCAGTGCCACGGCCGCAGTCTCTCCATTCCTTTCACACCCTCTTCTGCAGGCGCTGCTTCAAGTACGACTGTTTCTTGCACCGTGAGTGCCAGAGATTACAGGTGTCACGCTTGGGAGGTGACGAGAAGGGGCCTCAGGAAACGTACATGTCCCTGGGAACTGGTAGAAGCAGCTTCTTCACCAGATAGCATGGAGAGAGGTCAGAGTGATGGGGGGGTGGGGTCAGGGAGGTGAGAGAGTGAGGGGGAGAGGGGGTAATGAGAGAGAGGGAGAGAGAGAGTGGGGAATGAGGGGAGAGAAGAGAGGGTAGGGGGGAAAGATGGGGAAGGAAAGAAGGGTGAGGGGAGGGGGATGGTGAGATGGGGTGAGGGGGTTGGAAGTGTGAGAGAGGGGAGGAAGATGAAAAAGAGGAGAGAGGAGTAAGGGGGAAGGATGGGGTGAGAAAGAGAATGAGATAGTGAAAGATGGGAAGAGGAGGGAGAGTGAGGGGCATGAACATGTCTGTGCATGTGTTCATGTATGTGCATCTGTGTGTATGTACGTGTACATGTGTGTATATGTGTACATGTATATACATATGTATACATGTGTGTATGTATATACAGGGTGTCCATTTATTGCATGCATGTCCAGGTGTGTGTGCATGTACATGTATATACAGGTATATATGTGTGTACATGAGTGTGCGTGTTGCTGCTGGCCCCATGATCCATTTCTCCAGCAGCTTTCCATGCGACGCCCAACATGTACAAGCGGAAAAACCGGGAACTGTCGGTGGCTCTGGAACAGTGTGGCAACAACTGCTTCCTCCTGCTGGTAACCACAACACTCCTCAACCCTTCACCCTGACCCTCACCCCTCAACCTGACCCAACACCCTGACATCCCCCAACTTGACTCCTAGCTCAACCTGGTCCAAAACCCTGACCACTCACTCCTCACCCTGACCCATCACCCTGACATGACCTCAACGTGACCCCTCACCATGATCCCCTGACCCCTAAACCTTCACCCTTCACAAATCCTATCCCACTCCCACCTTCACTTCCAGGTCCATATAGATTTGCGTGTTCAGGATGGGGTCAAGGGTCAGAGTGGGGATAGGGATGGTGGTCAGGGTGGGGATTGGAATGTGGTCAGGGTGGGGTTTTGGGTAGGGATTGAGATTGGGTCAGGATCGAGTTTAGGATGGGGTCAGGGTGGGGTTCGGGATGGATCAGGGTGGGGTTTGAGATGGGATCAGGGGTCAGGGTGGAGTTTGGATGGGGTCAGGGGTTGGACTGGATGTCGGGGGTTCAGGATCAGTTCAGTTGTTGGGGTAAAGCTGAGTCGACAAGACCTGATTGGTTGCTGGTTCTTGGGCAGGACGGAGCCAGGGAATTTTCAGCCTCTCTCTCCGCCAATCAGAGCCGGACCCGTAGCCGGCGCAGCGCAGGCCGGCGGCGGAGGAACTATCCTGGCTCCAGGGCCGTGGACCCCGATGCCCGGGAGGCCGACAGTGACCGGGAGTGTAGCGGTGACAACTCCCACAGCTTCTCGGGTAGGTCTGTTGGCCACCTCCCTGGGACCCCCTCCCTTGTCGCACCCCCCCCACCTTGCTCCTCTTCGCTGGTCCACCCTCCTCGCCACCCGCCCCCGTCCTCCCCACTCGCTGGACCACCCCCTTGCATCCCGCCCCCATGCTCCCCTACTCACCACACCATCCTCCTCATCGTCTGCCTCATTTGCTGCTCTCCTCCTTGCCCCCTCCCCCACTTGCCAGAACACCCCTTGCCTGATCTCCTCTCGCTGCCCCCCTCCCCTTGCCTCTACTGCCCTCTCACTAGAACCAACCTCACTGGATTTCCCCTCACCGGACCATCCCATCGCCAGTCCCTCACATTGGACACCCTCTCACTGGTTCACACTTACCAGACCACCCCCTCTCCCCAGACCCTCCTGAACCTTCCCCCTGGACCCCACCACTATTTCTGCTAAGACCATCCACCGTAATTCTCATCCATTGACCTCCCCCCCACTAACAGCCCCTCGCCCTTCCCCTCTCACCCCTACCTTTACCTAACTCCACCCTCACTCAACCCACCCCATCCTCGCTCAACCCTTCCTGTCACCCGCCCCACCTTGCATGACCCCGGTCGGACCCTCTCACAGCTTTTGACAGCTTGCTGCCTGGTAGCAGATTTCTCCGAGGGGAGTTCCCGCTGCCAGACCCCAGTCAAGATGCGGTCTGTGTTAACTCCATGTGATGGGGAACATTGGATCAGCCCGTGGCAGGGAGCGGCTGGGGAGCTAGACAGCATGAGTGGCTGGAACTGCGCTGAGGAGTCGCTCTTCCGGGTGCTCCATGGTACCTACTTCAACAACTTCTGTGCCATTGCCAGGCTCATCAAAAGCAAAAGCTGCAAACAGGTAGGTGATGTGACAGGTGGGCACGGTGACAGGGAACATTACAGCACAGCACAGTACAGATCTTTCGGCCCAAGATGTTGTGCCGACCCATGTATACTTACCAAAAAAAATTAAACCATCCCTACCTCATAAATCCTTTAGTCAAGTCAAGTCATGTTTATTTGTTGTTCATACCATAAAACTTGTAGTGTACAATGAAGACGAGATAGTGTTTCTCCGGACTGTGGATCTGGTTATTTGCATGGATAAATTACAACAGAAACATTTTTATAAATAACATAACACTTATTAAAAATCATGTTACATATGTTAGCCCTGTGTCACCAGAGTTCACAAGCCTCATGGCTTTTGTGGGGGTGGGGGGGAAGAAAGCTGTCTCGTAATCTGGTCAGTTTGGTACCTCTTTCCTGGATGGCATGTGGGAGAACTGATTGTAGCAGGGGTGTGTGGAGTCCTTCTCGATGTTTATTGCTTTCAGCAAACAAAGGCCATTATAAATGCCCATCATGGCAGAGAGAGGAGAGAGAGAGAGAGAGAGAGATCCCAATAATCCCCTCAGTAGTCTTTAAGGGACTTGCGTTCTGAGATGGTGCAGTTCCCGAACCAGGCAGTGATGCAGTTACATAGGATGCTCTCAATGCATCCCCTGTAGAATGTAGTGAGGGTGGAGGGAGGAAGCTGAACTTTCCTCAACCTCCACAGGAAGTAAAGGCATTGTTGGGCCTTCTTGGCAATGAATCTGGTGTTGGGGGACTAGGAGAGATTCTCTGCCAGGTGCATGCCAAGGAATTTGGTGCTTGACTACCTCGATGGAGGGGCCATCGATGGTCAGTGGAGAGTTATCCCCCTGGGCTCTCCTGAAGTAAACCACCATCTCATAATCTTGTAGATCTCTATTAAGTTACTTCTCATCCTTCTTCGCTCCAGACAACATCCTGGTAAATCTCCTCTGCACCCTCTTCATAGCATCCACATCCTTCCTGTAATGGAGTGACCAGAAATGAACACAATATTCTAAGTGCGGTGTCAGCAGAGATTTATAGAGCTGCAACATTACCACCTGGCACCTGCAACATTACCATCTGGCACCTGAAATCAATCCCCAACTAATGGAGCCCAGCCCTTCCTAAGTATCTCATCTACTTGTGTGGCAATCTTGAGCGATCTGTGGATTTGGACCCCAAGGACCCTCTGTTCTTCAACACTGTTAAGTATCCTGTTATTAACAATGTTCTCTGCCTTCAAGTTTGACCTTCCAAAATGCATCAACTCACACTCATCTGGATTGAACTCCATCTGTCACTTTTCCACCCAGCTCAGCATCCTGCTTATATCCGTTTGAAACCTACGACAACCTTCAATGCGATCCACGACTCATATCATCCGGAAACTTACTGACCCATCCCTTTAGATTAGGGGGTCTCAGACAGATCCTCGTGGAACTCCACTAGTCACTGACCTCCAAAAAGATTAATTTCCATCCACTACTACTCTCTGCTTTCTACAGGCAAGCCAATTCTGAATCCACACAGCCAAGGGTCCATGGATCCCATGACTCATGACCTTTTGAAGGAGTCTCTCATGGGGGACCTTGTCAAATGCCTTAGTAAAATCCATATCCACCACATGTACTCCCCTACCTTCATCAATTTCTTTTGCTACCTCCTCAAAAACTTAAAGTTAGACTCCTAAGGCAGAACCTTCCCCTCACAAAGTCATGCTGACTATCCCTGAGAAGACAGAAATTCTCAAAATGGTCATAAATCCTGTCCTTAAGAATCCTCTCCAATAATTTGCCCAGTGCACAAACATACACGCACAATGGACAGAACATTTATAATCAGATTTATACTTTAAAATAAATATTCAGTTACAGGATAATCAATCAATCCCACAGCCTGTGAGAAGTTACAACCCACCCCGGCATACCTAATTTTGATTCTCCTGTCCCTCCTTCCCAATAGGGAATTGTTCAGTGATGCTGTGTGTTGGATAGAGAGGCTCTTCTTTAAGCCTTCCTTATTCCTTCTTAATTCTAGAGGAAAGAGCGACCCCAGTAATTCCCTGTCTTGACTTCCAGCTCTCATCCCACACAAAGATGCAGCCAGATAGGATAAACTCAATTTTTGTTCCATAAAAAGTTTTCAAGGTGGGAGCTGGTCACCTTGTCCTCTTCAACTTCCTTAGGAAGTGGAGGCAATGCTGTGCTTTCCTGAATTACGAGGAGGATTTGTGGGTCCAAGATAGGTTGTTGTTTCTCTGCACACCAAGGAACTTTGCGCTGGAGAATGATTGACCTTGGTTCTCCTGAAGTCCACAATCACCTCCTTTCTCTTGACCATGTTGAAGCTCAGGTTATCCTCACACCATTTTATGAGCCCCTCCTCTCTGTAAACCAACCCATCATTGTTGCTGATGAGGCCAACTACAGTTGGATCATTTCAGAAATGTGATAATTCTATTAGAACTGAATCCGGCCATGCAGTGGGAACAGTAGCGGGCTGAACACTCAGCCCTAAGGTGGACCAGTATTCAGCGTAATAGGGCCAGAGATTTTGCTACCAACCTTATGGTCTTTTAGTCTAGAAGTTCAAGATCCAGTTGCAGAGAGGGGTGTTGAGTCCCAGCGAGGACAGTTTACCTACCAGCCTCTGAGGATTGATCACGTTGAACACCAAGCTGAAATCAATGAACAAAAGCATGGCATATTAAGCATAGTTTTCTAGGTGGGTCAGAACAGAGTGGAGGGTCAAGGCTATAGCATCATATATAACCATATAACCATTTACGGAGCGGAAACAGGCCATGTTGATTAACTGGATTGGGTCCACTGTCACTGGAAGGTGCAACTTGGTGCATTCCATTACCAGTCGCTCAAAGCACCATGATCGCCACTGGGCAGTTTTCATTTAGACCAGTTAACATTGCTCCCTTGGGCACCAGGATAATGCTGGCAGCCTTGAATCCTGTGGGGACAGTGGACTGCTGCAATGAGAATTTGTAGATGTCAGGTAGGACCTCTGTCAGCTGAGCCACACAGTCCTTCATACCCGACCAGGTATGTTGTCTGGTCCTGCTGCTTTGTGTAGCTTCACCCTGAATAGGCTCCTCCTCCCCTCAGCCATGGCTCTGCAGGGCGCCTGTTCTTCAGTGGGGACATGATGCTTTCTTTGGTGTCATGTTTTTCTCATCAAACCATGAGTAGAAGGTGTTCTACCTGTCAGGAAGGGAGGCATCATCGTTGCAGGGTTAACATAGTCTGTAATGGTTTAAATATTCTGCCACATGTCCCTCAAGTTGCTGGTGTTACACAAGTGTCTGTGGATTCTCTGTGCAAGTTTTGCCTTCCTGATTGCACGGGAGAGTTCAGCCCATGTTGACCTTCATGCCATCTTGTCTCCCAACCTGAAAGCACTATCATGAGCTCTGACTAATGCCCGAACCTCCTCATCCAGCCATGGCTTCTGATTTCCCATGGCTGCATAGCGTTTGATCACCATAACATCCTCAATATACTTGCCAATATAACTAGTCTCTGGGCTCATCAAGGCGGATGTAGTTGTTCTAGGTGGCCACCTCCCTGAATCCACTCAAGTCCTGCAGTGCTGCTGCGGCTTCCTCTGGCCATGTCCTGATCTCCTTTTGAGCTGGTTTAACTCGTTTTACCAGGGATCTATGAGGAAAATGGATATCTGATCTGAGCATCTAAAGGTGGCAGCAGGGGACAGTTTTGAAAACTCCAGGGACATTGGTGTAGACCAGATCTAAGATGTTCTCTTCTCTGGTTGCAAAGTTGACATGTTGGGACTTCGGAAAGACTGTTTTTATGTTGATGTGATTGAAGTCACCGGCAAAAATCACACAGCCATCAGGGTGGGTTGCCTGGGCTTCACAACTGGCCCCAGCAAGATTCCCCATCATTTGTAGAAGGAGGAACATGAACTGCTGTTATCAGAGCAGCTGTGAATTCCCTGGGGTATATAGAAAGGTTTGACAGGTCAGCAGTGTGCCTGGGTAATGTGACAATTGGGCCCTGTACCTCTGCATCCCCACAGGTGTACATGTTCGCCGTGAAGGAATCTTCCATCATCCAGAAGGTGCTGACGGAGGAGCATGTCCTGTCTCCACCTAAAAAGAAAAGAAAGCATAGGTGAGTGTGGCAGGGGAGGGGGGTAGCTGAGGGACAGAGAGGGGGAGGGTTTGAGGGAGTGGGAGGGAGAGAGAATGTGGAATGGAGTGGGAAGGGGAGGGATGTTGGAGGAATGAGGAAGGATGGGAGAGGGACAGAAAAGAGGGGAGGAAGGTGAGGGAGGGTTGGGGTGGAGGGAGAACGGGAGGGGAGATATTTTAAAGATGGTGGGAGAGGTAGGGGAGGAGAATGGGAGGGGTACAGAGGGGAATAGGTGGAAGGAGTGTGGGAGAAGGGATGATGAAGGGAACACGGAAGGGGAGGTGGAGGGGTGGGTGGGTGAGGAGAGTGTGAGAGGGAGTGGGGAGGTGGGAGAGTGTGAAGGTAGGTGGGAGGGTGGGTGGTGAGGAGTAGGAGGGGTGAAGGAAGGAAAGGGAAAAGAAATGAGGAGGGGAGTGGGAGAGGGATGGACAGCATAGTGAACTGTCAGTCCGTAGGAACAATACTACTAATGTAAAAATATTGTGATGAATGGAAGGAGGGGGGTGAGGGTGATGGGGTGGGAATATGGGGAATGGTGGGGTGTGGGGTGGTGATGTAATGGGTGGGGTATCGGGGGTGATGGGGAATGGGATGGTGGGGGTGTGGGTGGGTGTGATATGGTGTGAGGGTATTGGGGGTGGGAGGGGGTATGATGGGGGAATATTAGAAACGCATTCCTTCAATCTCATGCATATGGAGGAGCGAAGGAACCAGAAGGGATCAGGACATTCACAAACCTGCATGTCATCCCCACCCTGTCTTATCTCTGGGGAGAGCTGATGAGATCAAGTCAATACCTTGCATCCAGGCAGAGAGGAGATGGGTAAAGGAACAGGCTTGGGATGGAAGGACACTGGTGACGTGGATTGCAGAGTGCGACCCAGGGGAGATAGAGCTGTTCCAAGCTGCCCACCAGCCACATCAACCACATCAGAGAAAGCACAAATGGTGTGAACAGAAAATGCTGGAATACAAATGCTGACATGAACCATTGACTTGTTTCCCTCCTCCCAGCTTTTTGCTTCTGAGAGGGGCTGAGGAGGCACATCCTTGTCAGATTTATCTGCAAGTGTTGTTAGTGGTGGCAAAGCTGGTTGGGATTTCCAGAGTCTCTGAATGAAAATCTAGCAATGAAAGTCTTGCATTTTACTCTTTCGGTGGCTTTATCAAAGATCTCAGTCATTGGTTTGTCATTTGGGGAATGAGGTTCAACTGCCAATCAGGACATAGTGGAGGTGACCTCAGGGAGCTTGGATCCAGTTGACTCCCAAGCCAGGGCCAGACTGGACATTTCTGAGTTAACATTCTGGCACTTTCAGGATGTTGGGGAGAGTGCCTCATGCACAGGCTCCTTTCACCTCCTCTCCCCACTGCGGGAGAGCAGTGCCTCTCAGTGGAAAGAGGAAACAGAATAACTCATTAATCCTCTTTTATTTCAGGCTGTGGGCAGCTCACTGCAGGAGGATTCAGTTAAAGAAAGGTCAGTGGTCTACCTTCTCGCCCTTCCCGTGATATTCACATACCTGGTAGGCCAGTTATCTTGGCTCTTCCTGTGCCTTGGCACCCTAAGGGCCCTTCCTTCACAGATGTTGATGAGCTGGCCTGAGCTGCAAGCTCAACATATGGTAGGACTTGAGTTTCTCCTCCAAACCACACTAATGAGCTGGCCAAGTAACTGGACAACAATTTTTTTTTCCGAAAGGTTTGCTCCCTGAAAATAAAAAGGGGATTATGATAAACAACTTGAAGCTGAAAACAATGATAATTTCAGATTTGCTGTATCATGTAGAAAGATGGAGAAACATGAACTTTTATTGAATGTAGCATGTTTAATTGCATAATGATGCAGACACATTGGGTTAGTTCAACTAATCTAAAAATATTTTGCCACTGATTTTCATTTGTACTCAGCATCTGATGCCTGAGTCACCAATTTTACAACAATAAAATGGCTTGTGGGCTTTCTAAATAAGTGTGGTTATGCTGGGACTTTAAGCCTTAAGCATAGAGGTGCCACAAATGTAACAGAATGTATCGCAACTGTTGAGACATTGACGAGTCATTTCTGCTGTGTTGAATCTTCCTGAAGACAATAAATGCTATTGTTAAGTACACCCTCTATGCAATTACTTGAAAAACATATGCATCATCATGTGTTCAATCTATAATCTATGTAATGCATTGCACCGGTACAGAGTGCATGCCCAGGCATGCTTCAACTGACCAAAACAGCTTGCTTTGTGGGCAATATACAGTACTAGTTTAAAATAGGGCAGGAAATCACAAAAAATAGGTTGTATCTAAAAAATAATGTGTGATGGGAAAATTTTAAGGCGATTTTCATGATCAGCAGCCGAAAATCCATAAAATACACCCAAAAGTGTTCAGGAAGCAAAATCTACATCGTCCAGTGGTATCTGTGGTCATTGGGGGCACTTAAATACAGTTCAATGAGATGTATTATTTAAAAAAATTAAAAGGGACTGAAGCTTAAAACCACCTTTATGTTATCAAAATGAAATGAAATATTGATATTTTAACCTTGTTCTCTGCACCTGAACTTTGCAATGTTTTGTTAAGAAGAAGTACTGCCAACAAGATCAGCAACTCCATTTCCACAGAGCCATTCCCCACCCCACCTCCAGAACACAGATAATGCTCCACCCCAGCTCATCAGGTGCCCAGCCCCAGGTGTGGAGCAGACGCTGGCATCCCTGTTTCAAAGTGCAGGCCCAAGGAGCAGGTCTCCCAGAGGTGGTTGTATCCCAGGCCACTAACCTCCATCTCCGTGTGTGGAAACGTATGTGTGTGGGAAACGGGGCACCTCTCCTTGCTGTGGAAGGGGTCGCGGATGAATGAGGTTTGAGGTGTGTGTTGGGTGGGCTGAAACTGCTGGAGAGGAGTTTTTTTAGGGAGATGAATCATTTTAACTTTCTCCCTCTTCTGTTTCAGAAAATTCTTCTAATCAGGTTTACAATTATCAGCCATGTGACCATCCTGAGCGGCCCTGTGACATGACGTGTCCCTGTGTCACAGCCCAGAACTTCTGTGAGAAATTCTGTCAGTGCAGCCCAGAGTGTGAGTCTGGGAGGGGGAGAATGGGACAGACGGCATGGGTCGGGAGGGAGAGGGTGGGAGGGGAGAGGATGGGCAGGGCCTGGAGGGAGGGGTGGGATGAGAGAGGTGGAAGATGGAACGAGGGAGAAGATGGAAGGGGACTGGAGAGGGGGAGGGGATGAGAGAGAGGGTGGGGGAGGGGAGGAGATGAGGGAGAGGGTAGGAGGGAGGGAAGGGGACTGGAGGGAGTGATAAGAGGGGAACGGTGGGAAGAAGACATTGGTTGCCTGTACTGGGTGTGGTGAGAATGCTACAGGGTCTGCGAATTCTCCTGGACACCAGGCTTTCCCTCCAGGTCAGAACCGTTTCCCTGGGTGCCGCTGCAGGACTCAGTGTAACACCAAACAGTGCCCCTGTTACCTGGCGGTGCGGGAGTGTGATCCTGACCTATGCCACACCTGTAGTGCCTCTGATCACTGGGCGAGCAAGAGCCTCTCCTGCAAGAACTGTAGCATCCAGCGCGGCCTCAAGAAGGTACCCGGTGTGGGGGAGGTGGAGTCTGTGGTGGGTCCAGCCCTCTCACCAGGACTGGGTGGGTCCGTCCCTCTCACCGGGATTGGATGGGTCCAGCCCTCTCACCGGGACTGGGTGGGTCCGTCCCTCTCACCGGGACTGGGTGGGTCTCACCAGGATGGGATGGGTCCGGCCCTCTCACTGGGATGGGATGGGTCTCACTGGGACGGGATGGGTCTGCCCCTCTCACCGGGAAGGGATGGGTCCGGCCCTCTCACTGGGATGGGATGGGTCTCACCGGGACTGGGTGACTCTGCCCCTCTCACCGGGATGGGATGGGTCCGGCCTTCTCACCAGGACTGGGTGGGTCCGTCCCTCTCACCGGGAAGGGATGGGTCTGGCCCTCTCACCGGGACTGGGTGGCTCTGCCCCTCTCACCGGGATGGGATGGGTCCGGCCCTCTCACTGGGATGGGATGGGTCTCACCGGGACTGGGTGGCTCTGCCCCTCTCACCGGGTAGGGATGGGTCCGGCCCTCTCACCGGGACTGGGTGGGTCCGTCCCTCTCACCGGGACTGGGTGGGTCTCACCAGGATGGAATGGGTCCGGCCCTCTCACTGGGATGGGATGGGTCTCACTGGGACGGGATGGGTCTGCCCCTCTCACCGGGAAGGGATGGGTCCGGCCCTCTCACTGGGATGGGATGGGTCTCACCGGGACAGGATGGGCTTGGCCTTCTCAGAGGGACAGGATGGGTCTGCCCCTCTCACGGGGACGGGATGGGCACACCAGGACTGGGTGGGTCCGGCCCTCTCACCGACTGGGATGGAATAGTGTCACTGGGATGGGACAGGACTCACCAGAACTGGGTGGGTCTCACTGGGATGGGATGGGTCTCACCAAGACTGGGTGGGTCTCACTGGTACGGGGTGTGTTTCAGTGAGGAGGTGAGGGTGCCTTTGCTTTGCCTACACTCACCCTCATGCCCCCCTCCCCTATATCTCCCTCCCTCACCTCCCCTCCCCTACCCCCCCAGCGATGGCACATCCCATCCTCACCTTCTCTCCTGTCTGTCCAGCACCTGCTGTTGGCTCCATCTGATGTGGCCGGATGGGGGACCTTCCTCAAGGAAGCTGTGCAGAAAAACGAGTTCATCTCTGAATATTGTGGAGAGGTGGGTTGAGGGTCAGGTGGAGCATGGGGGGGGGGGTGCTCGGACAGAGCACGGGGGAGTGGGGGGGTGTGCTGAATTTGCTGAAGGAAAGGTTACTGAGAGCGAATTGTCTAGAGGGAGTCAGATGCTCAGATGATCTGGGGGTTTAGGCTGAAGTTCACCTGAAGTAGCACAGATGGAAACATGGGATGTGGGGAGTATGAGGACTGTGGGGTGTGGGGGTATGGGGGAGTGGGGTTACAGTGAGTGTGGGGGTACGGAACTGTGGGATGTGGAGGTTTGGAGTCAGCGGGGCAGCAGTGTCTCTGATGGTAAGGCTGTGATCCCATGGAATTTGCAATGACCATGTTCCTGGTGTTGGTTGAACCCAGACCATGTGGAGGGGAGGGGTGAATGGTCATTACCCTGACACCAAGGAGATAGGATTACAGTTGCTAGGGACTAATTGTACACACTGACCAGGAAACTGGCATTTGGAGAGGTTAGGGGGTTGGGGTGTACAGTTGGTGGACCCGATCGATGTCTCTGTGGGAGGGCACCTGAGGTAAAGGTGTCATTGCTGGGGTCAGGGGAACAGCCAGGGGTGTTGTCTGGGTCAGTACCCACCAGACATTTAGAAAGGGGATGATGTCCAAGGGTTGATCTGAGAAAAGAGATTATCAAGTAGTCTCCAAGCTGATCCACATGTCCTAGTCAGAGAAATGAATGTGGGGCATAGGCAGCTGGAACCTGGCCAGATTAATGGGTGGGATTGGTGTTGCCAAGGGATGAGAGCAGATGGAGGAGTAAGTCTGGACTGGGTGGGGAGGAACAGGAAGGTTGGGAGATAATGGGGAGAGACCGTACCTCACTCACCTCCATCCGTTGCAGATCATTTCCCAGGATGAAGCGGATCGTCGAGGGAAGGTTTATGATAAATATATGTCCAGCTTTCTGTTCAACCTCAATAATGGTTGGTACCCCTCCCCATCTTACTCTTCTCCACCCCTCCCCTCACTACCCCACCTCTCCCCTCCCCACCCCTCCCATCCCCTCCGCATCACTCACCATCTCTCCCCACCTTACCTCTCCCCTTCCCCACCTCTCCTCTCCCCACCCCTCCCTATCCCTCCCCTCTCCTCTCCCCACCACTCCCTGCTTCACCCCTGACTTCAGCCCTTGACTCTCTCTTCCCCCCAACCACCTTTTCCCCTCTCCCTTCCTCACCATTACCCCTCCCTCACATTCTGTTTTGGGAAGTGGGGAGGGGGGTCACTGAGTTAAAAGGGTTGAACACTCTTGGTGGGGGAGGTGAGGGAAGTTAGGGGAGGGGAGGAAGGATAGCAGGGAGTTGGACACTGCTTAAAAGTGACAATATTGGAAAGTGTACGGTCATGCATTTTGGTAGAAGGAATAAAAGGGTAGAATATTATTTGGATGGAAGAAAATACAAAATTTGGAGCTGCAAAGGTTCTTGGGAATCCTCGTTCCCTAATGATTAAACACCAGGTTGAATCAGTAGTGAATAAAACAAATGTAATGTTGGCATTAACATCTAAAAGGTACAGGATACAAGATCAGGGATGTGATTGATGTTGAGGCTTCATAAGGCACTGGCCAGGCTTCACCTGAAGTACAGGGAACAATTCTGCGCTCCTTATTTAAGAAAGGATGTGCTGGAATTGGAGAGTCCAGATAAGGTTCATAATAATGATTCCTGGAATGAAGCGAATCAACTGAATCAGAATTTATTGTCATGAACACGTCGCAAAATTTATTGTTTTGCAGCACCGTCACAGGTGGAAAATTGCTATAAATTACATTTTAAAAAAGTAAATAAATTAGTGCAAAAGAAGAGAAAGTGCCTGTGGTTCATTGTCCATTCAGAAATACTGATGGTGAAGGAGAAGAAGCTGTTTCTGAAACATTGGGTGTTCATCTTCTGGCTCCTGTTCCACCTTCCTGATGGTAGCAGAGTGAGGAGGGCATGGCCTGGGTGATGGGGGCCCTTGAGGATAGAGGCTGCTTTCTTAAGACACCACTTCTTGTCCATGTCCTCGATGGAATGAAGACTGATGCCCACTTTCTGTAGACTTCCTGTCTTGTGCATATGGCTGATGGCTCTTGGACTGCACTCCTTGGAGTTCAGAAGAATGGTGGGGGGGGGGGGGGGAAACTCAGAAGTATTTTGAATGTTGAAATATCTGAACAGAGTAAATTTGGCAAAGTTGTTTCCCATGGTAGGGGAGTCTCGGACAAGAGGGCACAACTTCTGGATCGAAGACACCCATTTAAAACAGAGATGCGGGGGAATTTCTGTAGCCAGAGAGGGGTGAACATCTGGAATTTGCTGCCACAGGTGACTGTGGAGGCCAGGTCACTGTGGAGGCCAGGTCACTGTGATTTAAGACAGAGATTGATAAGTATCTGAATCGTCAGGGAATCTAGGGTTATGGGGAGAAGGCAGGGCAGTGTGGTTGTGGGAAAATGGATCAGCTTATGATGGAATAGTGGAGCAGACTTGATGGGCTGAATGACCTGCTTTTGCTCCTATATCTTATTGTCTGATACTCAGTTCCTGGTTTGCAGATTTTGTTGTTGATGCCACGCGGAAAGGAAACAAGATCCGTTTTGCGAATCACTCCGTCAACCCCAACTGCTATGCCAAAGGTAGGGTGTGGAATGGAGGCAGTGATACACCCACCAGGTTTGGCCAGCCTCTTTCCCCTTGCCCGCCTGTGTCCCCTTGACCAGCTTCCATCCCCGCACCATTCTCCATCCACTTGCCAGTCCCCTCCATTCCCTCCCCGCCCTTTATCCCCTCACCCACCCTCCAACCCTTCCCCCATCCAATGTCCCCTTACCACCCTCTGTCCTCTCCTTGGCCTTCCGTCCCCTCCCTGTCCTCCGTCTCCACCCTGCCCTCTGTTTCCACCCCACCCTCTGTCCCTTCCCCCACCCTCTGTCCCCTCCCCCACCCTCTGACCCCTCCTTGCCTTCTATCCCCTCCCAGCCTTGTCCCCTCCCTACCCTCCAACCCCCCCCACTTATCCCTTCCCCCCCCATTCCCTTCAACGCCCTCTTTCTCCTCTCTCACACTGTCCCCTCCTCTCACCGGTCTCTCCTACCCAGGCTCCCCCACCCAGCCCTTCTCCTGGCCCCACTCCCTCATGGGCCCCTTCCCACCCATCAGCCCCTCGCCCTCATCAAGCTCCTTCCCAAACAATGGGCTGCTTCTCTCTCCTGTGTGGGTCCCTCCCCCATCCTCTGATCCTCCTCAACTCATCCACTGACTCCTCTCCCATTCCTCCTCCCTCACTGACCCCCACCTTCATCTCTTTCAGTTGTCATGGTGAATGGGGATCACCGGATTGGAATCTTTGCCAAGAGAGGGATCCAGACAGGGGAGGAGTTGTTCTTCGATTACAGGTGAGGGATCTCCCTGGTCCTGGCAAGGGATCTACTCCAAAAGAGATAGACTCCCCTGTCCTGGGTCAAGGGTCTCAATGAGGCTGGGGTCAAGAGTGAGCTTGTGCTGTGGCCATTTGAGTTGGGTCTGGACTGTATTTTAGGGTTAGACTGGGCCAATCTTTGGAGCTGTAGGGTGATTGGAAAGGGAACCTCAGGGTCTGAAGGGGGATGGAATGATCCATCAAGTGTGGCGACCTGTTGGTCACACTGCATGTGTGCGGAGTCGGCAGGGTCAAGGGTCAGGTTTGAGGATTAGAGTAGGGAAAGTCTTAGAGAAATACAAAAACTGTAGTGCAGCCCTAAGTGCCTAATGAGGTGGAAGGATGGGTTGGGAGTGGAGTACAAAAATGGAGATATTGATCCCCATGATAGGGGTGGAGAGGGGAATATGTGGCTGGTGATGGGATCACCCTGAAGGTGGTGGAAATGTCAGAGGATGATGTGTCGAGCAGAGGCTGGTGTGGAAAGTGAGGTCCAGAGGAACTATCCTCAGGCATGGTAGGGTGAGGAGGAGATATGGGTGTGAGCTTTATCAATGACTGTAAGGGGTGTATTGATGTGGAAAATCTCACCCTGAGAACAGATGCAGCAGTGGAGGAATTGGGGGAAAGGAATAGGGTCCTTACAAGAGAGAGAGTGGGAAGGGGTTTAATCCAAAGTCAGTTGGCTGTATTAGATAGTTTGACCCCTGAGATGGCGACAGAGGTCAAGGAAGAGGAGAGAAGTGCCAGAAACAGTTCAGGTAACTTTAGGTCAGGGTGAAAGTCTGTGGTGAATGTAATGAAATTGTCATGCTCTCCAAGAGTACAGGAGATGGCACCAAAGCAATTGTCCATGTAGCAGAAGAAGAATTGGGAAGTGGTACCTGAGTACTGTTGGAACAGGGACTGTTCCACACAGCTGGCAAAAAGGCAGACAGAGCTGGGGCCAATGTGCATGCCCTCTGGAGAGAATGACAGCAGTCAAAGGAGAAGATGTTCAGAGCAAGGACAACTTTCAGCATGCAGAGGAGAGTGTTAGTTGATTAAACAGCTCTGAGTCCAAGAAAGAAGTGGAGGGCCGTGATAGGGAATGGATGTGTATTCCCTATACATCTATAGTGAAGAAATGGCAGTGGGGCTGGAGATGGTGAAGGGTTTCTTGGATGTAGGTGGGAAGGGACTGGACAAAGTGGTGGGGGGGGGGGTGTGTGTGGAATGACATGATGGTGTAGAGGTATGAGCAGATGTTTCATGGAGTAGGAACAGGCAGAAACAAAGGGTAGTTCATTTTGTGGATTTTGGGTAGGAGAAAGAATCAGGTGGTGCAGCATCAGGGAACTGTACGTTTGGATGAAGAGGCAGGGAGATCCCCTGAGGTGATGAGGTCCATGATGGGGAAATGATATTCAATGATGTTTGGTGGGTCTTGGTCGAGGACTGTTCCAGACAAGGTTCCCTGATTACTGTCAGTGAACTGACCTGTCCTCCCCGATTCTGTGTTCCAGAAACACATCTCTCCCACCTGGTATGAGCTCAGGCATGGAATGTCTGGCCACCCAAGAGCTTGACTGACCACTGTTGTGCTTGCTTTGCAGATACAGCCAGGCTGATGCCCTCAAATATGTGGGCATCGAACGGAAAGTCGAGATGTTGTGATGGCTTCTCTGGAGTTTGGCTGAACCATACCCCGGACATCTGCTGGCCCACCAAGAACCACTTCCCATTGACCCATCAAGAAAGAGACCCCATCCCCACTGAGAAAGCTCGCCCACTGAGTAACCCCTCCCACCTCTGGCCCACCAAGGGACACCCCCAAGACACCTACAGCAGAGTGAGAGACTGAGTAACTCCAACCAGCGCCCTTTCCATCACCTCCAGGACCTGTCCTACAGGAATTTACCCCAAATAAAAGTGACACAAATTCCTGCATCTCTTTAGTTCTTTCTGTGATTGCATAAAACCAACATGGATCCTACAGCGTGACCCTCCCTCAGTGTCAACCTGCTAATCCAGGGTTCCCTGAGCACGATTTCTTTTCTCCCCGTTGTGTGGGGTGGGGGGGGGGGAACAGGGAAGGGCTAGTTGGGGAAGCGGAGGGGAGGGGGACAGGCATGGGCTAGCTGGGGAGTTGAGGCAGCGGTGGGAGGCGAGTTAGAGCAGGGGAGAGGTCAGGTTGGCGAGGAGGGGAAGGCTGGAGAGGTGAGGAGGAGGGCTGGGGAAGGGAGCGAGGAGGGCGGTGGACAGGGGAGGAGAGGGGATCACACTGTGACCCCCGTCACTCCCGGAGGAATCACAATAATCACAATTCCCCAAGACAAGATCATTGCCCTCTCCCACGTGGGACCCTCCACAAATTGCCCGAGGAAATTAACCCAGACACCGATGGCAAATCCGTCATCCAATTCAGAAACATAAACGTCAGGGGTTGCAACACCGACCCCCCCCCCCCCCCACCCCCCGAATACCACTGATTACCGGCCTCCAGTCCAAATATCAACCTTCCACGACCAACTCCTGTCTTTGACGAGCCAACCAATTCTGAATCCAAACTACCAGTTCAAAGTCGACTCCATGCCTTCTTGTGGATGAGTCCACCACGGGGGTCCTTGTCAAGCCTAGTCCCTGACACTGATCTACTCTCCTCAACCTCATGATCTGCCCCTCCCAAAGCCTCGCTGGTGAACCCTAATCTGATCACGACTTTCCAAATAGTGTCCTCTCCAGTAATGTCCGCACCACTGGTGTGAGGCTCACTGCCTGGCCATCCCACCCGACAGCCCTGCCGATGGGGCCGGCAGAGCTTTTAACATCATCAGAGCCCCCTGGAACCCGTGCCCAGATGCAAGGGTTCGCACGTTCTTGGCGAGCAGAGGAGCGGCGTAGGATCCCAGAGCGGGGAAATGCGGCCCGCGTTGAGAATGAGAAGCCCGCGAAAGGACTTACGGAGGAGTCCACAGTAGCGACCCAGCGAGGGGCCGAACGGCCGACAGCTTCACGCTGAGGCTCCTGGAAACCAGGTATCGAGACCGGTGTAGCGGGAGTACCTGAAGGGCTTCGGAACCAGGCCGAGGAAGGTGGCTTGGATGCCTGGAGGACAGTTCACGGGGGCGCATGAAGTGGTGGGATCCATGGGCACTCGATGTTTCCGAAGAGACTCGTCTTTCTGGACGTGATGGGAACCCTGGACGGTGGTAAATTGCGTCTCCTTGTGTGTCTCCACAGGGCAATCCCTCATTCTCACTATGTTCGCAGGTCCCTCCCTTCCAGACGCCGCAACATCTGCCTCAACTCCGCCTTCTGCCCTGTGCTTTGGTTCTCGCTCCCACCCCAGCTTATACACACCGAGTAGCACTCGTGAATCTCCCTGTGAGGAAGTATCACTCTGTGACCCCGTCACGCCCACAGGGATCGCTCTGTGACCCTGTCACTCCCACAGGGATCTCTCTGTGACCCCGCCACTCCCACAGGGATCGCTCTGTGACCCCGCCACTCCCACAGGGATCGCTCTGTGACCCCGTCACTCCCACAGGGATCGCTCTGTGACCCCGCCACTCCCACAGGGATCGCTCTGTGACCCCGTCACTCCCACAGGGATCACTCCATGACCCTTGAAACTCCCAGGTCTATTTTGAACTTAAGTACTAATAAACGACAGTATATAAGTACAGATTCCGGTCACAACGAATGACAGTAATGATGGAATGAATTTAATATTTCAAGTTGAATTACACAACGTAGCAATAAGACCGTGAAAGGTCAGACAAGAAGGGGAAAAGATGGTAAGGAGAAAGGAGAGAGAGAGAGAGAGAGAGAGAGAGGAGAGAGAGAGAGAGAAGTGCGGACGGGAGGTGAAGGGAAAAGAGGGAGAGGGGACAGGAGAAGAGGGGAGGAGAGAGTGGGGACGGGAGGAGAGAGAGGACGGGAGGAGAGAGTGGGGACGGGAGGAGAGCGGGAGGACGGGAGGAGAGAGTGGGGACCGGAGGAGAGAGTGGGGACGGGAGGAGAGAGGGAGGACTGGAGGAGAGAGTGGGGACGGGAGGAGAGAGGGAGGACGGGAGGAGAGGGGGACGGGAGGAGAGAGGGAGGGGACGGGAGGAGAGAGGGAGGGGACGGGAGGAGAGAGTGGGGACGGGAGGAGAGAGGGAGGACGGGAGGAGAGAGGGAGGGGACGGGAGGAGAGAGGGAGGGGACGGGAGGAGAGGGGACAGGAGGAGAGAATGGGAACGGGAGGAGAGAAGGGACAGGAGGAGAGGAGGACGGGAGGAGAGAGGGAGGACTGGAGGAAAGAGTGGGGACGGGAGGAGAGAGGGAGGACGGGAGGAAAGAGTGGGGACGGGAGGAGAGAGGGAGGACGGGAGGAGAGAGGGGACAGGAGGAGAGGAGAACGGGAGGAGAGAGTGGGGACGGGAGGAGAGAGGGAGGACGGGAGGAGAGAGGGGACAGGAGGAGAGGAGAACGGGAGGAGAGAGTGGGGACGGGAGGAGAGCGGGACGGGAGGAGAGAGGGAGGACGGGAGGAGAGAGGGAGGGGACGGGAGGAGAGAGGGAGGGGACGGGAGGAGAGGGGACAGGAGGAGAGAATGGGAACGGGAGGAGAGAAGGGACAGGAGGAGAGGAGGACGGGAGGAGAGAGGGAGGACTGGAGGAAAGAGTGGGGACGGGAGGAGAGAGGGAGGACGGGAGGAAAGAGTGGGGACGGGAGGAGAGAGGGAGGACGGGAGGAGAGAGGGGACAGGAGGAGAGGAGAACGGGAGGAGAGAGTGGGGACGGGAGGAGAGAGGGAGGACGGGAGGAGAGAGGGGACAGGAGGAGAGGAGAACGGGAGGAGAGAGTGGGGACGGGAGGAGAGCGGGACGGGAGGAGAGAGGGAGGACGGGAGGAGAGAGTGGGGACGGGAGGAGAGAGGGAGGACGGGAGGAGAGAGTGGGGACGGGAGGAGAGCGGGACGGGAGGAGAGGGAACAGGAGGAGAGAGGGGCGTGGAGGAGAGGGAAGCACCAATTTCCTGAGACGATTAACTGGACTTTGTGTTTTCTGCCATCCATCACCCGCTCCTCCTCCACCGGGGCAGCCGGAGGTGTGAAGCCGTCTGCTGCTCCGGGCCGGTCGATGGCGATGCGACATTCAACATCATAAAGTCCTTCTCGGTTGGGAAGGATGGGTTCAGTCCAACCTTCCCATTGATCATTCCTGACGGCAATGCTCGAATCTCACCCCCAAATGCCCTGCCACGCCCGACGCCACACCACGTGTGATCTCGGCTCTCAGGGCGATGAAGGCTCTTGCTGGCCCAGGCTTGGCCCGACAGAGCCTAGCGAACCTCCTCCTGGTGACCCGGCGCCGTGATCGGGGACGGGCCACCCGCTGGCACCACCACCCCCCGCCCCCCCCCCCTCCTCTCCTGCTCTCCGTGCCTCTGGCGGTCTCTGCTCCGTGGCAATCGCTGTGCGGCAGATGGCAGTGTTAAAGCTCGCTCCTTGGTAAGTGCTGGCCCCCGTGCCGTGTGACCCAGCCCCCAAATCCACGGCCACTGGGGTTGGCACTTGATGGTCACGGAGAAAAACTCCCATCGCGAAGGTGCAGGTCCGCGCCCCCTGGCCGAGGGCTTCATACCACCTTATGTCAGTCTCCGGCCGTTGCAGTCGTTTATAAAATATTACAATAAAAATATACAATGTTGATTTCTACTCATTTACAGGGGTGACTGGTCTGTGTCAAGGGGAGGTGCATATTTTGGACGCATGCTCTAGCGTGGGGCAGCACAGCGGCGCATTGAGAAAGGCATTGACGCCAGGGATTCACGTCGAGGTTATTAGCCTTAACTAGCGGTTAGCTCATTGCAGGGCGGCGAAGGATCAGCTCAGGTTTGGCTACACGGCCTGAGCCACAGTATTTACTCTGGTTTTTTTTTTCATAAATAAGGAATGGACATCAGTCAGACACAGGATTCATACGTTGGCCCCTCCACCCCTCCTTCACCAACACACTATTCACTCTTAGCCTCTTCTGGAATCTGTGGCAGGTCCTTCTTAAAGGATTTGGCACCAGTGGATGGTTCCAGGGGTTTGGCCTCGTTGGTGTGGTAACTGCCCTTGTGGCGGTGATAGAAGAGAAAGAGGAGAACCGCCAGGGCCAGGATGGTGAACAGGACGAAAGCCACGATCACTGCCGGAGGAGAAGCAGGATCAGTGGGGTGAATGGCCTTCCTCCTATTCCCCCCCACGCAGCCCATCGCCCTCCTACCCCTTCACCCCACCGCCCTCCTACCCCTTCACCCCACCAGCCTCCTACCTCCCCCACCTCCTGCAGTCCCCTGCCTTCCTCCCCACCCCACAACCCGCTCCCCTCCAATCCCTCCCCCACCAATCTCCTTCTTCTTCCCCACCACAGCCTACCTACCCCTAATGCAGCCCACTGCCCTCCTACCCTTTCCCCCACCACCCTCTTACCCCTTACAGCCCATCACCTGCCTACAGCCCACCACCCTCCTACACCCCTCCCTGCAGCCCACCGCCCTTCTACCCATTCCACCCCACTACAGCCCTGATCCTCCTACCCCCTTCCCCCTCAGTCCACCACTCTTCCCCTCCTCCCTATCTCAAACCCCTCTCCCCTCCACCAATCTACCACTCCCCCAGTTGCCCTCTCCCCTCCACCAATCTAACACCACTCCACCAATCTAACACCACTCCCCCCAGTTGCCCTTTCCCTGATGCCCCCTCCCATCTCTACCTCCCACCACCATTCATCTCTCTTCTCCCCCTCCTCTCTTCCCTCCTCCTTCCCACTCCTCTTTCCTCTCCTGCCTTCTCCCACTCCTCTCCTCTTCTCCTCCTCCCCTCCCAACAGAAGGGCTATATCCCATTAATTCACACATAACAGGACTTCACTGCCACTAAATCCCAAAAATGTTTCTCCAACAGGCTTAGCTCCCCAAGTCCCTTCAATAGACACTCACCACTGATCACCGCTCCAGTTAGATAGTCACCTCCAAAGCGCGGAGTGTCTGCAATACAGGAGGGAGAGTTTAGGGCCAGGCCCCAGCCTCTACCTTCACAAAAGTCCTCTCATCTTTTCCTCATTCCTCTCTTTTCTCCACTCCCCCCACTCTCTCCTCCCTTCCTCTCTCTCTTTCCTTCCCTCATCACCCCTCCTCCTCCACATCCCCTCTCACCTCCTCCCACCCCACTCTCTCCTTCTCCTCCCACTCCCCACACCTTCCCACTCCCCACACCTTCCAACCCCCCACCCCCACTCCTCCCACAATCCCAATCCCACTCTCCCTTCCATCCCACCCCCTCTCTTCTCTCCACTCCCCACAACCACCACTCTCCCTCCACCCATTCCAACCCTCATGCTCATATCCAACTCCATCTCTCTTCCCTGGAGGCCAAGGCAACCGACTACCATCTTGACAACCTTTTACTGGAGCAAAATTGACAGTGTCCTGTCTGGTTGCACCATTGTGTGGGACAGTAGCTGGAAAGCATTGGACTGGAAATCAATATAGAGGATGATTAAAAGGGCTGAGAAAATCACTGAGGCTCCCTTTCCTTATAATGATGATACTTACTAGGACCGTTGTCTAAATAGGGCTCAAAGAATTATTGACAACCCTTTCCATCCAGCACACAGTATCTTTGACCCATTACCATCAGGAAGGAGGTACAAGAGCATCAAAATCAGGACTGCCAGGCTGAGGAACAGCTTCTTTCCACAGGCCGTGAGATTGATGAACAGTATCCGGTTACTGAGCAAATCATTCCAAAATATTTTTACATATTTATTTTAAATTATATATTTCTGTATGCATGTGATAATTAGGTGCTAGGTATTGTGTATGTGGGTGTGCGGGTGTTGCTGAGTGCGTGCGTTGCTGAGTGCGTGCGTGTGTGTGGGGGGGTGTTGCTGAGTGCGTGCGTGTGTGTGTGCGTGTTGCTGAGTGCGTGCGTGTGTGTGTGCGTGTTGCTGAGTGCGTGCGTGTGTGGGGGGGTGTTGCTGAGTGCGTGCGTTGCTGAGTGCGTGCGTGTGTGTGGGGGGGTTGCTGAGTGCGTGCGTGTGTGTGTGCGTGTTGCTGAGTGCGTGCGTGTGTGTGGGGGTGTTGCTGAGTGCGTGCGTGTGTGTGTGTGTGTGTTGCTGAGTGCGTGCGTGTGTGGGGGGGTGTTGCTGAGTGCGTGCGTTGCTGAGTGCGTGCGTGTGTGTGGGGGGGTTGCTGAGTGCGTGCGTGTGTGTGGGGGTGTTGCTGAGTGCGTGCGTGTGTGTGGGGGTGTTGCTGAGTGCGTGCGTGTGTGTGTGTGTGTGTTGCTGAGTGCGTGCGTGTGTGAGGGGGGGTTGCTGAGTGCGTGCGTGTGTGTGGGGGTGTTGCTGAGTGCGTGCGTGTGTGTGTGCGTGTTGCTGAGTGCGTGCGTGTGTGTGTGCGTGTTGCTGAGTGCGTGCGTGTGTGTGGGGGTGTTGCTGAGTGCGTGCGTGTGTGTGGGGGTGTGTTGCTGAGTGCGTGCGTGTGTGTGGGGGTGTTGCTGAGTGCGTGCGTGTGTGTGTGCGTGTTGCTGAGTGTGTGCGTGTGTGTGGGGGTGTTGCTGAGTGCGTGCGTGTGTGTGGGGGTGTTGCTGAGTGCGTGCGTGTGTGTGTGCGTGTTGCTGAGTGCGTGCGTGTGTGTGGGGGTGTTGCTGAGTGCGTGCGTGTGTGTGTGTGTGTTGCTGAGTGCGTGCGTGTGTGTGTGCGTGTTGCTGAGTGCGTGCGTGTGTGTGGGGGTGTTGCTGAGTGCGTGCGTGTGTGTGTGCGTGTTGCTGAGTGCGTGCGTGTGTGTGTGCGTGTTGCTGAGTGCGTGCGTGTGTGTGTGTTGCTGAGTGCGTGCGTGTGTGTGTTGCTGAGTGCGTGCGTGTGTGTGGGGGTGTTGCTGAGTGCGTGCGTGTGTGTGGGGGTGTTGCTGAGTGCGTGCGTGTGTGTGTGCGTGTTGCTGAGTGCGTGCGTGTGTGTGGGGGTGTTGCTGAGTGCGTGCGTGTGTGTGTGCGTGTTGCTGAGTGCGTGCGTGTGTGTGTGCGTGTTGCTGAGTGCGTGCGTGTGTGTGTGTTGCTGAGTGCGTGCGTGTGTGTGGGGGTGTTGCTGAGTGCGTGCGTGTGTGTGGGGGTGTTGCTGAGTGCGTGCGTGTGTGTGTGCGTGTTGCTGAGTGCGTGCGTGTGTGTGGGGGTGTTGCTGAGTGCGTGCGTGTGTGTGTGCGTGTTGCTGAGTGCGTGCGTGTGTGTGTGCGTGTTGCTGAGTGCGTGCGTGTGTGTGGGGGTGTTGCTGAGTGCGTGCGTGTGTGTGCGCGTGTTGCTGAGTGCGTGCGTGTGTGTGGGGGTGTTGCTGAGTGCGTGCGTGTGTGTGTGCGTGTTGCTGAGTGTGTGCGTGTGTGTGTGCGTGTTGCTGAGTGCGTGCGTGTGTGTGTGCGTGTTGCTGAGTGCGTGCGTGTGTGTGGGGGTGTTGCTGAGTGCGTGCGTGTGTGTGTGCGTTGCTGAGTGTGTGCGTGTGTGTGTGCGTGTTGCTGAGTGCGTGCGTGTGTGTGTGCGTGTTGCTGAATGCGTGCGTGTGTGTGGGGGTGTTGCTGAGTGCGTGCGTGTGTGTGTGCGTGTTGCTGAGTGTGTGCGTGTGCGTGGGGGTGTTGCTGAGTGCGTGTGTGTGTGCGTGTTGCTGAGTGCGTGCGTGTGTGTGGGGGTGTTGCTGAGTGCGTGCATGTGTGTGTGCGTGTTGCTGAGTGCGTGCGTGTGTGTGGGGTTGTTGCTGAGTGCGTGTGTATGTGTGCGTGTTGCTGAGTGCGTGCGTGTGTATGTGTGCGTGTTGCTGAGTGCGTGCGTGTGTGTGTGCGTGTTGCTGAGTGCGTGCGTGTGTGTGTGCGTGTTGCTGAGTGCGTGTGTGTGTGGGGGTGTTGCTGAGTGCGTGCCTGTGTGTGTGCGTGTTGCTGAGTGCGTGCGTGTGTGTGGGGGTGTTGCTGAGTGCGTGCTTGTGTGTGGGGGTGTTGCTGAGTGCGTGCGTGTGTATGTGTGCGTGTTGCTGAGTGCGTGCGTGTGTGTGTGCGTGTTGCTGAGTGCGTGCGTGTGTGTGGGGGTGTTGCTGAGTGCGTGCGTGTGTGTGGGGGTGTTGCTGAGTGCGTGCGTGTGTATGTGTGCGTGTTGCTGAGTGCGTGCGTGTGTGTGTGTTGCTGAGTGCGTGCGTGTGTGTGGGGGTGTTGCTGAGTGCGTGCGTGTGTGTGGGGGTGTTGCTGAGTGCGTGCGTGTGTGTGTGCGTGTTGCTGAGTGCGTGCGTGTGTGTGGGGGTGTTGCTGAGTGCGTGCGTGTGTGTGTGCGTGTTGCTGAGTGCGTGCGTGTGTGTGGGGGTGTTGCTGAGTGCGTGCGTGTGTGTGCGCGTGTTGCTGAGTGCGTGCGTGTGTGTGGGGGTGTTGCTGAGTGCGTGCGTGTGTGTGTGCGTGTTGCTGAGTGTGTGCGTGTGTGTGTGCGTGTTGCTGAGTGCGTGCGTGTGTGTGTGCGTGTTGCTGAGTGCGTGCGTGTGTGTGGGGGTGTTGCTGAGTGCGTGCGTGTGTGTGTGCGTTGCTGAGTGTGTGCGTGTGTGTGTGCGTGTTGCTGAGTGCGTGCGTGTGTGTGTGCGTGTTGCTGAATGCGTGCGTGTGTGTGGGGGTGTTGCTGAGTGCGTGCGTGTGTGTGTGCGTGTTGCTGAGTGTGTGCGTGTGCGTGGGGGTGTTGCTGAGTGCGTGCGTGTGTGTGGGGGTGTTGCTGAGTGCGTGTGTGTGTGCGTGTTGCTGAGTGCGTGCGTGTGTGTGTGCGTGTTGCTGAGTGCGTGCGTGTGTGTGGGGGTGTTGCTGAGTGCGTGCATGTGTGTGTGCGTGTTGCTGAGTGCGTGCGTGTGTGTGGGGTTGTTGCTGAGTGCGTGTGTATGTGTGCGTGTTGCTGAGTGCGTGCGTGTGTGTGTGCGTGTTGCTGAGTGCGTGTGTGTGTGGGGGTGTTGCTGAGTGCGTGCCTGTGTGTGTGCGTGTTGCTGAGTGCGTGCGTGTGTGTGGGGGTGTTGCTGAGTGCGTGCGTGTGTATGTGTGCGTGTTGCTGAGTGCGTGCGTGTGTGTGTGCGTGTTGCTGAGTGCGTGCGTGTGTGTGTGCGTGTTGCTGAGTGCGTGCGTGTGTGTGGGGGTGTTGCTGAGTGCGTGCGTGTGTGTGGGGGTGTTGCTGAGTGCGTGCGTGTGTGTGTGCGTGTTGCTGAGTGCGTGCTTGTGTGTGGGGGTGTTGCTGAGTGCGTGCGTGTGTATGTGTGCGTGTTGCTGAGTGCGTGCGTGTGTGTGTGCGTGTTGCTGAGTGCGTGTGTGTGTGGGGGTGTTGCTGAGTGCGTGCTTGTGTGTGTGCGTGTTGCTGAGTGCGTGCGTGTGTGTGGGGGTGTTGCTGAGTGCGTGTGTGTGTGCGTGTTGCTGAGTGCGTGCGTGTGTGTGTGCGTGTTGCTGAGTGCGTGCGTGTGTGTGGGGTTGTTGCTGAGTGCGTGTGTATGTGTGCGTGTTGCTGAGTGCGTGCGTGTGTGTGTGCGTGTTGCTGAGTGCGTGTGTGTGTGGGGGTGTTGCTGAGTGCGTGCGTGTGTGTGCGTGTTGCTGAGTGCGTGCGTGTGGGGGTGTTGCTGAGTGCGTGCTTGTGTGTGGGGGTGTTGTTGAGTGCATGCGTGTGTGTGGGGGTGTTGCTGAGTGCGTGCGTGTGTGTGTGCGTGTTGCTGAGTGCGTGAATGTGTGTGGGGGTGTTGCTGAGTGCGTGTGTGTGTGTGTGGGGGTGTTGCTGAGTGCGTGCGTGTGTGTGGGGGTGTTGCTGAGTGCGTGCTTGTGTGTGGGGGTGTTGCTGAGTGCGTGCGTGTGTGTGGGGGTGTTGCTGAGTGCGTGTGTGTGTGCGTGTTGCTGAGTGCGTGCGTGTGTGTGTGCGTGTTGCTGAGTGCGTGCGTGTGTGTGGGGGTGTTGCTGAGTGCGTGCATGTGTGTGTGCGTGTTGCTGAGTGCGTGCGTGTGTGTGGGGTTGTTGCTGAGTGCGTGTGTATGTGTGCGTGTTGCTGAGTGCGTGCGTGTGTGTGTGCGTGTTGCTGAGTGCGTGTGTGTGTGTGCGTGTTGCTGAGTGCGTGCGTGTGGGGGTGTTGCTGAGTGCGTGCGTGTGTGTGTGGGTGTTGTTGAGTGCATGCGTGTGTGTGGGGGTGTTGCTGAGTGCGTGCGTGTGTGTGTGCGTGTTGCTGAGTGCGTGTGTGTGTGGGGGTGTTGCTGAGTGCGTGTGTGTGTGGGGGTGTTGCTGAGTGCGTGCGTGTGTGTGTGGGTGTTGTTGAGTGCATGCGTGTGTGTGGGGGTGTTGCTGAGTGCGTGCGTGTGTCTGTGCGTGTTGCTGAGTGCGTGCGTGTGTGTGGGGGTGTTGCTGAGTGCGTGCGTGTGTGTGGGGGTGTTGCTGAGTGCGTGCGAGTGTGTGGGGGTGTTGCTGAGTGCGTGCGAGTGTGTGGGGGTGTTGCTGAGTGCGTGCGTGTGTGTGGGGGTGTTGCTGAGTGCGTGTGTGTGTGGGGGTGTTGCTGAGTGCGTGCGAGTGTGTGGGGGTGTTGCTGAGTGCGTGCGAGTGTGTGGGGGTGTTGCTGAGTGCGTGCGTGTGTGTGGGGGTGTTGCTGAGTGCTTGTGTGTGGGGGGATCCATATGTCGAGAAATGCTGGAGGTGTACAGTCAGATGGAATAAATTGAACACTGCCTTTCCCCCTCTCCCCTCCCTCCTTCCCCTCCTCCCTTCCTCTCTCCCTATCCC
This sequence comes from Narcine bancroftii, assembly GCF_036971445.1. Taxonomy (NCBI): domain Eukaryota; kingdom Metazoa; phylum Chordata; class Chondrichthyes; order Torpediniformes; family Narcinidae; genus Narcine; species Narcine bancroftii. The sequence continues at coordinate 82,277,194 of NC_091480.1, forward strand.
CTCTCCTCTCCCTCCCTACTCCCTCCCCTTTCTCCTCCTTCCTCTCTTCCCCCTCCTCTCTCCTCCCCTCGCTTCCCTGCCTCTCCCCATCACTGTACCAGGCTGCAGTGCCCAGGGATCATCAGGCACCAGGATGGAGGACAGGATGATTGGTGGGGCCCCACAATTGGACTCCACCAGCTCGCCTTGCACCGTCACCGAGCGGTTGATGTGTGGTCTCAATGCTTCCTTCAGCGGAACGATGCCGTTGAAGCTAACACCAGCCAGACAGCCGGTGAAGCCCGGCGTGTTGTAACGCTGAATCTCTGGGTCCAGAACTCCGATTTCTGTGGGAACCAGAAAGGTATCAACAGAACAAGAATGTCCGTGAACTCCCCCTGCAAACAATTGGACACGCACTGCCAGTATCTGCCCAGTACTGTGGTGGGGAGATGCAGATCTCCCCTGCCCTCCATTCCCATTCTACAGACAGACCTCAGCTGCCCAAAAACCCGGCCAACCCTTCACCAGTGCAGATTCCAGCCATTGTAACTCAGCACTGACTCTCCCTCAGATCCCTCACCCCCTTCTGCTGTTCTCCTTCACCCCCTTCCACATATCTCCCTCATCCCCTCTCCTTACCACTTCCCTCACACACCCTCCCGCAGTTGTCCCTCATGCCCTCTCCCTCACCATCCCTCCCATGTTTCTCCCTCACCCCCTCCTGTGGTTCTCCCTCAACCCCCCCCCCCCCCCCCCCACTGCCCCTCTTTCACCGCCTGCAGTGTGGATTGTGGAGGGTCATGAAACCTCTCCGTCTGGAACCTAGCCAGAAGTCACATCATCTGCCAATCAAGGTTGGACTCTGCCCACTCATTGGTACACACCTGACCATTGGCCCCTTTAATCATCTAGTGATTACCTGGACCCTCCAGCTTACTGCACTATAAAGTCCACCATGTGCAGTAATTCTTTCTCTTTTACTCTTTGGCCCTGAGATGAGGAGTCACTGGTAAGGTCTGCACTACATAGGGAATGGGGCTGTTGTATACTGTTGTGGTTGGAGAAAGCATCTGGTATTGGTAGTGTTAAGTCTGAGGGAACTGCCTGCACTGTGTGATTGAGAATACTTGTGTGTGTTATCCCTGCTGCTTATGTGTGTTTCAATAAAGATTATTTCTGCATTCAGCCTGTGTCCAGACCCACTATTCTTTGAACCCACTGCACTTTATCTTCTGACACATTACTGCCCCTGCCTCTGCTCCCCCTCCCACATCACTTCCTTGCCACCCCTCTCTCATCCCTTTCCTCACCCTGTGGTGCTCCCTCACTGCCCCTCGAGTCCCAAACCCAGACTCACATATATAGCCTGTCTCAAACCCAGATGCACGGCTCACAACTCACCGATTACGCGGCCCAGGAAGAGGGACTTGGGGGAATCAAAATTCTTGTCTCCCCACAGAGAGATGCGTTCCCGGACCACTGGCTCCTCGTCCACCTGCATGTACGGACAGAAAATTAGAGCAGCCCTGCAGTTCAGTGGTTTTGTGGGGGGCAGGGAGAGAGCAGGATGGGGGTGGGGTGGGAAGGGGAGGAGAATGTGATGGGAAGATTGGAATGGGGAGAGAGCAGGAGGGGGAGAATGTGATGGGTCGAATGAAATGGGGAGATAGGATATGAGAGATATGATGGGAAGATTGGAATGGGGGGTAGGAAGAATGAGGAGGTGAAGCTGAGGGGGCGAGGAGATGCAGAGATTTCAGTGGAGAGAGGGCAGGGGCAGGGTCTGGCATTGAGAAGGCCGTAATGATGTGTCCCATCATTGCTTGGCCCCTGACTATGATCTGCCTGGCTCTGGGAATGGCACCGTTACACTGAAGACTCATTATTCCCCACCTACCCCCACCCCCACCCCCCCACACACACACACACACACACACACACAAAACCTCTCAGGTGGGCTATCGAATGTACACTTGCTGGTTGCGTCACTGCGCAGAATGGGAACTGTTCGGCTCAACATCAGAAGAAGTTGCAAAGGTGGGGGAATGTAGCCCAGATTATCACAAACCTCCCTCCCCTCCATCTCTGCTGCCCAGCCAACACACTGAAGGAACCATCACACCCCAGACACACTCTCCTCTCCTTGTATCAGAAGGCTTCATTGTGAAAGTGTGCACCATGAGGCTGAAAGATAGTTTCTCACTCGCAGCCGTCAGGCTCCTGAATGAACCCCACTTCAGTGCTCTGATGCTGCCCTTGCTTGGTTCTCTTTAATCTTCAATTTCATAGTCATCTTTACATGGCTGAAGGAATGTAAGAGATAACCTGGTCATCTGCTCGCAGAATAACCCTCCTCACTTTAAGAGGCATCCATGTGACAGATAAACCCTCACCTTTCCCCACTCTGCCAGCGATTGCCTACGTTGTGCAGCACCGTACCTGTGTTTCCTGGCCTGATTGTACTGACACTGTGCACTGCACTAATACTGGGCTTGTGTTGCCTGGTATGTTCTGACACTGCTGCCAGGGTGCCCACGTACCTGTGTGTAGATCTCACGGTCTCTCCTGGTGATGTTGACCCTGTGGGCCTTGCCATCAGCCACGTTCTCCTTGACCAGGGTCCTGGTGTAGGGGTTGGTGAAGGACCCGAGCTGGTAGCGGAGCTGCAGGCTGCCTGTGGGGGGAGAACCAAGATTCGATCACTGACACCCCCATCCTATTCCTGCTCTCTTTCCCCCCACCACCTCGCCAAGGACTAAGTGGGTGGCAGCAGCCGGTGGGGTGTGGAGTAGGTGTGGGAGCAGTGTAATGTCAAGCAGGGGGTGGGATGTCTCTCTCTGTACCCACCATCATGTTTGATGATGACTGCCAGGTAATCTCTGGTGAAGGAGCTGATGTACATCAGGACGCTGGGTGTCTGCGAGGTTCGGAAGCTGAAGACAGTCTCCTCACTGGTGGAGTTGAAGTCGTGGCTGAATGGCAGCATAATGTTGGCAAACTCCCTCACTACAGCCGTGAACGCTGTTTGGAAACTGTAACGGACGTAGGTGCCAGGCTCAAAATATCCCCCAATAACTGGAAGAGAGAGACCACCATCAGCACGACCTTTCGCAACAGTCGAAGACCAGTAGAGACATGGAGAGCTGTCTCCTCAATGTCAGAGTCTGGGGCAAACCCACAGAGCAGAAGCAGGAGGAGACCCTTGTCCTGTAGAGCAATTTCCACTTTGAGAGCTCCAAAGATTTACAACCCTCATCTCCATCTGAAACAGTAAGCCCTAGTTCTCGATTCCCTCTCATCAATATCCTCTCACTCTCTTTAAAGGTTCATTTTATTCTCAGGTAATAATATATTAAAAATGTAAAGTACATGATATACATCAACTTTTGTCTGCTGCAAGGCAAAGAGTTGCCACGAGCATTGCCTGGCGTGCCTAATGATAGGAGAAAGAAAAGCAAAAGGGAGTCCCTTCAACACTGAGTGTCCCTGCCTCCAGTGCTCCCACAGCTTCTGTAGCCCCACAGGGTCGATACATCGGCCAACCGAGCTCCAGATACGAACTTCCGACATCAAAAAACCTTCAGCGCCTGAGGTCTTTCAGGCACCCTTTTTGCTCCCCGTTCCAATACCTGGTTCCCACGAGCTAGTCTTTAACAGCCTGCAGCCTGTGTGAGTCCTTCGACCGAAAGTTGGCAAGAGCCTGCTGCTGTTGTGGGTCCTCAATGCACAGGGGTGTGGGGGGGGTGGGGGGGGGGAAAGAGGGTCTCCCAGATTCTGGTGCCATGCCCCAATCTGCTGCTGCCCCCAGAGTATGCAACCTCTCGTGGTTCGCTGATAGCACATGTGCAATCATCTTGGGCACAGACCCTGAGGTTGCAGGATTTAAAAAAAACACCACTGGCTCTTTTAACAGGGGTTTAAAACTGTACGGCGCAGTCAGTGTTAGGAATGGTACTAGAACCCTGGGGATCTCCCCACTCTCCTGAGTCCGCATTAGGGCAGGCCTGCGTTACGGCTGTTCCAGCAGTGCCCTCATTTATTTTTCTCCCGCCCCACCTCTGCACAAGCCTAGGTTGTCTAAGACAACCCTCCCATTACAAATACTAGCCCAGTAAACCTTCTCTGAACTGCCTCCAACTAAACTGAGTGCACTACTCCATGTACCGTCCTCTAGATGTGGCCTACAAAACCAAATCTCATTTTACGTGTACATTAATTTCCCCTCCAGCAAATGAGAACGTATTGCTAATTTTCTAAATTATTTGCATTACCTGCACACTACCCGTTGGCCACTCAGACCCCCCGTGACTCAGCTCTACAGTCATGCACCATTTGGATAGTAAGCGGTTTTTCTGACCATACAGGACAATTTCACATTTTCCACATTATTCTTCATTTGTCTCTTTGTTGCTTCATATCCCCACAATTTGCTGCCACTTTGATTTTGTTCAGATTGTAATAGATGAGGCCCCAATTTGCCAGGTAGTCTCTGTCTGGGCCTACACTCCTTCACCACCAAAAGTGCTGGATTTTACAATAACCTTTCAGGTGGGAATAGACTGTAGTGTGGACTTGGCCATCAATGGTCATCACAAAGTGGGTCTGGTCTGGAAGGATGGAATTGAAATCTGTGAGCGAACCAACAGCAGGGATAAACCGACAACCTGGTCCTCACCAACTCACCTGTACAGGGGCACATTAGCATCGGTAAAAGTGACCACCACATAGCACAGCCACCTGCAGATTCTCTTCAAGGTCACACATCCCCCTGACCTGGAAGATATCGCCAGTTGATCATCTCCTTCCACAGCAGCACTGTGGGAGCCCTGCCATCCACTGGGGACACCGTCTTACCTGGACCTCTAAATTGGATCTCTGTGAGGCGGTCCTGGACACACCTCCATCTAGTTTACCATTCCCACACCCCCTCCCCATCCAGTCCTAGGCCCTTCCTACTATACCCCCAGATACACCTCCCCTCCATTCATGGACATGCCCCCACTAGTCCATGTGTTCAGAAGTTGGTACCTTTATCACAGAAGGGCCCGTCGAAGGCACTGATATTGCAGTCACATGTGTAGGTGCTGTACCTCTCGACACACCGGCCTCCGTTCTGACACAGCACTCCAGGATCACTGCACCGGCCCACACAGCCTGGGTTGGCTCCTTCTGTGTAATGGGCTTTCGCCTCCAGGTCCAGGATTACTCCGTTCATCCGTAGCCCCCGGAGACAACCAAAAAATGCATTCCGACGGTACTCAGCAGCCCCTGGACACGGAACAAGAACACCTTCAGCCCACTCACCACATCAGTGGGGGAGAGGGGGCAAGCAGTTATAGTAAAGACAACCCACAGACTAGTCAGTGACGGACAGTGAGAGGGGGTGTGCAATGTCACTAGATTATCCATGTGCCGGGACACGGGGCTGATGAGTTATCTGACAGATATTACAAACCACAGGGATTGACCAAGCACTCATCACATGACTTCCCCAGCCGGGTTAGAACCATAGATCAATTACAGCACAGAAACAGGCCCTCTAATCAGTGCTGAACCACTTTTCTGGCTAGTCCCACTGACCTGTACCCAGCCCAGAGCCCTCCAGACCGCTCCCATCTATGTACCTGTCCAAATTCTTCCTAAATATTAAAATTGTGCCCACATTCATCACCTCAGCTGACAGCTTGTTCCATACTCCCACCACTCTCTGTGTGAAGAAGATCCCCCTCATGTTCCCCCTGAACTTTTCCCCTTTTATCCTTAACCTATCTCATCTGGTTTGTATTGCACCTACTCATAGTGGAAATAGCTTATCTACATTTACTGTCTATCCCCCTCATAATTTAAAATACCTCTATTAAATTTCCCCTCATTCTTCTACGCTTCAGGGAATAAAGTCCTAATCTATTTAACCTTTCCCTGTTACTCAGTTCCTGAAGCCCAGGCAATATCCTAGTAAATCTTCTTCCCCCCCTCCCCCAACCTTGTAAGTGTGGGAATCTACCCCCCCACCAGGGGAATCTCACCTCCCCCCACCACTGTGGGATTCTCCCCCTCCACTGCAGGAATCTCCCACCCATCCAACCATGCAGGAATCTCTCTCCTCCCCCTCCATGGTGATCTCCCCCCCACCCCACACTGCAGGAACCTCCCATTTAACTGGCTCAGAGGTGAGACGTACCCACATAAAGTGGCCGATCCAGCTCCAGGGACACATAGGACTGAGGTGGCGCCTCCAGCACTCGCCACAGCAAGTGGTCCAGGCGCAGGCGAGCAAACTTCACATTGATCTCCACTTCCAGGAAGTGCCAGGTGTCGTTGTTGAGTGGGACCATGGCCTCGACCTGCAGCTCCTGAGGCCCATCTCCTACGTTAAAGGAGAAGGCAACCACCTTCTCTGCTGTAAAACACCAGAGCCATGGGGGGGGGGGGGGTTTGGTGTTATTGGGGACCTCCCCTATACCCCATTGCCTTCCCAGGCCTTCCCACCACCCACCCTCCCAAACCCCTTTCCCCATCCCAACCATTCTCTATCCTTCAGCCCACCTCTCAGGGATTCTCCTTGCGCAGACCACTCTCCACCCTTCCCTCCCCCCACTTGCTCACCCACCTCATTTCACTATCTGTCTCCCACCCTGCCCCACACACAACCCTCATTCTCGCAAAAAAACTCACATTTTAGTTCCAGCCGGATGAAATCCCGGTTTCCAGAATTCTCCAGGAAAACACCATAGGAAGAAGTGGTTTTAAAGTAGAGGGAAATGTCTGCACTGGGGCCTGATTTGAAGGGTGGGAACACCATGTAATTTCCCTGAATAAATGTAGCCCCATTCCAAGATCCTCCTGCAAGGGAAGGTGCAGAGTAAGTAGAACAAATCCAGTTGGTCAGGCTCCCAGGGACCCTGTCATCTCACACTGAGGAACAGTGGCTTTCCCTCCGAGATTCAGTGTCGCGCAGCATATCCCAATGCTCGAGGTATTGAGAAACATTCCAAATGCCCCCGAGGTATTGAGAAACTTTCCAAATGCCCCCAAGGTATTGAGAAACGTTCCATCATGTTACCCAGAGACACTCTCCAAGTTTCTGGATTTTCTGTCGTCACCGGCAGAGCTTCTCCTTGAAAATCTGAGGACCCAGTGACTATCCAGCCCAATAACTGCCACAGCAAGATGACCACAAACCGTTGTGACACCAGAGCTGGCATCTCACCTCCTACTGCCACCTGCCTTTCCAACACACAGTCCAGACAATCTTGATACATTTACCCTGCCCCACCTCCTCTCACCTTTTCTTTTTTTCCTTTTCTGACTTTCAAAAATCCTCTTGAAAATTCCTGCAAACTTCTATCCTTCCACCAAACCCCAGTAGAATTGGTCAGGATCCAGTGACCCTGCTCCCTTGGCTCCATGGATTGTGTTGGATCCTTGAACCCAGTTAACTATCACCCACAGCATGATCCCACCAGCAGCCACATCGTCCCCTCTCCACCTTCTGTAGGGACCGCCCACACATCCTTTCCCACCAAATGCCCCCTTGGCACCTTCCCCTGTGGCCACAGGAAGTGCCCACTTTGAGCCCACACCTCCTCCCTCACCACCATTCAGGGCCACAAACAGTGCTTCCAAGTGAAGCAATGCTTCACTAGTGAATCTGCAGGAGTCATCTACTGCATCCAGTGTTCCTGTTGTGGCCTTCTCCACATCAGAGACTGGACGCTGACTGGGAGATCGCTTAGCTGAGGATCTTCCTTCTGTCCGCATCAATGACAGTGATCTCCAAGCAGGCAACCATTTCAATTCTACGCCCATACTGACATGTCTGTCCATTCCTTCATGTACTGTCAAACCAAGACCCACCCGTAAATTGGAGAAGCAACACCTAATTTTCCATCTGGGCATTCTCCAACCGGATGGCATTAACATCGACTTCTCCGGTTTCTGTTAGCCCACTCCCCATTCTACCTCTCTTCCCCATCCCTCTGTCTTCTTTCCTGCAGCTCTCCACCCCCTTTCCTGTCCATTCACAGAGCCATTCCCCCTCTTCTTGCTTGCTGATGTTCCCCCCTCCCTTATCTACATTAACCCCTGCCTGTGGGACTGTGCTCCTCCCCCTGCCATTTTATTCAGGCACCTGTCTACATTTTGCTCAAACCCTGATGAAGGGATCAAGCCCGATATGTTGGTTATGTATTTTTATCTTTGCTACATAAAGGACACGGAGTTTCACCAGCATGGCATTTTTATTTCAACCACTGTGTCTGCAGACTTTCATGTTTTACTTCTAACTGTCCATGATCTTGTTTCCCTTGGTCTCACCAACATATTTTACTGACAGATAGTCATAAAATGCTTGCTTGATACTTGGACATTTTTTGACCATAATCTGTGAGCCACACTGCACGCACTATTCAGACATGCTCAGCAGACCACTATACTTACCATCCCCATAACAATGCAAAGGACCCACATTAAATCTGGCCTCAGAACTTGATCGATTTGTGTCGCCAACGATAACTTTGGTAACTGGCAAGTCTTCCTTAAATCTAAGCATACCTCGATCATACTTCCTGTTACAGGGAGAGTGGGGGAGGGGAGAGGAGATAGAGGAGAGGAGAAGGAGGAGAAAGCGGGGGGAAAGAGGGGAGAAGGGGAAGGGGAAGAGAGGAGAGGGTGGGAGGGGGAGGGAGGGAGGAGGGGAAAGGGGAGGAATGGGAAGATGGGGAGGGGGAAGTGGGGAGGGAGAGAGGAAGAGGGGAGGGTGAGAGGAGGGAGGAGGTGAGATGGGGAGGAGATGAGAGAGGGGAGGGAATGAGAGGGGGTAGGGAGGAAAGGTGTGCAAGAAGGGTGGAGAGAATGGAGAGAGAAGAGCCAGGTTAAAGAGAGAGAAATAGAAATAAATAAATGAAGTGTAGAGAAAAACCAAGAGAGAGGGATACAGTACATGCAGAGACAGAGAGAGAGCGACAGACACATTAAGTGGCAGTGGTGGGGGGGGTGGGATGTGATTGCCAAAGTGATGAGCAGAGACATATCAGAAACCCTTGAATAAAGATCATCTCTGAAATTTGACATTTGGCTTTGCCCAGAGACTGCCCTATGCTTCAGGCACAGGTCCTCATCAAAGCTTGTTGCTCCCACCGAGGTCCAGGCTGTTGGAACTATCCTAAGGAGATGGCCAAGTTGTGGGCAATAAAGCTGCAATTATGGTGGGACCAGCAGCAAGTTTGGGATTGTTTTCCTGTCTGAACAGTCAGTGCTTTAACACACACAGGAACCCACCGAACTCGGGTTCTTGGGATTCCCAACGTCCAAAGGCTAGGTCTCAGACTCGGCGTTCAGAGGAGCTGGTGGCGGGCAGGAATGATAGGTGGGCTTGGCCTCTGGGGTAGGACTCAGACCTCAGCTGCCTCAGGATAGGTGTGGTGAAACCACTATTGTATACATTTGCATGCCATATGTAAATATCATGACCTTTCCTGCTTCAGCCTCCTCTCACTGGCCGGCTTGTGATCCTTCCCCTTTCTTCCCCATAAAGGCTGTCGAGCCCCCAGTTCGAGTCTGGGTCACCGTGAGCGACCAACATAGGGAGGCTGCCCATCTCTTGTGAATAAAAGCCCCCAGTCTCAGCAACTTCAGTCTTTGTGTAATTGATTGTGCATCAATAGGCTGGCTGCAATCACTCTCTGTATAACATGTGGCAGTGTTCTGTCCGCATCATTGGAGGGGATCACTAGTGTCAAGGAAATTCCTGCAGTGACCTGGGAAGACCTCACACCAGACTGGGTTAACTCTCAGCCTGTTACACTGAAACCAGCAGCGTGCAATCAGATTTCCGACAGATGCTTTTGCATTTTAAAATTTTATTTACAACATGGTAGAAACCAATTGCTGCCATTTAAACCTGTGCTGTCCAATTACACCCAAATGAACTTAGCGCTTTGCAGGATGGGAGGAAACCGCATCTCCCGGGAAACCCATGCAGACACAGGGAGCGCCGTGCCACCCATAGGGAGGCAGGTGACTGTACTCACCACTGCCGATAATCTGCATCACAGTTGCAGTAATACTTTGGGTCAGTGCAGACTCTGTTCATCCCGCAGGAACATCTCTGCGTCCCTGGTCTTGCATCTCCCCAGTAGAAGTGTTTCTCAGACCCACGTCCCAACCACCAGGTAAAGGGAAGTCCAGCTGCAGGGCAGCAAAATCAATGACAAACATCTTAGGAGAATGAAGAAATGGCTAATCACGGCTGGTTATTCATTGTTTACATGAGATACAACAGCAGGATGAGGCTAAAAACATGTGGTAAACCACTGTATATATGTATGGGTGTGCAGTATATATGTTTGGATGTTCTACGACACGGTCTGTGCCTGAGGCTCCTCTCACTGACCCCGGAATAAAGGCGACTGTGCCACAATCCCCCCCACAGTCCAGGACAGTCGACCAGCATGGATGGGCATCCATTCTGTTGTGAATAAAAGCCTATCGGCTTCTCGTCTTTGAAGATATTGACGGTGCATCAAAACACACAATGCTGGAGAAACTCAGCCGTCTTGCAGCACCCATAGGAGGTAAAGATATATTACCACCGTTACAGGCCTGAGCTCTTCTTCAAGCAAAAAAGGCAGGCATCTGATTGAAGACGGGGAGAGAAAGGGGGAAGAATGGGGGGGGGGGGGGGGTGTGGGGGAGGAGGAGTCCAGACCAACAAACAAAAGGTGATAATTGGATATGGTAAAAGGAAAGGTGAGAATTGATTTTGGCTCCAGGAGACAAAGTGAAACGGGAACTAGAGGAAAGGAGACAGGGGAACAATGATGGTGGTGGGGGTGGTGGTTTAACAGAAACCTGAAAAGTCACTATTAATGCCATCTGGTTGGAGGGTGCCCAGACGAAGATGAGGTGTTGTTGCTCCAATTTGTGGATGGTCTCAGTCTGGCAGTGCTGCATGAGACCATAGACAGACATGTTAGCAAGGGAATAGGATGAGGAATTGAAATAGGTGGCCACTGAGAGATCCACACTATTACGGCGAACAGAGCAATGAGGTGTTCAATGAAGTGATCTCCCGCTCTTTGCCCAGTCTCTCTGAAGTAGGGGAGAGCAAATGGGAGCGGCGGATGCAGTAGACAACCCCTGCAGATTCACAAGTGAAGTGTTGCTTCATTTGAAAGGACTTTTTGGGGCCCTAAATGATGGTGAGGGAGGAGGTGTGGGCGCAGGTGAAGCATCTCCAGCCATCACAGGGGTAGCTGTCAAGGGGATGATTGGTGAGAAGGGAGGAGTGGGCAATGGAGTCATGGAGAGAGGGGTCCCTGCAGAAGAGGGGAATGTGTGCCTAGTGGTGGGATCATGTAGTAGGTGGTGGAAAGGGTGGAGGAGGTTGTGTTGGATGCAGAGGCTGGTGGGGTGGTAGGTCCTGGGGAATCCTGTCCTTGTTGCACGTGGGGGCATAGGGGGCCAGGGCAGATGTGTGGGTAAAAGGGATATGTGGGTGAGGGCCGAGATGATGGCGGTAGAGGGAAAACCATGTGGTTTGAAGAAAGAAGATATCTCTGAAAATCTAGCATGGAAGACCTCACCCTGGGAGCAGAATTGAGAGGAAGGAGTGGAATCCTTACAGGGACAGGCTGTGAAGAGGTGTAGTCGAGGTAGCTGTGTGAGTTGGTGGGTTTGTAGAAATTGTCCGTCCAAAGAATGTCTCCTGAAATGGAGACAGAAAGGGAGAGGATTGCTTGAGATGGACTGTAAATTTGAGGTCAGGGTGGAAGTTAGTAACAAAGTGGATAGAGTACCTGAGGCAGCACCAAAGTAGTCGTCGATGTAGCGGAGGAAAAGTTGAGAGACTTGACTATGTAGTCTTGTAGCATGGACTGCTTCCTGTAGCCAATAAAAAGGCAAGCACAGCTGGGCCCATGCAAGTACCTATGGCTACCCCTTTGATTTGGAGAAAGTGGAATGAGTAAGATGAGGCTATTCAGCCTTTGACTCTGTTCTGCATTCAATAAGGGCAACTCTCTTGGCTCAAGTTTACCCCTTCCCACTCCATCTGCCTCCTCACTCTCAGTCTCCGAAGGTTCCTGGTCTGAAACCTCAACAATTTTTCCGACCGATGCTGCACGACCCACTGAGTTCCTCCAGCAGATTATGCTTTGACCAGATTCCATCATCTGCAGTTTCCCATCATTATCCTGCTGACCTCAGAACTCTCAACAGCCTTCTTATCCAAAGCACCAGTGATCTCGTGTTCTGTGATTGAGTGCTTATTCCTGGGGAAGACATTCTGAAATTTCACAATGTCCACAAAGGATCACACCCTCCTCCTCCTCTTACTGCTATACGTGTGATCAAGTCAAGTGAAGTTTATTGTCATCTGATTGCACAAGTACAACCCGACGAAGCAACTTTCTCCAGTCCTCAGTACAAAACGCGTGGACACACAACCAGACATTAACACACATACAAACAATACCTATGCAAGACAAGTATTCGTCTATGTAAATAAATTTTTTTTTCAAAGAATATGAGAATCTCGAATGGTCAGTGTGAGCAGTTCCTTTGATCGTTCAGCATTCTGCATTCTGCCTGTGGGAAGAACCGGTTCCTCAGCCTGGAGGTGGTGCTGGCTCTGATCCTCCTGTATCTCTTCCCCAACAGAAGCAGCTGAAAGATGTTGTGCGCAGGGTGGAAGAGGTCCTCAATGATTTTGCTCCCCCCCCTTCCTATCCTAGTAGATAGTGGATCATGTCAATGGCTGGGGGAGGGGGGGACTCCAGTGATCCTCTCTGCCACTCTTATGGACCTGTGGATTGACCTCTGATCCATTTTTCTGCAGCAATCATGCCACACTGTGATGCAGCCGCCAGGTCGCTCTTGATAGAACTCCTACAGAAGGCTGACATAATGATGGCTGGTAGCCTTGCCCGCTTTAGTCTTCTCAGGAAGTGCAGTCGCTGTTACGCTTTCCTGACAAGTGAGGAGATGTTGCGTGTCCACTACAGGTCACTCGGTTAAGTGAACTCCAAAGGGATCAGTCCCTCATCATCTACCTTCTCTAACTCTCTCAGAATCTTGCATCGTCTTGTATTCTTCCAAACTCCAGTGATTATTGGCCAAGCTCTCTCAATATCCTCTAACAGATGATATCTTCTTATTCCAGAATCCCAACTCTGGCATGGAATCGGAAAGCGGGCAGATGCTCCTACCTCAGGGAGGTAGAATAATTCAAAGGATCTGACATTGGACGATAAATACTCAGTTGATGAATCCATCCCAACTCTCTGAAAATCCCTTTCCTTGTGCTTCATCCATGATTCCAGACTTCCTCCTCTGCCCAAGAAACCTCCTCCTCTTAACATCAACTTCAAACCATGCTGCCTTTCCCTCACAAGTCACGCTTTTCTAAATGAAAGAAAATGCCCTCTCTAAGAATGTTCCCTTCCTCAATAATTGGCCTAGTGTAACCATCTTCATAAAACAGCTGCACAAGTCAAGAACAGAGTGACAGGACCTGGAATGAGCAGGGGCACACAGATTTCTCCGCAGGAAAACTGTCTCAAAACACAAAGAAGTAAAACACAAAAGTCTGCAGACACCGTGATTGAAGTAAAAACACGATGCTGGAGGAACTCAGGCAGTCAAACAGTGTCCTTTATACAGCAAAGGTAAAGATACATAACCGACGTTTCAGGCTTGAGTCCTTCATCAAGATATGAGCAGAATGTCCGGGTGCATGCCGACATTTTCCCATGAAGGAACATTTTCCTTGATGAAGGGCTCAAGCCCAAAATGTTGGTTATATATCTTTATCTTTGCTGTATACAGGACATCGTTTGACCATCAGTTTCTCCAGCTTTGTGTTTTTACTTCAATCAGTGTCTACAGACTTTTGTGTTTTACTCCTAATGATTCATTTAGCTCTGTTTTAAGGGTTTGAATTAAAATGCTATGAGATATTGATGAAACACTCGTGTGATATCACAATTATATGAACCATCTCTGCTGCACACACTGAGGAGCCCCTTCACCTCACTTTTCACACATTCCCTGTACAGTCCATTCATCCTGTTTCGTGAAGTCAGAGTTCTCCAAACACACCATTTCTCCTTGGGGATGTGAAACTGGGACATGTCAGCTGCCCTTGCAGCCCACGGGGAGTGTCTGTGCTGCCTGCCTGCTTTGATTCATTCAAGCTCAGCACTTACATGGACTGTTGAGAAGCCGGGATCTGTAGCAGGAGAAGGAGATGCTCTGCTCACAGTACTCTGCAGCCAGAGTAATTGCAGAAATCTCTTCCTCAGTGTTGTTGTAATACTGGATGTGCCCCACATATGGTCTCTCCAGGGTTGATGCTGTCACCTTCGTGTCCTGCTGTTGTAAATGGTAAACGACTGTCCAAGCCTTGTCATCTGTCAAAGCAGGTCAGAGAGTCAGGGACCATTTTCACAAACCCACCTCCCCAGTTAGAGCCCCGTGGCCCAAGGATTCCTTCCCTTCCTGACATGATCCTAAGTTATGCTAACTTACCCAAGTCCCACTGCCCCTGAGCAGGCCTGAAACCCTCATTGTCCCAATTCCCATAAGCTCACAAACCCCCTCCTCCCCGTCACATCAATCTCAACCTGACCCCAGCACCATTCCAACACAACACTTCCCCACCCAACCCCTTCACTTACTCCAACCCACCTAATACCCCTGCCACGCACACCTTCCAAATGTTTCCTACCTTCCTGGGACATTGCCCCCACCTTGAATCAGCCAAGTTAAAGCTCCTATGCTGGGAGCTGGGATATCAGGTCCAAAGACTGGGGGGGAGAATTGGATTAGGGGTTAGGAGTTGGAGGTTAGACATTAGGGATTGTGTAAGGGGTAAGAGGTTAAGGGTTAGGCTATGGGTTCAGGATTAGGGTTTGAGGGGTATGATTTAGGGCCTGGGATTAGTATGGGGTGATGGGTTTGGAGGCAGATTGAGGAGTTAAGGTTAGGGGTCGGGGTTTAAGGTTATGGGTTAGGATCACAATGTCCAGACTTCCAAGTGATGCTGGACATAGTTTATGCATCTCCAGATGTGAATACCTGTAATTTTGCAGTGCACAGTGAAGGGTCTTGCTGGCCCACTGCCATCGGGGTCAATGGTGTAATTTCCAGATGTTCTGATACCCAGCCTCCAGTATCCGTCACACGATTCTGGATATAGAGCTTGTGGCGGTTCAACAAACCAATTGGAAGGAGCAGGAAGTTGGCAGCATGGAGCGGGAGGAAGAGAGAATAATCTCGATCAATTTCCAAGAATAAACAGATCTTCCATTAGATGAGATGCAGGGCAAAGCTCTCTCTGTAATGTCCTATCCCAGAGACCCAGGGCAGGAGCAACACCCATGATCCTGATCTCTGCTCAACCAGCGTTGATCCATGGACCCAGGTCCCAAAACTCTCCAAGGAAGAAGGTCCCACAAAACTTTGCCTCCCTTGAATACCTGTAACTGTATTATTCCACATCATGCAGGGATGTTTCCTGTGTGGAGTCTTTCCCCACCCTCTCTACAGGGGGGACGTAGAGTAGTGAGTGCTGCACAGAACAGCCCCATGCAACAGGATTTTAAGTAGCTTCATGGACCCAATCTCAATCTCAATCTCAGAATTCGGTGTTCCATGTACATCTGGAGTGTGGGTGGCTGCGGATCCCCACCCCTACCCCAGGCATGGCTTCTCAAGCTCTGGTTACATTTCAACTCCACACTCCTGATCTTTGGGTATCTGTGCAGGGCAGGGGTGAAGCAGTTGAAGGACTAAGTAAAAACACACAGAAATGCTGGAGGAACTCAGCTGATTTCGCAGCGTTCACAGGAGGCAAAAATATACCAACATTTTGGGCCTGAGACTTCTTCAAGGTATAAGCAAGGAATAAGAAGGCGTCAGAATAAAGAGATTGTCAGGGATATGATTAGAGGAAAGGTGCACATTGATTTGGCTCTGTGAAAGGAGACAGAAAAGAGAGAGAACTTGCTCTTGGGGAAAGGCGATGTGGGGGGGGAAGAGGGTGGGCAGGTTTAACAGAAAGCGGAGAAGCCAATGTCAATGCCTCCGTCTCCTTTCACAGAGCCAAAATCAATTCTTGCCTTTCCTCTTATCACACCCAATTAATGCCTTTTATTGTTCCGGACTCCTCCTCCGGCCAATCTTCAATCTTTATTCTGATGCCTTCCTCTTTTCTGCTTATTCCTTGAAGAAGGGCTCAGGCCCAAAACGTCAGTGCTATATCTTTGCCTCCTATGGATGCTGCAAGACCAGCTGTTTCCTCCAGAGTTGTCTCTGTTTTTACTGCAATTACAGCATCTGCAGACTTCTGTGTTTCACTCAAGTTGGAGGATCTAGCCTGCTCAAGGTGGTGCAGGCAATGGGCAGTCAGGTTGGCCATTCAAAATGCTGCCTGTCCTTTCCAAGGATTCTTCCAGGCCCAGTGTCCCTGGAGAGGGAGCTCGTGGGGTCTGCTAAGTTGCTGGTGACTTCCTGGGACCGTCATAGGGGCTTCAGACAATATTTGAATTTGAATTGATGGTTAATTCATCATTCCAGAGTCACAGAACCAAAAAGACAGAAAATACCAAGGGAGTGTCAAAAATTTCAGACGTGGCGGGAAAATGAATATTTTTTCACAGAAGTCAAAGGGGAAGTTTGCTTGATTTGCAAGGAATCTGTAAACTTTAATAGCCTGGCTACAGATTTACCCATTGCATCATTAAGGGTCACTTGGGCCATGAACTGTATTCACTGAGAATTGTGGAGGAATGTTGGAGACGGTTTTGTCCCTTTCTTGATCTTTTCTCCAGTTCTTATTTTGCACCCAGCTTTTTATTTTGCACTGCTTTTTGAATGAGAGTTTTACAACTTTTTATTGATGTCATTTAAATTAAAGAGTAGCAGGTACAGAAATACCTGCTGCAATATGTGAGCACATCAATAAACTACTGTAATTTCAACCATTAAACTGTTTAGTAGTGTCATCTAGTTATTTTGATAGAAAATGAATTTTCGATTGTATAGGGGTTTTCTGGTCCAAAAACGCTGTTTTTCTTGCAGTGTAACTGGTTGAAAACTGCCGGGCGTAATATTGTTTGGCCCGTTAACTCCTTATATTTTTCTGGATGTGGCCCATAACCAAAAAGGTTTGGGCACCCCTGCTCTAGGTGATCCCTCAGGCACACAGAAGGGATGGCACACATTAGTCTCATGGTTCCGTTCACAGACGGCCTCTAAAGTCCACCCTCCCATTGGCAGCTGGAGAAGAATCACTCACAGTTGTGACAGGTTACTCCTTCATATCCAGTTCTCTCACAGTCACACACAAAATTCTCAGCACTTTGATGACAAACTCCTCCATGCTCGCACAGATTTGGTGTGCAGCTGTCAATCACAAAGTAAAAATGAAACTGAATGAGTACTGCGTAATAATCGACACCGGATAAAAGTCAACCTCCTATTTTTGGCCCAGAAATCTGGTATTTTGGACTTAAAAGGCCAATTGATCCTAATTCTGTTCCTAGATCCGGTGATCTTGTGACAATGGTCTCGTCTCAAGAATTTGTTTATTCAGACTCCTTGCACCCACTCTAAAGGTTTTCATATCATTCCTAAAGACCAGCACAAGAAGTGGACACAACACAACACACAACGTACTGGAGGAATTCAGCAGGTCACACAGCCTCTGTAGGAAGCAAACGTCTTGGGCCTGAGCTCTTTGATAACTCCTTGTTATAGACTTCCCAACACCTCACCTGCCTCATTCTGTCAGAATTTTGTATAGCTCAATGAGATCTTCTAAATTCTAAATGATTATAATTCCAGTCTATATTGTTTTTCTTCTCATAGTAGGAGTCTGAAAATCCGGACTGCTTGGGGATTGGGCCAGTCCCGATGTTCCGGATTCTTGGCAGTACTTTTAAACTTCAAATTTATGGAAGAATAAAGAAGAGATGAACAGATAAATTTTGATAGTTTATTCATTAGCAAATGCAGCATGGTTCATTTATCAAAACAAGCAGTTTTAAAGAAAAATAAAAAGTTCTGTTGTGCATCTGTGGCGCTTAACACATGCCCACAAAAGCCCAAGAAATTCAAAACGTTCGAGAGTTTTCGAGAAGTCCAAATTTCTGGCATCCCGGATTTTTGGACCTCTACTGTGTATCAGTGCTACCAACTCAGGAATCATTCGGCGTCCTGGAATTCTGTACCATTTTTACTATCTTCCCACTCTGCCCTTTCACTTGCAGCAAACTCTGTACTTTTTGTTCTTGATTGTTTACATTTTTTTTTGCACTACCAATTAGTGGCAATTCTGCCTGGCCCACAGGGAAAAAAGAATCTCAGGGTTGTATGTGATGCCATGTATGTACTCTGACGATAAATCTGAAATCTTCTATTGAACCCTTGGCTACCAGTTCTCAACATCTCTGCCAAGGTGCCGTATGTCCACGTCGAGGCCCCACACCACCACACAGCTTATTTCCTTCAGAGTAGTTCAGTAAACATTTCACTTACCGGTCGGTTATTCCGCACGTATTGAACAGCATCTCCGAGTATCGCCCGAGTTGGCGTCGTTTTACCAGCTCCAAATCAACAAGGTAATTGTCGACGTGGATGAGCTGCATGCAGCCGTGAAACTCACTCGCATTAGAAAAGCAGCCCAAGTTCTTCACACTGGTGGGGCAACCTGTGAGAGGTTCAGAGCAAACTGTGTGGGCGGGCGACAAATATGCAGCTCGTGTCAAAAGTAGGAGAGCAGGAAGCTGTGCGAAGGAGGGCAGATCACCAAGCATTACATCTTGAGGTGAAGACTAAATCAATACAGGAGCTGAGCTGGTTTATAAGGGATTAGCAGTAAAACATGAAAGTTTGTAGACACTGTTGTTGAAATAAAAACACAAAGCTGGAGGATCTCAGCAGGCCAAACAGCATTCTTTATGTAGCAAAGGTAAAGATACAAAACCAACATTTTGGATTTGAGTCCCTCATCAAGGTATGGAAAAATGTCAGCAGACGTCTGAACCAAAAGGTAAGTGGGGGGGGGGAGAGGCCTGTTCGCTCGTTTGCCCACATTTTCCACACCTTGATGAAGGGCTCAAGCCCGAAATGTTGGTTATGTAGCTTTATCTTTGCTACATAAAGGACATTGTTTGACCTGCTGAGTTTCTCTGGTTTATAAGGACTTTCAGAAACCTTGGTTTTGATAATCTCTCCAAGAAATGGGAACTAAATTTTCATGATCCTCAGGTTTTCACTCCTGATTTCGATGAGAGGGTGAGGAGGCAGAGGACAACCCACAATATACTGAGCTTGGAATGTTCAGAAGCATAATGGGTGCTGGGATAAGCCCTGAGACTGAGTGGAGGGCCCGTAGAGAGTACAATTGTGGAATCTACCACTAAGAGGGAGGCAACAGAAAAGAATTGTACTGTAGCAGACTTGAACAGAGATTTTATCTGAAGGCTGCACCTGGCAATGGAGTCAGGTGACTCAGGCAGTTGGATTTGAAAAGCTCGGATCAACAGGAACCTGATTGGACAATAGAGACCAAGTGACCCAGGGAACATGACACAGGGTGGTATTAATTCACTTCAACTCAGCAGTATAGGGAGATGATTCTACTGACTGGAGTTCCACACAGTACATGCAGCAGTGGGTAGAAAATTTACAACTAACTAGGTTTTTTTCTACAATACAATTGGGAAACATCAACATAGATTTATGGAAGGGAAGTCAGGTTTGACAAGTCTGCAGGAGATTTTGGGAGTGTACCCAGACAGGTAATGTCATGCACGTGGAGTTTCAAGAGGCCTTCCATACGTTACTACAATACAATTACATTTTACACAAGGTAACAGGCCCTTTCAGCCCACAAGCCCATGCTGCCCAGCTATACCCAATTGACCTACAACTTTGCCATTTCTTTTTAAAGGGTGGGAGAAAACAGGAGCACCTGGAGGAAACCCATGCAGGCAGGTGGACCACGTACAAACTCCATAAAGACAGCGCTACATTCAAACCCTAGTCACTGGTGCTGTAGTAACATTGCGCTAACTGCTACGTTAACTGTGCTGCCCTTTAGGCCAAGTCAGGGGGGGTTCATGAAAACTTGGCAAAGTTTTGCTCATTATTTGAGGATTTGCTGAGGAAGGTGGGTGAACAGGAAGAAGTAGATGCAGGGTATCTGGGTTTCCAAAGAGTAATGGATAAGGTGGCATATTGTACAAGATAAAAGCTCGTGATATTGGCCTGGATAGATAGTCAACTTGCATGGAACAGATCAGAAAATGAATGAACAAGCCATTTTTGGATTGGCAGTCAGCATGCACAGGGATAATTAGGAAGGCAGATGAAATGTGGGGCTCGAATGCAGAGTGAATAGCATCAGCTGCACAGGTAGGATGTAAATGATCTGCTGCAGAATGATGTGAACTCAGTCATTGATTATACTCAAGACTGGTCTTTGGAAGAGTCCATGGAAAAAGCATGAAACTGAAGACGAGGCAAGGATTCGATCAGCCAGGAATGTTTGAAATCATGCTCTCTTTTGCTAACTCATTATTGATAGGGTGTTCAGGAGCTCAACAGGTAGAGAACAGTAAAGGATTCTCAGGGATGCAGCCTAACTGATGAAAATATGGGACACACAAACTAGGTATGCGTGTTAGGTCAAAATTTCAGTCAAGTGGATAGACAAGTTCAGGAGAACAAGGAAGGGGTGAAAGGAGATGAAAGTGAAGGTTAGGTAGGGGCAAGGATCAGGGTGGGCATGGGGGAGAGGTTGAGGGAGATGTGGGAGAGGATAAGGATGGGAAGGCAAGGTTGAGGGTGAAGGGGTGAGGGTGAAGGGGCTAGATTGAAGGTGAGGGTGAGGGGTGAGGTTAGGGCAGAGGCGAGGATGGGGCAAGCAGGGGTAAGGGTGAAGATGAGGGAGAGAATGGGGGAAAGGTTAAGTTGAGGGTGGGATTGATGGAGAGGATGGGAGTGGGAATGGGGGAAGGTTGTGGGTGAAGGAATGAGGGTGATACACACCTCCAAAGTAGTATTTGTCACCAGTCTCCACCCTCAGTGCATGGTTTACCCGCACAGGCGAGTCCTCCTGCTTGTCAATGACAATGACCACAGAATCCATCCGGGCCAGGAGGTTCACTGAGTGCCAGTGTCCATCCGTAAGATTGTAGCCTGCAGACAGGGAGAAATAAGCTCACTGACCACAGCCAAGCATAAAGCCACCTCTTGCAAACCACCCAAAGAAGGTTGACCACACAATTCTCTGCGCTTCTCAGTCCCACCCACAAATCCACCATAATCCCCATCCCACCCACAGCTCTCGCATAGCCTCTGTCCCCACCCACAATTCCCCCATAATCCCCATTCCCATACACAACTCAACTGGACCCATCAGGGCTTGCCCGACCCCACCCATAACACCATTGGCCCTGCCTCCACTTGCCTCATGCCTCCCACAAACCCCACCATTGGCCCCGCCTTTGTCTGTCTGGCCCCGCCTCTGCACCCTGACCCCACCTCTGCCTGCCTGGCCCTGCTCAGAACACCAATGGCTCAACCTTTGCCCTTCAGCCCTGGTACCTGCGGAGAACTCCAGGCGCCGGTTGCCGCTTTGCTGCACGGAGACGTTGATCTGCCCACCACTGAGTGCCAGCTGCAGCCAGCCCAGGCCCCGGGAGAAGTTGGTGAAAAGCAGGAGACCACTGGTGTCGAAGGAGCGGAAGGTGAAGTTGAGTGCAAGCTGGTGCAGGAGCGGCTGCCCCGGCAGCTGCAGGAAGCTGGCGGCTGACACAAAGGTGATTGGCTCCGAGGCTGTTGTAGGGGCCGCAGGCTGGCGGCACTGGAATCGCACTTCGCCCTGGGAAGGCAGCAGGCACATCAGTGACCTGACTGTACTCGGCCCACACGCCATCATCCATCACGGCCCATCCACCCCTGGTGCATCATTACCCACCACTCAGCCTATCTGCCCCTGCTGCCCATCACCCACTACTTGTCCCATCCATTGGTCCAGAAAGGAATTTCCTTGTTGCAACTCCAGCCTGCTTCTCCCTCCCTTACAAAAGAAAGGGTTGTAATTGCTATTTTCTAACTTAATGTAATCTTTCTGAAATCTAAATATATTATGAAAAAATAAACCGATGCAGTGAAATCTCACAAGATTACAAAATAGCAGAAGGCCAAACGGCCTATCGAGTCTGCTCTGCATAGGGAAACTAATTGTGCCAAATGAGGAAAAGGCCATAATTCCATAATATTTTGCATCTGTCTTCATAGAGCAAACGAATGATTGTAAAACAGCAATTGGAAGGGAAGAACCATCACCAGGGAAGCAAATTGCTGAAGTTGTTGGATCACAATTCCTTAGGTCCTGATGGACTTCATCCAAGGACCTTTTGGTAAAAGGCCACTGAGATTTAACAACTGTCATGGGAAAATCTTGGAGGCTATTTCAAAAGATATTATCACATCGTACTCGGGGGGGAGGGGGTGGGAAAACAATCAAAGTATTCAGGTCAAGTAAACAAGGTTTTGTGAAAGGGATATCAGGTTTGACTAAACTATTGGAGCTATTGTTTAAGACATTGGTGAGGCCAAATTTGGAATATTGTGTGCAGTTCTGGTCGCTATGGATACCAATAAGATTGAAAGAGTGCAAAGAAGATTTACTAGGATGTTGCCAGGTCTTCAGGAGTTGTGTTACAGGGAAAGATTAGTCAGGTTAGGACTTTATTCCTTGGAGTGAAGAAGAATGAGGGGAGATTTGATAGAGCTTTACAAGATTTTGGGAGGCATAGACAGAAAGGATGCGAGAAGGCTTTTATCACTTAGATTGGGGGAGATAAATACAAAAGGTCAGTATGATGGGAGGGGAGGGGTCGGTGTGAGGGGAGGGACAGGTGTGAGGGTAGTGGTCGGGGAGGAAGGGTCATGTGAGGGAAGGGGGGGTCATTGTGAGGGTAGGGGTCAATGAGAGGGGATGGGCCGGTGTGAGGGTAGGGGATGGTGATGGGAGGGGTGGGTTTGAGCCACTGGCACAGCTACTCTCACACATCCCATCAACCTGTTAATCTTACATTTAGTACAAAGATTTGACATTCAGAATCAATTCAGCACTTTTACAAATAGGTCATGCATTTCAAAAGATTCACTATTCCCCAACCCTTTGAGTAGATCACTCCTTGAGTGACTGTTTCTTACCAAGGTCTGTGCACGCCAGTATCTTTTTCTGGCCAGGTCAATGACACTGACATTATTGTAGAAGATGTTCTCCAAACAGCCTTGGAAGTTGGGCTTGTCAGCCAGTCCCATTCTCTCTGGGGTTAACAACCCACCAAAATGCATCTGAAAGTAAGTGCAGAGAGAAGAGAATGATCACTGTGTGAATGAGCAGCCCCAGAATGAAGCAGCCAAACTGGGCATGTCCCTATGGCCAGTTATGGTGTAACTGAGCAGCAGGATAGTCTGCATTTGGAAGCAATAAATAATCTGCGCATAGACTCTGATTACTACAGTCGCTAGTCATTGATACCCAAACAGGCCAGGAGTATATCAGGAAACAGTTGAAATAATTTAGAACATAGAACACTACAGCACAGTGCAGGCCCTTCGGCCCCCAATGTTGTTCCAACCTATATATTCTAGCAAAAAGAACAAAACCCTTCCTACCCCATAACTCTCTATTTTTCTTTCATCCATGTGCCTATCTAAGAGTCTCTTAAATGCTCCTAATGTTCCAGCCTCCACCACCACTCCTGGCAATGCATTCCAGACTCCCACAACTTTCTGTGTAGAAAAAAAACTTACCCCTGACACACTGTTCCCTCTACGCTGTGCACATGCACACATGTTTTACAACTAGTGCACAAAGGAAATGAATGTGCACACAAAAGGTTAGTTATCTAAAATAATGGAGTAATTAATAATTATACTTATTGAAAATAATCTCTTAGCTATTTCTGTTAACTAGTTAGTCAGTTAAACAAGTAGTTAATCATACGTGTATTATATTAAGACAAGCCAAAACAATTTCAAGTTTACATTTGCACAAGCATTCAGTGAGCACATACTTTTGTCACAGGAAAAAAAAATTGCACAATATAAGATTTTTGCACACACTGACTACTAAAAATTAGAAGGAATATTCCCTTGGTATCTCCCCTAAACCTTCCCCCCTCCACTTGGTACAGATGTTCTCTGGTGTTTGTTGTTCCTGCCTTGGGTAAAAGGCACTGGCTGTCCAATGTTCCCACTGCCCTCTGCCCACTGGCTACGCCTTTCAAAATCTTGTAGACTTCTATTAAGTCACCTCTCATCTTCTTCGCTCCAAAGACAAAAGTCCCAGCTCTGCTAACCTTGCCTGGTAAAATTTCAGTTTTTAACCAAGTTGAATCTTAGTTCAACAAGACATCACCCAGATATGACCAGCCTGTGCTGTGACTCACCGCTGAATCAAGGTCCAGGTAATCAAAATCCCCATTGGTGTGGAAACGTTCAACGTTGCCATCCAGAGTGAGGTTAACTTCCTGCCCATAACGCTCGATTTGAACCATGTGCCAGTGCTGGTCATCCAACAAGCTTCCCAGGGTGATGGAGGTCTCTCCCTTCACAGGGTGGACACTGCTACTGCCTGAACAGAGAACCAGCATTACCCCAAAGACATTAAATACGACCCTGCATCATTCAGACCACAGAGTGAAACCGGAGGTGTGTAATAATATCCAGTAATAGGGTTTTTACGTTTTTAAAGGACAGAGTTGTGGCTGCAATAGATACACACCCATCAATGAAGATTTATCAAGTGGTGCAGTTATACTGAGTAAATACCTAAATTAATGTGAAACAGTAGCTTTGCCTGCTGCAGCTCCATGGAGATGTAATCTCCCTGCTCGCCCTCACTGTGTAGGAGAAGGCCGTCCTTTACCCAGGTCTTAAAGTTGAATGAGATGGAGTCGAAGAGCGTTCGCATGTTCCTCTCCTCAAACCGGTAGCTCAGAGAACTGTTCCCATCAAATGAAGCCATGACAGAAGCTAAAACAATGTACACAAATTTTCAATGTTAATGCTCGCAAAAAGAACAAACCATCAACCACAGGGGCACAGGAACAGCATTACATTGGGCAAAAGAAAACCAGCATCTGTTGGAAAAGAATAGGGTTGGAATAAAGACAAAAATGAGCACCTGGGGAAAAGAAAGACAATAGCAGATGAAAATGAGTTAACAAAAGGAGTGGGGCCATGTCATGAAAGAAACTGATCTGTGGGAAAGAAGTAGTAGATAGAAAGCTTCATGAGAAATGGAATGTAGCGGAGAAAGGAATGAACGACAAGTGGAAGGAGGGAAAGACACAAGAGCAAAGGAAAGCAACTCGGCGAAAAAGTAAAACGTGGTGAAAAATCAAAGGGAAAGAAAACCAGCAGAAGGGAGTAGGAAGAAAACTGGCATCAAGGGAGAAGTAACGGTACAGAGAAGGAGCAGCAGGGTAACCGAACGCACGGTGGGGGGGTGAATCTCACAGCCAAACAGGAGAGAATGAAAAGGAAGAAAGCAAAACGCAGGAGTGGGAAGTGAAAACGAGCGAAGGAGTTGGAAAACAGCTGGAGTAAGGCAGGAAAGTAGCAACAGGGGCAGGGTAAAGGGGGTTAACAGTAAAGGTTGAAGGTGTCAGAAGAAGAGCAGCGGGAAAAGCATGAACAGGAGAATTAAAGGCAGCACAAGTGAAAAAGGCAGCAGGGAAGGGGGAACCAGTGTCGGGGGGGAGGGAAAAAAATACATTGTTAGAGCAAAAGTAAAGGAGCAACAGCAGAATGCATACAGTAGAAGTCCAAGGGCCAACTAAGAAACCAGACTTTTCAAATACGCTCAAACTTTTTAAATTTAGCTGGGTTGTATGTGCATGCATAAGCACCACAGGTGCCCAGTGGCCACCATATATAAACCTTTAATAATGGATCCTAAAGTAGATAAAATTCGCAATGCGAAGAGAAAGAAGAACCCATTGAAACTGAGTGACAAATTTGAAATAACTAAGAAACTAGAACATGGTGTGCCGGGGTTTCAGGATTTGAGTTACAGGGGAAGGTTGAGCAGGCTGGGACTTTATTCCCTGGAGCATAGAAGGTTGAGGGGTGATTTGATGGAGGTATTCAAAATTATAAGGGGGAAAGATAGAGACAATGTGGACAGGCTTTTTCCACTGAGAGTAGGGGAGATTCAAACAAGAGGGCATGGTTTGAGAGTAAGAGGGGAAAAATTTAGGGGAAATATGAGGGGGAATTTCTTCACACAGAGGGTATTGGGAGTATGAATAAACTTCTGGCAGAGGTGGTAGAAGTGAGATCAAAGTTAATATTCAAGGATAGGTTGGGTGGGTATATAGATGGGAGAGGTGCAGAGAGTTATGGGCCAAATGTGGGTCAGTGGGACTAGATGGGAGAAGATGTTTGGCACGGACTAGTCAGGCCAAATTGGCCTGTTTCAGTGCTGTAAATGGTTATACAGTTAATACTGTTCTAATCGAGATACTCGACACGGGAAAGTCTACCATTCACAATATAAAAAAGGCTACTGCAGAAGGGTCCATGGAAAAGGTTGTTCAATTTGTGGAGCAGAACCAAAGCTTCAGTCTTCACGATGTCATGCAAGCGCACATGGTGCAAAATAATCTTATCAGAAAGAAATTACAAAGTCGTAAACAAAGTAAGATACAAAAATACATAAAAGGAAAGCAAAATAAGTGTCAGGCCATGCAGCAGATGCAGTGGAAACTGCAAGCTCCCCCAGAACCAGAGCATCTTTATCCCTCCTTAAATTTGAATTTTAACCCTTCAGACTCTGGCCATTTTTAACCTTTCATAATATATACTCTGGACTGGGTCCCTGGGTAAACCTTTACAGTACGAACACCAGTACGAATCAGCTGGTGGTTGTGTATAAGGCCAGTCCCGGAAACCCGGAGCACGATCTCCAAAGGGTTAAAAACACTGCCCGAGAATCCAGAAAATCTGGACTAACCTAATCCCCGAGCAGTCCTAATTTTTGGACTTCTACTGGAGTTAGAAGAGCAAAGGCAGGCAGGAGAGGAGATGAAAGGTAATGGGGGTGGGGAGGCGCGCAGATTTACATCCCGAAAGAGCAGCTTTGTAAAAGGAAACATGGCAGCAGCTGGAGAAGGAAGGGAAAGAGGAAAAGCATGAGCATAAACCAGAAAACAAAGGAAAAATAAATAGCTTTTGGTCAAAGAAACCAGTACTGAAGGAAGATTATACTCCTTCAGGATAAAACAGAAAATGATGAAAAAGAAGAGGGAAGAGTCACCAGGCGGATAATGGTTGGAAGAGTTTGAGGGGAGATAAAATCCGTGTCAGTGGTAAAGGCCAGAGAGAGGAAATGAGCGTCAGCAGAAAGGAGGGATAAAAGATCAGCAGTGATTCAAGGAAACAGACCGAGGGAAAATATGAAAAATACGTCCAAGTGAAAGGAAATCGGTGTTGCATTAGAAACAATAAATTAGACGTTGGCAGGAGGAGGAGGGGGAGAAAGCAGCAGTGGTGGAAAGCAACAACAGATGGGGAAAAGGAGAGGTTCAGGGAGGAGGAAAAGATCAGCTAGGGTAGGAGGTGGTGCATTGAAAAGGCAGGGAGGAAAGCGAGGAGCCAAACCCAGGGCAGGTGAAGAGTACCAGAAAAGGAAGGAGGGCCAGAAGGGGAGAGGGCAAATCTAGTGGGAGAAAGAGAGCAAACGCCACCCTCTAGAGACAAGCAAGAAAAAGGCAGAATAAACACAAATAGGCAAAAAACAGCATGTAAAAGATAAATAGAAGCAGGCAAAAGGAAACCAGAGATGGAAGGAAAGGACAAGAACAATATTGTAAAAATCAGCTGCAGCAAGAATAGAAAATCAGCACTTGTGTAAATAGCGACTGCACGAGGAGGAGGTGGAAAGTGGAGGGAGGGAAGAGAGGAGAACAGCTGTATCCGGGACACACTGCCTAGTCCTGACCACAGCTCCACATCCAGACACGGAGAACAGCTGTATCCGGGACACACTGCCTAGTCCTGACCACAGCTCCACATCCAGACACGGAGAACAGCTGTATCCGGGACACACTGCCTAGTCCTGACCACAGCTCCACATCCAGACACGGAGAACAGCTGTATCCGGGACACACTGCCTAGTCCTGACCACAGCTCCACATCCAGACACGGAAAACAGCTGTATCCGGGACACTCCACCCAGTCCTGACCACAGCTCCACATCCAGACACGGAAAACAGCTGTATCCGGGACACACTGCCTAGTCCTGACCACAGCTCCACATCCAGACACGGAAAACAGCTGTATCCGGGACACACTGCCTAGTCCTGACCACAGCTCCACATCCAGACACGGAAAACAGCTGTATCCGGGACACACTGCCTAGTCCTGACCACAGCTCCACATCCAGACACGGAGAACAGCTGTATCCGGGACACACTGCCTAGTCCTGACCACAGCTCCACATCCAGACACGGAGAACAGCTGTATCCGGGACACACTGCCTAGTCCTGACCACAGCTCCACATCCAGACACGGAGAACAGCTGTATCCGGGACACACTGCCTAGTCCTGACCACAGCTCCACATCCAGACACGGAGAACAGCTGTATCCGGGACACACTGCCTAGTCCTGACCACAGCTCCACATCCAGACACGGAGAACAGCTGTATCCGGGACACACTGCCTAGTCCTGACCACAGCTCCACATCCAGACACGGAGAACAGCTGTATCCGGGACACACTGCCTAGTCCTGACCACAGCTCCACATATAGACACAGAAAACAGCTGTATCCGGGACACTCCGCCCAGTCCTGACCTCAGCTCCACATCCAGACACAGAAAACAGCTGTATCCGGGACCCTCCACCCAGCCCTGACCACAGCTCCACATATAGACACAGAAAACAGCTGTATCCAGGACCCTCCACCCAGCCCTGACCACAGCTCCACATCCAGACATGGAAAACAGCTGTATCCGGGACACTCCACCCAGCCCTGACCACAGCTCCACATATAGACACAGAAAACAGCTGTATCCGGGACACACTGCCTAGTCCTGACCACAGCTCCACATATAGACACAGAAAACAGCTGTATCCGGGACACTCCGCCCAGTCCTGACCACAGCTCCACATCCAGACACAGAAAACAGCTGTATCTGGGACACTCCACCCAGCCCTGACCACAGCTCCACATATAGACACAGAAAACAGCTGTATCCGGGACACTACGCCCAGTCCTGACCACAGCTCCACACCCATACATGGAAAACAGCTGTACCTGGGACACTCCACCCAGCCCTGACCACAGCTCCACATCCAGACACAGAAAACAGCTGTATCCAGAACACTCTGCCCAGCCCTGACCACAGCTCCACATCCAGATATGGAAAACAGCTATATCCAGGATACTCCGCCCTGCACTGACCACAACACCACACCCAGACACGGAAAACAGCTGTATCCGGGACACAGTGCCCAGTCCTGACCACAGCTCCACATATAGACACAGAAAATAGCTGTATCCGGGACACTCCGCCCTGCACTGACCACTACTCCACACCCAGACACGGAAAACAGCTATATCTGGGACACTCCACCCTGCACTGTCCACAGCACCACACCCAGACACGGAAAACAGCTGTATCCGGGACAGTCCACCCAGCCCTGACCACAGCTCCACACCCAGACACGGAAAACAGCTATATCTGGGACACTCCACCCTGCACTGTCCACAGCACCACACCCAGACACGGAAAACAGCTGTATCCGGGACAGTCCACCCAGCCCTGACCACAGCTCCACATCCAGACATGGAAAACAGCTGTATCCGGGACACTCTGCCCAGCCCTGACCACAGCTCCACATCCGGACATGGAAAACAGCTGTATCCGGGACACACTGCCCACTCCTGACCACAGCTCCACATATAGACACAGAAAACAGCTGTATCCGGGACACTCCACCCAGCCCTGACCACAGCTCCACATCCAGACATGGAAAACAGCTATATCCGGGACATACCGCCCTGGACTGACCACAACACCACACCCAGACACGGAAAACAACTGAATCCAGGACACTCCAACCAGCCCTGACCACAGCTCCACATCCAGACATGGAAAACAGCTGTATCCAGGACACTCAGCCCAGCCCTGACCACAGTTCCACATCCAGACATATAAAACAGCTATATCCAGGACACTCCGCCCTGCACTGACCACAACACCACACCCAGACACGGAAAACAGCTGTATCCTGAAAAGTGTGGGAGAAAGGAAAATAGAACAAGTAAAGAAAAACTAAAGATGATCATCCATGGAAAAGGATAGCAAAACACAGTCAAAGGAGAAAGGGAAACCAACCAGAATGGACTTAAAAGCAAGAAACCAACCCAGATTGAAAAGGTAAACCATCAGGTGAGATCAAATTAGCCAGTGGGAAGAGAGCAGGACAGAGTATTTGGAGCATCAGAAACATAAATGTCCCTGCTTTGTTTTCCACTTCTCCCGCCATGTCCTGTCTCCCCCCCCAACCACCCCCTACTTTGCTGCTCCACTGCTTTCCCTGACTCTGTTGTTTCCCCTTTCTCCGTTTTCTTTCCCTTTTACGGTTTCTGAAAATTCCTTTTATTCCAGTACTTCTCTCCATTGCCCTATTTCTGCTCTCAAAGTCTTTTACTCCTGATACTATTCTATTTCCTTCTATTTTCCTTTTCCGCAATACCTTTCCGACGTGCTTTCCACCATATTTTCTCCTTCCGCCCTAAGTTTCTCTTTATACCATGGCCCCTCATCCCAAAATGATCCCCTTTTCCACGTTGCGTTTTCTCTTTCCTTTGTGTTCAATCTTTTGAATTCCCCCTGATGAATTTCTTCTTTCACTTTGCTCATTTGTTTGACTCCACAGCCTTTCACGTTACTTTTCCCCTTTCCCCAAAGCCTTCCCCTCTCCCCCGTTGAACTCTACAGAATAGAGACAAGCCCGCTTTTGATCTATTGGCCATGCAAAAACCAACTTTTATACCAACTCTTTTGAATTCCTTTACCGACTTTCCTGTTGTGCATACTGAATAACACATTCCTGATTTTCCTACTAACTACCGGTGCCACGACACATTTAAAATGACAAATGGGACGTAGCAGAAAACCAAGGTACCCAGATTTTCACAACCTGTGTCAGTGATTTTGGCGAGTGGACCAAATACCATATTTCCAAGATCGTCGATGATGCTTGAAAATTCATTGGGATTTGTGAGGATGGAGAAGGATGCAAAAAAGGCCTCAAGAAGATACAAACCATGTGCCTGGCTGAGATGAGAACACAGCAGCATGCCAACAATTTAAGCAATTCATTGGGTTTGCTAATGGTAAGAGATTGAAAGGTGTTGATGTTCAAAGTATCCCAGCTGTGCTTCCCTGGACATAGTCACTGAAGGCTAAAATGCAGGTTCAACAAGCAATTAGGATGGAAAATGGAATGTAGATCTTTTATAAAACCACGGAGATGTGCAGTGCTCTGTCCGTGCCAACCTTGTGCCCACCACATACAGCCCTTTTGCTGCGTTGGGCTATTCAAGATTCTGCTTATGGTTGTGCATGCAGAAATATACATTTTCTTTTATTTCCTTTCCTATCCACGTATCTGTCCAAAAGCCCATCAACCATTGCCTGCCTCCACCACTTCCTTTGACAGCTTGTTCCATATATCCATGATCTCCCCTTGAAGCTGCAGCCCTCCATTCCAGGTAACATGCTGGGAAATCTTTTCTGTGCTCTCTAATGCTACCTCGCTGACAAAAGGCAAAGGAGGAAAAACCCAACACCCAACCCCAACCCACCAATTTTCCCCTGCAACCGTGTCTGCCTGTCCCGCATCGGACTTGTCAGCCACAAACGAGCCTGCAGCTGACGTGGACATTTACCCCCTCCATAAATCTTCGTCCGCAAAGCCAAGCCAAAGAAAGAATGCTACCACATTCCTCCATCAGTGTGGTATCAGAACTGTGAACTGCCCTCCAATATTACACAGCTGCGTTAGGATGTCCCAACTCTTACCCTGAGTACCGATGAAGGCAAACATACCAAATGCCTTCTTCATTGACCCTATCCACCCATGTCACCACTTCCAGCAAGGTTCCTCTATACACCAATGCTCCCAGGGTCCAAGCCATTTTCTCCATTCCAAGAGGATTTGAATACAGAAAAACAAGAAGGTCCTGTGATTACTATGTAGGGCCTTTGCAATGTGTAAGTTTTCATCACCTTACCTGAGAAAGGATATACAGTACTTGCCATAGGATGGGCTCAACAGTTTCATCTGATGGCTCCCAGCGTTGTACAACACAGAAAGGCTCTACTCATGTTTACTGACTGCTGTGATCTAAGCTGGTCTCAACTTCCTGCATATACCTCTAAATCATTCATATGTATGAACCTGTCTAATTATCTTAACCCAACTCTGCCACTTCCTCTTGCACTCTGTTCTTTATATCACTGCACTCTGTGTGAAAAGCTTGCCCTTCAGATCCCCTTTCAAATTTCGCCCTCACTTTAAAACAATGACCTCTAGTTTTAGACTCTCCTGCCCGAGGAAAATTACTGTTTCCATCCACTTTATACATGTCCTTTATGATTTTAGAAACCTCTCCGCCTTCTATATCTACTCATCTCTCTATATAACTGAAGCTCTCAAGTCCCAGCAACATCCTCATGAATCTTTTCGGCAACCCTTTTGGCATAATTACATCCTTCCTATAATATGGTGACTAGAACAACAAATAATACTCCAGGTGTGGATTCACCATAGAACATTACGGCATAAAGCAGGCCCTTTGGCCCTTCTAGTCTGCAACAAACTATTTTTAAGCCTAGTCCCACTAAGCTGCATCCAATCCATAACCTTCCCCCCCCACCACCTCATCCATGTATCTGCCCTAATACTAATATTTCTTAAATATTTAAATTGAGCCCGCATTCACCACTTCAGCTGCAGCTTGTTCCACACTCCCACCCCTCTCTGTGTGAGGAAGTTCCCCCAAAACTTTTCCCCTTTCATCCTTAACCCATGTCCTCAGGTTTGTATATCACCGACCCTAAGTGGAAAAAATCCTACCTGCATTTACTCATCTATTCCCTTCATAATTTTAAATACCTCAATCAAATCTCCCCTCATTCTTCTATGCTCTAGGAAAAAAAAGTCCTAACTTGTTTAACTTTTCCCTGTAACTCAGTTCCTGAAGCCCATTTCCTGAATGGTTCTAAAATTATCTCCCAACGCTTCTTCATATTCTTGTTGTGAGGGCAAATATTTCATATGCCTTCTTCACTTCGTCTACCTGGGTTGTAACATTCATGGAACTATAAGCTGTATCCCAATATCTTTCTGTTCCACAACGCTCTCCAGGGCTCTGTCATTTACCATTAAATCTTGCCTGGTTTAGCTTCCCAAA
The DNA here is from genome assembly GCF_036971445.1 of Narcine bancroftii. Classification (NCBI taxonomy): domain Eukaryota; kingdom Metazoa; phylum Chordata; class Chondrichthyes; order Torpediniformes; family Narcinidae; genus Narcine; species Narcine bancroftii. Next base: position 82,310,699 of record NC_091480.1, read on the forward strand.
GTGCAACAGCTCACACTTGCTTGTGAAATAATTCTATCTGCCATTCCCTGGCCATTTTTCCTTGTTGAATGAGACCCTTCTGTGACCTTAGTCAACCTTCTTCACTGTCTATCATATCACCCTCAAACTTCATCCGCCATCTACATTCTCATCCAAGTTGTTCATATAGATATATAGATGATGAATAACAGTGGTCATATCACTAATCCCTGCAGCACAACCCTGGTCACAGGCCTCCAGTCTGGGAAACGATCCTCCGCTACCACCCTCTGTCAACTACAACCAAGCCAATTTTATATCCAGTTGGCTAGCTCGTCCTGAATCCACGTGAGAATCTTCTGAACCAGCCAGCTCTCTGGGACCTTAATGCGGGTCTTGCTAAACTCCATGTTAAATTGTCCTTGGTCCCTCTTGAATCTCTCTCCCCTCACTTTAAACATATGCCCTCCAGTTCTAGAACCATCTACAATGTGTTCATGCCTCTCATGGTTCCATATCCCTCCAACAAAAAATGCAAATTTCTGAGACCGTTTGCCACACACAAAACCATGTTGACCTTCACTAATCCCCTAAAAGCATTCAAACAGCATAGATTTTGAAGAGAATGATGACAGCAGGGAAGTCAACATTGTCTTCAGTGGTTTTCAAACTTTTTCTTTCCACCCATGCACCACTTTAAGCGATCCCTTACTAATCACAGAGCACCTATTACATTGGGATTACTTAAGATAGTATGTGAGTGGAAAGAAAAAAGTTTGAAAACCACTGATCTCCATGGACCAGCAAGGCCCCTGACAAGGTCCTACAGAGTAGGCTGGACCAGAAGTTTAGGTCACAAGGGAGCCAGGGTGAGCTAACCAAATTGATACCGATTTGGCTTGATGGTATGTGACAGGGGGTGGTTACTCAGAATGGAGCCTGTGACCAGTGATGTGCTACAGGGTCAGTGCTGGGTCCTCCATTGTTTGTTATCTACATTAAGGTAATTATCATAGTTTGTGGAGCATGAAGATTATCTGAGATTGCAACAGGATCTAGATCAACTGGGGAAATGGACCAGGGGATGGCAGATGGGTGAGATATTGCTCTTTGATAGTTTAAACCAGAGTTGGACTTGCATGGTGAATGGTAGGGACTGGAGAGAGACCCAAGGATACAAGTGCACATTTCCATGAACACAGCAGTCACACAGCAAGCCAACAGGTCCAGAGGTCCAGCTTGTTCATGCTAAACAACGTGCCCCCACTGCTGTAGTCCTATTTGGCTCACATTAGGGCCAAACCCCTCCAATCCGTGTAATTATCCAAATGCTTTTTAAAAAGATAATGCTTTGTCTGGCAGCTTGTTTTATATGCCACCATGCTCTGCGTGAAGAACTATCTAATCACATCCTATGGAGTCATACAGCTCTGAACTGATGTCCTTCCAATAGCTGAATGACAGTGATCACTAAGAGCATCAAAGGTTATGGAAAAAAAAAACAGGACAATGGGGTTGACAGGAAGAATACACGAGTCATGATTCGAATGGTGAAGCAGACTCAATGGCCTAATTCTGCTATCTCTTACGGTCTTATAACTGTACACAGTATTCACAGTATTTACCCAGAGAAGTGTGAATCTGTGGAATGCTCTGCCACAGAGGGTGGTAGAGGCAGATTCGCTGATTATGTACAAAAGAGAGTTAGATAAGACTCTAGGAGTTAAGGGTTATGGGGATAAGGCTGGAATGGGGTACTGATGGTAGTGATCAGCCATGATCTGTAAAATGGCGGTGCTGGTTCGACAGGCCGAAGGGCCTACTCCAGCTCCTATTGTCTATTCTAAGTGTGGTCTCACTAACGAGGTCCCAACTTTTGTAATCAGTACCCTACCCAATGAAAGGCAAGCATGCCAAATGCCTTTGACCTTTTTGCCACTTTCAGGGAAATATGCACCCTGTACCTGAGCTCTCTCTGCTCTACAACACTCTCCAGGGCCTCACCATTCACTACACATCCTGCCCTGGTGTGACGTACTTGTCATAATTAAATATCATTTGCCTTTCCTTGGCCATCTTCCCAACTGATCTAGATGATGTTCTAAACTTAGATACCTTTCCTCACTGCCCATTACACGTCATCCACAAATTTACATTTCAAGTTAACTATACAGCCTTTCAAATTGTTAACATAGTGGACCCAGTGGCACTCCACTGGACACAGGCCTGTAATCAAAAAACCATGCTTCTACTATGACATCAGAACTGAAATAGGCCATGCAGCCCATCAAGTCTACCCTGCCATTTAATCATGAGTTGATCCATTTCCCACTCAGCCCCACGGCCCGGCCTGCTCCCCATAATCTTTGATGCCCTGGCCAATCAAGAACCTATCGATCTATGCCTTAAATAAAGCCAATGATCAATCCTTCATAACTTCCCGAGGCAACATTCTATAGATTCAGTAAGCATCCAGTGAAAGAAATTCCTCTGCACCTCCCTTCTAAGCGGATGACCTTCAATCCTGAAGTTGTGCCCTCTCCCATGGGAGAGGAGTCCAAGGAGGGACCTTGTAGAACTTTATAAAATCAAAAGTCTTTCTCACAGGGTAGAGGAATCTAAAACTAGAGGGCATAGGTTTAAGACGCGAGAGGAAATAGTTAAAAGGGGCCTGAGGAGAACCTTCTTCACACAGAGGGTAGTGGGGATGTGGAACAAGCTGCCACAGGAAGTGGTAGATATTGGGACCTTTGTAATATTAGACAGGAACATGGACAGAGAAGTTTGAGAGGGATATGTGCCAAATGTGGTCAATAGGATGAGCTTGGACAGCATGGACAAGTTGGGCCAAAGATCCTGCTTCTGTGTGTAGAACTCTCTGGCTCCATGACATGTTAGTGAGGGGAATAGACAAATGGGATTCCTGGCTTATCGAACTATCCCCTCTACTTTTCTTGGTCGTCACCTCAGGTGTGACCACCTCACTAAACTCAGCATAAAGGATGCTCTAGAATGAGTCTGAATATTGATCCAGTCTCTCAAGGTGGTCTGATAGGAGATGAGCTGGGCACACATACTACATGATATAGTCAATAGGAACACCTGTACCTTCAAGCTTTCGCTGTTCTACTACACCCTGTTCTCCCACATCCAGCAGACAGGGTACTTCATTACCCTGCAGCCATCTCTAAACTACTAAGACCACAGAAGAAAATCAAGATCTGACCTTATCTTCCTGCTGCTCAGCCTCCTCGCTGAAGCCGCTCGAGGCAAAGCCTCAGTGCTTAAGTGCAACACCTTGACTGAATCAGCTGGGAAGAGATTGAGTGGACTGGTACCGTTCTCTGTAGAGTGTAGAAAAACACAAGTTCTCAATCCATAAATAACTTGTCAGGCAAGGATGCAGCGAGGATGATTCTCTTCGTTAAAGAGTCAAAGACTTGGGGGGGGGTGGGGGGGTCAGACCTCAATGATGTTTAGACTAAGGAGGAGAAATTTCTTCACAGAGAGTGGTGAAACCTTGGAATTTTCTACCCTGGAATGATGGGGAGATATGGACACTGCATCTTTTCGGAACCTAAATTAATACATTTCTGCTTTTAATGGGATGTGGGTTACTATAAAAAACATTAGTGGGAAAGGAAATTATCATCAGAAGGGGAATGAGGGATGGAAGGCAGTAGGACAGCATTCCAAAAGAAAGCACAAGCAGGAGAAAAGGAGTGAATGGGAAAAAGCCTCAGGAGAAAAGGAAAAAGCATCAATGGAAAAGGGAAAAACAGGAGGAGTAAAGGGGGATAGAGCATTGGGGGAAAGGGTCATCAGTAGAAGAGTAAGGTGGACATTGTGGAATAGGAAAAATAAATTAAATCCAGCCTGGAAGAACAAAGCTGGGGGGTGGGGGGATGGGCGGGGGAGCCGCAATCTGATAACCATTCAGGGTCAAAGCAATGGAGCAGCAGGACACTTAAAAGGTGGGGTGGAGGTGGTGAAAAAAAATCAGGGAAAACGCAACAGCTGAAGAGTGGAATTAACTGCATCAAGAACAAATAGAAGGTTAAAGAGGACTTTTAGGGCCGTAATCTCAGGATTACCTCCTGTATCCTATACTAGCAAGGGTTAAAAGAAGAAGACAGCGCAGTTGACAATCTGGCCGAAGAACTGGAGCAGGGAGGAGGGCTTTATCTACTTGGGATCACTTCTGGAGCAGGGTGAGGCCATGCGTAAGAAGGGCAGATTACCATAAAATTGGAAGGAGACCAACATCCTTGGAAGGAGGCTTGTTCATGCTACTCAGGAGGTGTTGAGCAGGGCAGGTGTCACAATGTGGCAAATGGGGGGGAATGACCTCGAGCGTAAAGGACAAATCAAGCAAATTCAGTGGACAGAACAGCCAGTGGTAGATTAGGGATCAATTGAGAATGGAGCTGCGACACTCAGCTACTTTTACTCTAAGGCAAGGAGTCGAGGCTTCAGGCATAGGTCAGCGGATGGAATGACATTAATCATGCAGCCACAGGAACATGGTTGAGTGAAGGACAAGGCTGAATGTCCTAGGGTACAGGAATTTTAACTATGAAAGAAAGGTTGTAAAAGAGGGGGTGGGGGAGTCATATTATTAATGAGTAACAACCTTGCAGGAGTGTCTCGAGAGGATATCCAGGAGGGATTGTCCTGTTATCTTTACCTTTCATAATATATACCCCAGACAAGGTCCACGGGTAAACCACCATACCAACACCAGCATGAGTTAGCTGGTGGTTGGGTATAAAACCAGGCCCGGAAAGCAGGGACACGGAATATATGCACTTGTTTGGTTGGCCCTGAAAACCGGCACATGGAGCCCAAAGGAACAAGGAGTGCTCACTTTGCTGGGGTTACACCACAGGGCTCCAATGTCAGGAATTAGAGGGGGACAGATCACAAAAAAATATGAGCATAGAGGATTATAATAGCAGGGATTTAACTTGCCCGATAGTGGAAGAGTGACAGAACATGGGAAAGTAAAGGATAACAACACAAAAGGGATAAGTAGCCAGTATCCTGAGGCTGAAGAAGTAAAACGTGGCATCACAAGAAGGGGAACGCAACATCAGGAGAAGAGAGAAAGGGAGGAAAGGAAACAAGTAGAAAGCAAACATCAAGGCAAAGAGCAACAGGAAAACTATGAAGTGATAACATCACAAAAAGACTGGAAAATAACACTTTAAACAAGAAAATCTGTAGTGCCATACCTAAATGTGTTGGGAGAAACTCAGCAGGTCACGCAGCATCCAGAGGAAATGAAGGGAAACCAATGTTTCAGGCCTGAGCCCTTCACCAAGGTTTCGCTCCCGTGGACGCTGCTTGACCCGCTGAGTTTCTCCAGCACCTTGGTGCATTGCCGTGGACAAGATAGCCCAAAGAAAACGAGCAAAGCACGAGCAGAGAAATGGCAAAATGCACTGAGACAAACAAAACAGCAGGAGCTGCAAGGTGAAAAACATCAAGGTGGAAAAGAAACCCAGCAGGAATCCACAAATCAAGCAGCAGGATTTGCAGCGGCGGAGAAGGCAAACAGAACCAGGAGGAATTGATGCGAGTGGAAGGAGAAAGAGAAAGAACATGGGGGAAAAAGGAAAACCACATTGAGGAAAAGGCAAGCGTCGGCGAAGAAACAGCAGACGAGGAAGAGAAAAGCTAGAGTGGTGTCAAATAGTAAACGTTAACAGTAGAAGGAGAGAGAGTCATCTCAAAGTGAGACCATGATGAGGTGAGAGGAGAATGCATTGGTGGGGAAACAGGGGTGAGGGGAGAAAATGAAGCAGGAGGGAAAAATAAAAATGCAACACAATGCAAGGGAACCCCCAGGTGAACACAAGGAAAAATAAGGCAAGGAATAGGGGAGGGTGGGGATGGGCAGTGGAGGAGGGGGGGTGGGAGTGGTGGGGGAGTAGGGATGGAGGTGGGGGGTGGTGGGGATGGGGTTGGGGGAAGACGGTGGGGAGGATGGTAGGGATGGGGATGGGGTTGGAGGAGGTGGTGGGGATGGGGTGTGGGGGAAGACAGTGGGGTGATGGATGGGGGTGGGGTTAGGAAAAATCAGAACTGGGAAAAAACCAAATCAGCACTGGGGAAAGTAAAACTTCACAAATGAAAAAGCTGAAGGGGAGAGAAGAGCACCGAACATAGAACAGAACAGGTCCCTATGCCCACATGTCTCTGCTGAACACGATGCCCAATTTATACTAAAACATGATTCATATCCATCTATTCCCTGCAGATTCATGTGTCTATCTACAAACCTCTGAAACACTACTATTGTATCTGCTTCCACCACTACTCCCGGCAGCTTGTTCTCGGCACCCACCACTCCCAGTAAATAAAAACGTGCCTCGCACATCTTCAAACAACCCCCACCCCCCAACCTTCAATACATGTCCTCCAGTAGGACATCTTTACCCCAGGGAAAAGATTTTGACTATCAACCCCATCTAGCTTTATCATAATCTGACAAATCTATCAGCTTTCCTCTCACCCTTTTTGGAAGACCTGAGGTAAAGAGCGGGAACAAAGTCGAATCAGTCTATAGGTTAAGCTGAAGGTTTTTCGTGTTGTTGTCACACCCACCACACTCTAGACTGTGAGACATGGACAGGGTACAACAGACATGCCAAACATTTAACCACCTCTGCATTTACCACAATGCCATTTCTATACCATGAAGGACCACGGCAACGTCCATGTATATAATGTATACATTCTGCCCTCATCAATCTTCTTGGTCATCTCTTCAAAAATCTCCATCAAATGCACAAGGTACAATTTCCCATGTACATAGTCATGGTGGCTATCGTTCCATAAAGTAGCTGCTCTGATATTATGTCACCAAACATTCTTCTGACATGTCCTGCCCATTGGACATTGGCCCGTAAGGCTGAAGAGGTTTGTCTGACACAGATTCTGTGTGGACTGGAATCTTGCCCTGCTACTTGGTGTGAAATATTCTCACAGACAGGTCAGGTGGAGGATGGTTAAGTGTCTCGCATGTCTGCGTTACACTGGCATTTCTCACATGGAGAGCATGGTGGGTGTGACAGCAGCATGGCCTTTAAGCCGATCCTAACCTCGTCATCAATGTGGACTCATCCCGAAAGAGTGTTGCCGAGGTATGTAAACTTATCTGCCACTGAAAGGCCTTGACCATTCACAAGGTTGTTGGTCGGTTCACTATTTCTGTTTTCTTTGTTTAATTGTGAGGCCAGTGTTGCCACGGTCACACCGATTTCCATACTTTGTGTCTGGCTAAGCATCTCCTGAGGTTAAAGAGCCTGCCGTCAGTCCTGGATTTAAAGATTCCTTTGTCTTTATCAGGATAGGCATCAGACAGCATTGCAAAGAATATCACGCTGAACAGCACAGACTTTTTTCCCCAACACTGATGACCAGAAATTGATCTGAAGTTCTGTCATCCATTACACTGGCCATCACAAGGTTGTCAGACAATTGGAGTGAATGTTTTTGGGGCAACCATACTTTGCAATGATCTTCCTCAGGCAATCAGGACATTGTCAAATGCTCCAGTGAGTTTGACAAAGGCGGTGAACAGGCTGCAGTTTTTATGTTTCTTAAGGCGCTGTTTTACTGCGAAGACCATATCTGCTATTCCAGGCCCTTCGTGGCTTTCTGGATGTAGGTCTCCCTAAATGGGGATTGAAAAGACTCCTCTGTGATTATCTAAATGGTTCCCTTACCCTTGTCCAGGTGTGTAATTGAGGCATTGTTGATGCCAGGGTGCTTTATGCTTTCTCCATAACTTTTGAAGTAACTCTTTTAGTTTCTCAGTCAACAGTGGTTGCTCCTTCTTTGAAGACTTTCTGATACAGCATGTGTTTCTATAGCTGTTCCAGATAACACTGGACAACATTTTTTTTTCCAAAAGGTTTGCTTCCTGAAAAAAAATTGGGGATTATGATAGACTGAATACAAAGATACTTTCAGATTTGCTGTATCACGTAGGAGAAACATTAAATTAACCTTAATTGAATTTAGCATGTTTAATCGCATAATTGTGTTAGTTCAACTGACTTAAAAATGTTTTGCTTCTGATTTCTGTGTGAGGAGCCCAGGGTTTGTCTTGGTCACAAATTTTACAACCGAAGTGGGCTTTCTTAATAAGTGCGGTTATGCTGGGACTTTAAGCCTTAAGCATAGATGCACCACAAATGTTACAGAATGTATCGCAACTGTTGAGACATTGACGAGACATTTCTGCTGTGTTGAATCTTCCTGCAGACAATAAATGCTATTGTTAAGTACACTCACTCTGCTATTGACTGAAGAACCTTTGTATCAACATGCATTCAATCTTTATCAATGTAATGCACAGCATCTGTATATGTGAGCTGCTTTTATAGCCTGTCTGCATCTATCCTGACTAAGCATGCCCAGGCCTAAGATAACATTTGCATATAGTACCTGCATCCCAGACATGCTTGGACTGACCATAACACCTTGGTTTGTGGGCAATATAATAATAGACTTAAATATGACCAAAAAAATCACAAAAAATAGGCTATATCTAAAAAACAGTAGGTGATGGGAATTTTTTTTAAGATGCTTTCCATAATGAACAGTCCAAAGCCTTAAAATACACCCAAGAGTGTTCAAGATGCAAAATCTTTGTTGTCCAGTGTAATCATTGTAATGTCAACTTTAGCACTTCAATCAGTTTCCAGATTCAGCAGGAGTGAGGCTTGTTCTAGATTGCAGCCCGTGATCTATTGCTTCATCACTAACTGTAGACGGTCCATTTAGGCGAGAGTTGAAATGCTCAGCCCTACTTTTTTTTCAGTAATTAAGTCAGCTCACTCAGTAGAGATGATTGAGCTTTTTGTCAAGACTTGATTTCATCAAACCTGCTTTTCTTTTCCATGTCTTTGGTCCAAGCTTCCCACAGGTAGTTCTGTTTTGGGTATCTCTGAACAAGACCCAACCATCATTTACACCATCAGGACTGAGGTCCAGATCAGCTACAAACTTTTGCTTCACTGTGAGTCGTTTACATTAAGTTGTTTAACAGACTTTATGTCTTGGAACACCTCTTGATACTGATGTGGGGATTGATATGGAGACTCAATCCAGGAATCTGCCCCACACATAACCTTAGTCACCACCAGGTCTTGCTGGTCTTTTTCCTGATAACAAAGTCAATGAGATGCAGTTCCTGGAGCTTGGATGTGCAGATGGAGTTTTGTGACAGGTTAGTTGATGCGAATTGGTGTTGGTTATGATTAGATCACCCAACGTTGCTCAGTTTGGTGGGAGCCAGCTATCACTTTTCCACTCATTGGCTCCTCACTAAAGCATGGTCTGCTCCAACTCTTCAGTGGAAGAATGATGAGGTTCTCTCTCCTGGGTCCATCTGAGATCACTGTCCCCAAGCCTTGATAGAACATCTTGGAACCTCAGAGGAAATGCTCCAAGTTGCATGGGACAAAGAAAGTTGGAGTAGTGAGGGAAAAGGAAGAGAGCATTAGAGGAATCTATAAATCTCCACAGGATCATACTGACCGGACAGGGGGAGGATCTTGCTGATGTCCTCCAGAGCCAGGGCTCACAGTCTCAGGATACAGGGGTATCACAGACCACAGATCAGAAGGAAGTTCTACACCTATGAACCCATGAGATACCTGCTACAGAGGCCACACCAGCAAATATGTTCAAGGAAATGCCTACTGAATTGCTGAAGGAGTAGGGGTTATGTGGAAAAGGTGGAACAGATGATCAGCCTCCATGATGGAGCAGGCGTTTGGGCAAAAGAGCATTCGCCTGCTTCTATTCCCCATGTTTCCATGCCTCTATGAGAGAAAATATCAGAGGGGAAGCAGCAAGGAGGATGAAGGGAAAAGCACCTATCAGAATAACATGGGTGAAATGAAGGAGCTGATGTGGAAAGTGGACAAGAGAAAAATAATGTGGTGGCAGAGAAAAGGGGGTGAGACAATGTCAAGAAACTGGCAGCAGGGAACAGAAAACAAGGTGAGGGATAAAACAGCCGCAGAAAAGGAATGACAAATAAATCAAGACCAAAGGAATGGAGCAGGATAAGAGTCCATGTAAAATAGTATAGGGAAAGGGATACGTAATCTGTGGAGCAGGGGAAGAAAGTGGGAAGACAGCAGGAAAAGGAAAAATGGCCGTAGGCAAGGGGGTCAGGCAATGGGAGAAAGGAGAGAAACTGCATCAGGGAATGCAAATAGGCATGAGGAAGAAGGAATGTATGAGGAGAATATACATTAGAGGAGGAAAGCGCAAGGAGGCAGAAATACTCAGCAGAGAGAGTGAATGACATGAACAGAAAGGAAAAAGACAAAAAAAATAACGGAGAAGAGAAAAAGAATCGGCAATAGGAGAGATCAGGAGGGATAAAGTGGGAATTAAGCAAGAAAATCTGCAGACGCGGCAATCGCAGTTTACACAAAGATGCTGGAGAAACTCAGCAAGCCACCCTGCGTTCTTTATGCAGAAAGATAAAAATACAGAAGGAAAATTTCAGGGCTGAGTCTTTCATGAGGAAAAAGCAGGCAGGTCTCCGAGGAGGGGGCAGGGGAAGGATCACAGTCCCAGGGGCAGGAGGACTGGCTGAGTTTCTCCAGCATTTTTGTGGAAAAGAAAATGCGAGGGTTGCACCAGGAAAGAAGGAAAAGCAAAACATGGCAGGTCAAAGAACGGAGGAAAGTGGAAGATGGTCAGGAGAAAGGAAAGCAGCCAAAAAAAAAATCCAAAGGGCAGAATTAATTTTCATTTAGAGAGGGAGCAATTAATCTTGGCACTCAGCATGGTTTTGTGGGGGAGAAGCGGTTTAACTCATTTGAGTGAGGTTAGTCAGTGCATCAAAGTCAATGGGAATGATAAAGGCCGTATGGACTTCGGTAAAACAAGGGCACTATAGCAGACTGGTCATCGTTAGTAGCTGTTAAATTGGGTCCAAGTTTGGCTTGGCGATATTGTTTATAATTATATACATCATTGTGCGTTTGTATGTGTGCCCGCGTGTACACGTGATATAGAAGGGGTAGTATAGGAACCTTTTGTCATTAGTTACATACATTAACTCAGATATTAGGTCAGAGATGTAATCAGTAATGTCCACACAAGAAGGATATTTGGATGTTCACGTGGAACCAACACCAAGTGCTGACAAATGAGGTGAATATTGACAGATTCTTGATGGTCTTCACAGACGAGTGGGGTTGAAGCACCTGTTCCGTGCAGCAGGACTTCATGGTCATCGAGGTCATTGTGATTAGAAGAGACAGGCACTGAATCAAGGGAGCCAGTTGCGTGCAAGGAGAAAGGCGGTGGAGGAAGATGAAACATCATGAAGACAGGACATCAGCAGCAGTGGAAATGGTGAAGAGAACGAAAGGCAGCAGCAGATGAAAGGTGTAAGTTTTTATAGGGTGGCACGGTTAGTGCAGTGTTGTTACAGCGCCAGCAATGGGGAGCGGGGTTTGAATCTGGCCCTGTCTGTAAGAGGTTTTTTATATTCTCCTTGTGGGATTTTCCCAGGGGGTTTCAGTTTCCTCCCACCATTCATTTGGGTGTAATTGGGCAGGATGGGCTCGTGGGCCAAAAGGGCCTGTTACCATGCAGTATGTCTAATTTTTAAAAAAATTAAAGAGAATAAAGGGTGAATAAGGCAGAACAGCATGCGATGGGAAAGGAAACACTGAGGGAAAACAAAATGGTTCACACAGAAGACAATGAGCACAGATAGAACAAGGGAGAAAAGAATGCAGTGGCTTTAGAGAGAGGTAAGATGGCAAAACACTAGGACAACATCAGAGAGAAACAGTATGCAGGGCTCCTGGAAATTAAAAATAATCAGGTTAAAAAGAAGGAGCAATTTTGGGGGTGGGGGGGAGACAGGGAAGGTGAACAGAAAATAAACCAGACACAGCAAAGGAAACCAGCAGAATGACAACAGGAACCTGCAGCAAATGAGAAAGGAAAGTCGGAAAATTGACAGAGGGAGGGTGGGCACAGGCAGGAGGGAAAACATCACATCAGAAGGAACAAAAGGGATGATGAAAAAAAGGAAAAACAAAGTTAATGAGGAGAAAGTGAGAGCGAGGGAAGGGGAAAGGAGTCGACACGTTGAGCAGCAGGAAAAAAATAAAGTACAAGCAGAAAGGGGACAGAAACAAGACGTGAAGAACAAGAGGAGCGAAGAATGGAACACGTGGTTGCAGGAAGCTGCTTTGCTCTTCAAGCCACCATCAACGTTCAATATGATCGTGGCTGATGGTCCATCACAAACACAAGTTCCTATTCTCTCCCCATTGCTTGATGCCTTTTGTGTCCAGAAATTATTCACCTCTTTCTTAAACAGATTCAGTAATGGTCTCTACAGCCATCTATGGTAACAAGTTCCAGAGGCTCACCATCCTCGGAGTGAAAAAAATCTTTGTCCTTAATTTCTTTCTTGTATCCTGAGGCAGCCAGAGGAAACATCACACTGATTTCCATTCTCCATTTAGCAACACAATCCACTGGAGGAACCCAGGGGGTCGTGCAGGATCAGTGGGGGAGTAAATGGTCAACGCTGCTGGTGACTACGTCTCTCCCACTGATGTTGCTCGAATCATTGAGTTCCTCCAGTGGATTGTGTTGCTAAATTGACTCAAAGTTTTCCACATTCTTAAATTCTTCCATTCTAGTTTGTATTTAAGGCATTCTTTCTGACAAGTGTCCCCTTCCTGAGTTAAGTGGGACCGAGGGTACATGTGCATAGTTCCATGAACAGGATGACTCAGGTAGAAAGGGTGGCATTTAGCATACTAGCCATTCAAAAGGGTATAGAATACCTCACAATAGAGTATTGACAAGGTCACATGTGTATAGTGTTGAAGCTCTGGTCTCTCAGCTCTACAAAGAGCTGGGAAGGAGCTCGGAGGAGATTCACCAGCTCGTTGCCAGGACTGAAAAGCTTGGCTTATCGGGAGAGGCTGGATAGGCTGGAGGATGATCATACAGAGGTTTATAAAATCATGAGGGCATGGATAAAGCAAATGCTCACAGTCTGTTTCACAGGCTAAACTATTTCAGAACTGGAGGACATTGATTTAAGGTGTGCGGGGAGAGATTTAAAGAGGGACTTGAGGGGCAGTGTTTTTCACTCAGAGAGTGGTCTGCATCTGGAACAAGCTGCCAGAGGAAACTATAGACATGGATACAAATTATGATATTCAAATATATTTGGATCGATAGACAGGGATAGGTAGAGAGATATGGACCAATTGCAGGAAAATGGGACTAGCCCAAAATTGCAAGGGCTATCTGGAATGAAGTGATTTTTCCAAGCTGATTTATTCTATCAGGAGACAAAACTGCACATGCATGGTCTTATCTTGCATAATTCTTGCAAGGAATTTTAGTTCTTGCACTCAAAACCTCTTGCAATGAAGCCAATCTCCCATTTTCCTTCTTTTCTAATTGCTCCACCTGTATGTTCACTTTCAGTGCCTGCTGTTCGAGGTACTTCGATCCATTTACACATTAACATTTTCAAATCTATGTCTACTTCTGTTAATTCCACTGAACTGGATTTATCCACATTGCTGATATCACCTTGGAAGACTCTTTGCACCCTTCTCTCAATCCCACCCAACTTTGTTCAGCCCACTTAGATAATATTACATTCAGTTCACTCGACCAAAGCATTTATCTAAAGAAACAGAAAGTGCTGGAATTCTCAGCAGGTCAGGCAGCGTCTGTGGAAAAAGAAAGAGAGTTAGTGTTTCAGCTTACAGAATCTTCATCAGAACGAGAGAAAAGGAACAGTGACAGGGAAAAACAGAAGGGGTAAAAATAAACAGATAGACAGCATCTAGGGCAAGGAAAGAGCAGCATGAGAGGAACAAAATCAGGATCAAATGGCCACAGATAGAGCACAGCAGGTGGTCAGAGGATAACAACAGTGGGACATAGAGATAACAGGTACAGGGAACAGGTAGAGTAGATGGACAAAGTACTACAGCATTTGGGTGCAGAGAAAAAGCTGGATGCAAGGAAAATAGCAGATGAACCCCAGAAAGCAGCCGCTGAGAGGGAAAACAGCATCTGGACAAAGGAAAACAGTAACAGATGTGATAGCATCTGGACACAAGGCAAACAGGCAGTTGGACAGTGGGAAACAACTGGACACAGTGTACAGAGGCTGGGTGTGAGGTACAAGGGTGGACATGGGGTACAGAAACTGGATGTGGAGTACAGAAGCTGAACACTGGGTACAGAAGATGGACACGGGGTACAGAAGCTGGGCGTGGGGTACAGAAGCTGGGCGTGGGGTACAGAAGCTGGGCGTGGGGTACAGAAGCCGGGCGTGGGGTACAGAAGCCGGGCGTGGGGTACAGAAGCCGGGCGTGGGGTACAGAAGCTGGGCATGGGGTACAGAAGCTGGGCGTGGGGTACAGAAGCTGGGCGTGGGGTACAGAAGCTGGGCGTGGGGTACATAAGCTGGGGCGTGGGGTACAGAAGCTGGGCGTGGGGTACTGAAGTTGGACACTGGGTACAGAGGCTGGATGCAGGGTAAACAAGCTAGATGTGGGGTACAGAGGCTGGATGTGGGGTACAGGCTGGAAACAGCATAAACAGGCTGGATCTCAGATACAAAGTTTGGAAACGAAGCACAGAAGCTGGACACTGGAAACAGAAGCTGGACGCGGGGTACAGAAGATGGAGGTGGGGTACACAAGCTGAACATGAGGTACAGAGGCTGGACGCGGGGTACAGAAGATGGAGGCAGGGTACACATGCTGAACATGAGGTACAGAGGCTGGACGCGGGGTACAGAGGCTGGACGCGGGGTACAGAGGCTGGACGCGGGGTACAGAGGCTGGACGCGGGGTACAGAGGCTGGACGCGGGGTACAGAGGCTGGACGCGGGGTACAGAAGATGGAGGCGGGGTACACAAGCTGAACATGAGGTACAGAGGCTGGACGCGGGGTACAGAGGCTGGACGCGGGGTACAGAGGCTGGACGCGGGGTACAGAGGCTGGACGCGGGGTACAGAGGCTGGACGCGGGGTACAGAGGCTGGACGCGGGGTACAGAGGCTGGACGCGGGGTACAGAGGCTGGACGCGGGGTACAGAGGCTGGACGCGGGGTACAGAGGCTGGACGCGGGGTACAGAGGCTGGAAACAGCATAAACAGGCTGGATCTCAGATACAAAGTTTGGAAACGAAGCACAGAAGCTGGACACTGGAAACAGAAGCTGGACGCGGGGTACAGAAGATGGAGGTGGGGTACACAAGCTGAACATGAGGTACAGAGGCTGGACGCGGGGTACAGAAGATGGAGGCAGGGTACACATGCTGAACATGAGGTACAGAGGCTGGACGCGGAGTACAGAGGCTGGACGCGGGGTACAGAGGCTGGACGCGGGGTACAGAGGCTGGACGCGGGGTACAGAGGCTGGACGCGGGGTACAGAGGCTGGACGCGGGGTACAGAGGCTGGACGCGGGGTACAGAGGCTGGACGCGGGGTACAGAGGCTGGACGCGGGGTACAGAAGATGGAAGCGGGGTACACAAGCTGAACATGAGGTACAGAGGCTGGACGCGGGGTACAGAGGCTGGACGCGGGGTCCAGAGGCTGGACGCGGGGTCCAGAGGCTGGACGCGGGGTCCAGAGGCTGGACGCGGGGTCCAGAGGCTGGACGCGGGGTCCAGAGGCTGGACGCGGGGTCCAGAGGCTGGACGCGGGGTCCAGAGGCTGGACGCGGGGTCCAGAGGCTGGACGCGGGGTCCAGAGGCTGGACGCGGGGTCCAGAGGCTGGACGCGGGGTACAGAGGCTGGACGCGGGGTACAGAGGCTGGACGCGGGGTACAGAGGCTGGACGCGGGGTACAGAGGCTGGACGCGGGGTACAGAGGCTGGACGCGGGGTACAGAGGCTGGACGCGGGGTACAGAGGCTGGACGCGGGGTACAGAGGCTGGACGCGGGGTACAGAGGATGGACGCGGGGTACAGAGGCTGGACGCGGGGTACAGAGGCTGGACGCGGGGTACAGAGGCTGGACGCGGGGTACAGAGGCTGGACGCGGGGTACAGAGGCTGGACGCGGGGTACAGAGGCTGGACGCGGGGTACAGAGGCTGGACGCGGGGTACAGAGGCTGGACGCGGGGTACAGAGGCTGGACGCGGGGTACAGAGGCTGGACGCGGGGTACAGAGGCTGGACGCGGGGTACAGAGGCTGGACGCGGGGTACAGAGGCTGGACGCGGGGTACAGAGGCTGGACGCGGGGTACAGAGGCTGGACGCGGGGTACAGAGGCTGGACGCGGGTTACGGAAGCTGGACGCGGGGTAATGAAGCTGGACACTGAGTACGGAAGCTGGACACTGAGTACGGAAGCTGGACACTGAGTACGGAAGCTGGACACTGAGTACGGAAGCTGGACACTGAGTACGGAAGCTGGACACTGAGTACGGAAGCTGGACACTGAGTACGGAAGCTGGACACTGAGTAAGGAAGCTGGACACTGAGTACGGAAGCTGGACACTGAGTACGGAAGCTGGACACTGAGTACGGAAGCTGGACACTGAGTACGGAAGCTGGACACTGAGTACGGAAGCTGGACACTGAGTACGGAAGCTGGACACTGAGTACGGAAGCTGGACACTGAGTACGGAAGCTGGACACTGAGTACGGAAGCTGGACACTGAGTACGGAAGCTGGACACTGAGTACGGAAGCTGGACACTGAGTACGGAAGCTGGACACTGAGTACGGAAGCTGGACACTGAGTACGGAAGCTGGACACTGAGTACGGAAGCTGGACACTGGGTACGGAAGCTGGACACTGAGTACGGAAGCTGGACACTGAGTTCGGAAGCTGGACACTGAGTTCGGAAGCTGGACACTGAGTACGGAAGCTGGACACTGAGTACGGAAGCTGAACACTGGGTACGGAAGCTAGACATTGAGTGCAAAGGATGGATGTGGGGTACAGAAGTGAGGTTGGGGGATACATAAGCTGGGCATGGGGTACAGAAGATGAATGTGGGATGCAGAATCTGAATACTGGGTACAGAAGCTGGGCGCAGGGTACACAAGTTGGACGCGATGTACAGAAGCTGGAGATGAGCTACAGAAGCTGGACAATACATAAAGCAGCTGAGCACAGCATATCTGCAGTCAGACATGGACAACAGCAGCAAACAGCTGGACAGAAAATTGCAGCAGGACAAAGCGAGTTGAACATGCCGTTCAGCACAGGGATTGGGGTGAAACAGAAGCTGGACAGAGGAAAAACAGAGAGTAAAGCAGTTAGATGCAACAAAAGCTGTCGCTGTACAAAGAAAAAAAACAAACGTCTGCAGAGAAAAGAGCTGGACATGGGGAAAATAGCAGTTGAACTCCAGGAAGCAGCCGCTGAGATGGAAAACAGCATCTGGACAGAGGAAAACAGTAAGAGGACAGATGTGATAGCATCTGGACACAAGGCAAACAGCAGTTGGACAGTGGGAAACAGCAGGACAAATGGAAATAACGGCTGGAACCAGGGTAAAAAGCCAGATACGGGTTATAGAAGCCGGATGCGGGGTACATAAGCTGGGTGTGGGGTACATAAGCTGGGTGTGGGGTACATAAGCTGGGTGTGGGGTACATAAGCTGGCTGTGGGGTACATAAGATGGGTGTGGTACATAAACTGGTTGTGGTACATAAGATGGGTGTGGTACATAAGCTGGGTGTGGGGTACATAAGCTGGGTGTGGGGTACATAAGATGGGTGTGGGGTACATAAGATGGGTGTGGGGTACATAAGATGGGTGTGGGGTACAGAGACTGGACAATGGATACAGAAGTTGAGCATGGGACACTGAAGGTGGGAGTGGGGTACAAAAGCTGGATACTGGGTACAGAAACTAGACGTGGGGTACAGAAGCTGGGTGAGGGGTATAGTAGCTGTGCATGGGATACAGACGCTGGACGTGGGGTACATTAGCTGGACGTGGGGTACATTAGCTGGACGTGGGGTACAGAGGATGGATGCTGGGTACAGAGGCTGGACACTGGATACAAAACTAGACGCAGGGTACAGGATCTGGACATGGGATACAGAGGCTGGGCGTCGGGTACAGTAGCTGGAGATGCAGTGCAGAAGCCAGAAAGAACAAAAAGCAGCTGACCACAACATATCTGCAGCTGGACAAACAGAAGCTGGACAAGGTCAACAGCAAAATGATGGACAGAAAACTGCAGCAGGACAAAAAGAGCTGGACATGTTCAACAAAAGAATATGGGGAAAATAGCAGAATGACAGAAGGAAACAGCAGCTGGACAGCGGAAAACAATGGATCGACAGAGGGAAAACAGCCACTGGACAGAGAGTAAAGCAGTTAGACACAAAGAGAACAGTCACTGTACAAAGCAAAATACAAAAACATCCACAGAGAAAAGAGCTGGGGTACAGAGGCTGGGTGTGGGGAAAACAGGCTGGTCACTGGGTACAGAGGATAGACATGGGGTAAATAAGCCGGACAGGACAAAAAGCAGCTGAGCACAGCACATCTGCAGGTCAGACATAGATAACAACAGCAAACATCTGGGCAGAAAACTGCAGCAGGACAAAATAAGCTGGACATGCTCTCAGCACAAGTATGGGGGAAAACAGCAGCTGGACAGAGGAAAACAATGGCTTGACAGTGGGACAACAGCCACTGGACAGAGAATGGAGCAGTTCAACACAAAGAAAGCAGTCGCTGTACAAATAAAAAAAATGTCTGCAAAGAAAAGAGCTGGACAGGGAGGATAAAAGCAGTTGAACTCCAGAAAGCAGCAACTGATACAGAAAACAGCATCTGGACAAAGGAAACAGTAACAGGACAGATGTGATAGCATCTGGACACAATGCAAACAGCAGTTGGACAGTGGGAAACAGCTGGACAAATGGAAATAACAACTGGACACAGGGTACAGAGGCTGGGTAATGGGTACAGAGGCTGGATACAAGGTACAGAATCTAGACATGGATACAGAAGCTGGTCGTGGGGTACAGAAGCTGGACCTGAGGTGTAGAAGCTGGACCTGAGATGTAGAAGCTAGACGTGGGAAACAGTGACTGGACACTACGTACAGAAGTTGGAAATGGGATACAGAGGCTTGACACAGGGAACAGAAGCTGGACACAGGATACGAAGCTATACGCAGGGAACAGAGGCTGGACATGGGGTATAGAGGCTGGAGACTGGGTACAGAAGCAGGATAAAACAAAAAACAGTTGAGCACAGCATATCTACAGCAGGACAAATCAAGCTGGACATGAGATGCAGAAGCTGTACGTGGGGTGCAGAGGCTGGGCGCGGGCTACAGAGGCTGGGCATGGGCTACAGAGGCTGGACTTGCTGTACAGAAGCTGCACACAGAATGCAGAAGTCAGATGCGGGGTAGAGAGGCTGGACACAGGGTGCAGAAGTTGAACGTGGGATACAGAGGCTGGTCACAGGGTACAGAAACTGGATGCGGGATACAAAGCTGGATGCGGGATACAAAGCTGGATGCGGGATACAAAGCTGGATGCGGGATACAAAGTTGGATGCGGGATACAAAGCTGGATGCGAGATACAAAGCTGGATGCGAGATACAAAGCTGGATGCGAGATACCAAGCTGGATGCGGGGAACTGAATCTGGACTTGGGGTAAAGAGACTGGATGTAAAGTACAGCAACTGGATGTGGGAACAGAAGCCGTACTGAACAAAAAGCAGCTGAGTACAGCGTATCTGGAGTTGGTGAAACAGAATCGAACATGGACAAGAGCAAACAGCTGGACAGAAAAATGCACCAGGACAAATTGATCTGGACATGGAGTTCACCACAGGGAAGGTGAGGGAAGCAGCAGATGGACAGAAGGAAACAGCAGCTGTAAATAATGGATCGACAGAGGGAGAACAGTCACTGGACAGAGAGTAAAGTTGATAAACACAAAGAAAGCAGTCGCTGTATAAATAAATGAAACAGCATCTGGACAGAGGAAAACAGCAGTTGGACAGTGGGAAACAGCTGGACAAATGGAAATAACAGCTGGGCACAGGGTACACAGGCTGGGTGCAGTGTACACAAGCTGGACACCGGGTACACAAACTGGACATGGGGTACAGAAGCTGAATGTGGGATACAGAAGTTGGACATTGGGTACACAAGCTGGGTGTGGAATACAGTAACTAAGTGCAGGATACACAAGCTGGGTGCGGGGTACAGAATTTGGAAAAGGGGTTCAGAGGCTGGATGCTGATACAGAAGCTGTACACAGGGTAAACAGGCTGGGAGTGGGGTACAGAGACTGGTTGTGGGGTACAGAAGCTGGACACGAGGTTCAGAGGCTGGATGAGGGGTACAGAAATAGGATACTTGGTACAGAAACTGGATGCAGGGTAAAGAAGCTGGATGCGGGGTACAGAAGCTGGATGCGGGGTACAGAAGCTGGATGCGGGGTACTGAAAGAACCTGGATGTGGGGTACAGGACCTGGATGTGGGGTACACAACCTGGATGTGGGGTACACAACCTGGATGTGGGGTACACAACCTGGATGTGGGGTACACAACCTGGATGTGGGGTACACAACCTGGATGTGGGGTACACAACCTGGATGTGGGGTACTCAACCTGGACATGGGATAGAGAGGTTAGACGTGGGTTACAGAGACCAGACAGAATAAAAAACAGCTGAGCACAGCATATCTGTAGCTGGACAAATAGATGTCAGACACAGACAACAGCAGCAAACAGCTGGACAGAAAACTGCAGCAGGACAAATCAAGCTGGACCTGGAGTTCAGCACAGGGATGGGGAAACAGATGGACAAAAGGAAACAGCATCTGGACAGAGGCAAAATGGACAGAGAGTAAAGCAGTTAGATACAAAGGAAGCAGTCGATGGACAAAGAAAAAAAACCAAAAACGTCGCAAAGAGCTGGGGTATAGAACCTGGACAATGGGTATAGATGTTGGACGTGGGGTACAGAAGCTAGATGCAGGGTAAACAGGCTGGACATGTGGTATTGAGGATGGACATGGGGTACAAAAGCTAGACATGTGGTTAACAGGCCGAACATGGGGTTCAGAACATGGGGTTCAGAAGCTGGATGTGGGATACAGAGACTGGACATGGGCTACATGAGCAGGATACAGCGTACACAAGCAGGGTGCAGGGTACACTACCTGGATATGGGGTACTTAAGCTGAACATGAGGTACAAGCTGGACACTGGGGACAGAAGATGGGGGTGGGGTACAGAAGCTGGATATGGGTACAGAGGCTGGAGGTGGAGCACAGAGGCTGGACATGGGGTATAGAAGTTGGATACTGGGTACAGAAGCTGGATATTGGGTACAGAAGCTGTACATTGGGCACAGAAGCTGAAAATGGGATTCATAAATTGGACATAGGACACAGAGTCTGGATTAGGGGTACAGAAGCTGGATGCGTGATGTAGAAACTAGACACTGGGTACAGAAGCTGGACACAGGTTACAGAGGGTGCAGATGTTGGACACTGGGTACTGAGGCTGGATATGGTGTACAGATGCTGGATGCAAAATTCAGAAACTGGACATGGGTTACAGAGGCTGGACACGGGGTGCAGTGACTGGGCATGCAGTAGAGAAGCTGGACATGCAGTACAGAAGCTGGTCGCGGGGTACATAAATCAAATGTGGGGTAGAGTGGCTAGAGACGGGGTGCAGAGGCTGGACGGGATACAGAATCTGGACGTGGGATGCAGAGGCTGGACGTGAGAAACAAAGCTGTATGTGGGGTACTGAATCTGGACTTGGGGTACAGAGGCTGGATGTGGGGTATAGAAGCCGGACAGAACAATTAGCAGCTGAGGCCAGCATATCTGCAGCTGGTCAAACAGAAGTCGGACACGGACAACAGCAGCAAACAGCTGGGCAGAAAAATGCAGCAGGACAAATCGAGCAGGACATGGAGTTCAGTACAGGGATGGGGAAAACAGCAGATGGACAGAGGAAAATAATGGATCATCAGATGGACAGAGAATAAAGCTGTTAAACACAAAGAAAGCAGTTGCTGTACAAAGAAATGAAACAGCATCTAGATAGAGGAAAACAGCAGTTGGACAGTGGGAAATAACTGGACAAATGGAAATAACAGTTGGACACAGGGTACACAGGTTGGACGCGACGTACACAAGCTGGGCACTGGATACACAAAATGGATGTGGGGTACAGAAGTTGGACACTGGGTACAGAAGCTGGGTGTGGGGTACAGTACCTAGGTGCAGGGTACAGAAGCTGGGTGTAGGATACTCAATCTGGACATGGGGTACAAAATGTGGAAATGGGGTTCAGAGGCTGGATGCTGGTACAGAAGCTGTACACAGGATAAACAGGCTGGGAGTGGGGCACAGAGGCTGGATGCAGGATACAGAGACTGCTTGTGGGGTACATAAACTGTAGAGGGTGCTGAAGTCGGACCTGAGGTACAGAAGCTGGATGTGGGGTACAGAAGTCGGACACGGGGTAAGGAAGCCAGACACTGAGTAGAGAGGCTGGATGTGGGGTAGAGAGGCTGGACAGAACAAAAAGCAGCTGACCACAGCATACCTGCAGCTGGGCAAACAGAAGTCAGACACGGACAACAGTTGGACAGAAAACTCCAGCAGGACAAATTGAGCTGATCACGATCAGCACAGGGATGGGGAGAAAACAGATGGACGAAAGGAAACAGCAGCTGGACAGAGGAAAAGAGTGGATTGACAGGGAAAACACTCACTGGTCAGAGAGTAAAGCAGTTTAACACAAAGAAAACAGTCGGTGTACAAAGGAAAATACAACGACGTCCGCAGAGTAAAGAGTTGGGGGTACAAAAACAGGACATGGGTTAAACAGGCTGAAAGTGGGGTACAGAGCTGAATGCGGGGTACAGAGGGTGGATTTAGGATACAGAGGGTGAACACAGTGAACAGAAGCTGGACACGGTACAGAAGCTGGATGCTGGGTACTGAGTCTGGATTAGGGGTACAGAAGATGAATGCAGGAGCTAGACACTGAGTATAGAAGCTAGACATTGGATACAGAGGCTGGATGTGGGGTACAGAGGCTGGATGCCCAGTAAACAGTCTGGATATGGGTTACAGAGGTTGGATGCAAGGTAAACAGGCCGGACGCCAGGTACAGAAGCTGGATAGAGGGTAAACAAACTGGTGGGGTAACAGGCTGGACACAGTGCACAGAAGCTGGATGTGGGGTTCTGAGAATGGAAGCGGGGAAATTATGCTGGAAACTGGGTGCAGAAGCTGGATGTTGAGTACAGAAGCTGGATACAGGGTATAGAGGGATTCAGGGTACAGAAGCTATATACGGGGTACAGAAGCTGGACATTGGGTACAGTGGCTAGATATGTGGTTCAGAAGCTGGACAAAGGATATGAAGCTGGATGTGGGGTGCAAAAGCTGGACAGGTTACAGAAGTTGGACAAGGGATACAGAGGCTGGTCACTGGGTACAGAAGCTCGATGTGGGATACAAAGGTGGAAGCAAGTTACTGAAGCTGGATGGACTACAGAGGCTAGAATTAAGGTACAGAAGCCGGACAGAACAAAAAGAAGCCAAGCACAGCATATCTGCAGCTGGACAAACTGAGGTCAGACATGGACAACAGCAATCAGCTGAACATAAAACTGCAGCAGGACAAATCGAGCTGGACAAGGAGTTCAGCACAGGGATAGTGAGGGAAACAGCAGCTGGACAGAGGATCGATAGAGGGGAAAAAAGCCAATGGACAGATAGTAAAGTAGTTTGACACAAAGGAAAACACAAAAATGTCCGCAGAGAAAAGAGCTGGGGTACAGAAGCTGGACACTTAGACGTTGGACATGGGGTTCAGAAATTGGGTGCAGGGTAAACAGGCTAGACATGGAGTACAGAAGCTGGACGCATGATTAAAGAGGGATTCAGAAATTGGGAACTGGGTACAGAAGTTAGGCGGAAAGTACACAGGCTGGATATGGGGTGGGGTACAGAAGCTGGACACTGGGTACAGAAGCCAGATGCGGGGTACAGAAGCTGAACACTGGGTAAATAAGCTGTATATGATGTACAGATGCTGAACACTAGGTATAGAGGCTGGATATGGGTTAAAGAAGCTGGACATGGGGTACAGAGGCTGGACACAGGGCACAGAGGCTGGATGCAGGGTAAACAGTCTGGACATCGGATATAGCGGCTGGGCGTGGACATTGGGTAAATGGGCTAGAGATGCAGTAGAGAGGGTGGAAGTGGGGTACAGAGGGAGTACCCAGTGAACAGAAGTTGGACACAGGGTACAGAAGCTGGACCTGGGGTACCGAGGCTGAACATTGAGTACAGAAGCTGGCGGTGGGGTACAGAAGCCGGGGTGGGGTACAGAAGCCAGACGTGGGACCTGGAGTACGGAGGCTGGACCTGGAGTACGGAGGCTGGACCTGGAGTACGGAGGCTGGACCTGGAGTACGGAGGCTGGACCTGGAGTACGGAGGCTGGACCTGGAGTACGGAGGCTGGACCTGGAGTACGGAGGCTGGACCTGGAGTACGGAGGCTGGACCTGGAGTACGGAGGCTGGACCTGGAGTACGGAGGCTGGACCTGGAGTACGGAGGCTGGACCTGGAGTACGGAGGCTGGACTTGGAGTACGGAGGCTGGACTTGGAGTACAGAGAATGTACATGATGAACAGAAGTTGAACACGGTACAGAAGCAGGAAGCTGGGAAAAGAGGCTGGATGTGGGGTGCAGAGGTTAGACACGGGATACAAAGCTGTACTTGGGGTACAGAGGCTGGACAGAACAAAAAGCAACTGAGGCCACTATATCTGCAGCTGGGCAGACAGAATCCAGACAGACAGCAGCAAACAGCTGGACAGAAAACTGCAGCAGGACAAATTGAGCTGGACATGGAGTTTAGCACAGGGATGGGAGAAACAGTAGATGGACAGAGAAAAGATAACCTGGACAAAGGAAAACAATGGATTGTCAGAGAGACAACAGCCACTGGTTGGAGAGTAAAGCAGTTCGCCACAAAGAAAACAGTCGCTGTAGAAAGAAAAACACAAAAACATCTGCAGAGAAAAGAATTGGGGTACAGAGGCTGGACACTGGGTAAACAGGCTGGACCTGAGGTACTGAGGGTGGACTTAGGGTACAGAAGCTGTACATGGGTTTCAGAAGCTGGACAATGGGTAGAGGCTGGGTGTGAGGTATAGAAGTTAGGCACGGGGTACACAACCAGGGCGCAGGGTACACAAGCTGTATATGGGGTACAGAAACTGGAAATGGGGTACAGAGGCCGGACGGGGTACAGAGGCTGGACAAAACAAAAAGCAGCTGAGCGCAGCAAATCTGCAGCTGGATGAACATAAGTCAGACACAGACAACAGCAAATAGATGAACAGAAAACTGCAACAGGACAAATCAAGCTGGACGGAGTTCAGCACAGGGATGGACAGAGGAAAACAATGGATCGACGGAGGGAAAACAGCCACTGGACAGAGAGTAAAGCAGTTAGACACAAAGAAAGCAGATGGTGTACAAAGAAAAACACAAAAACATCTGTAGAGAAAAGGGCTGCGGTATAGAAGCTGGACACTGAGTATAGACATTGGATGTAGGGTACAGAAGCTGGATGCAAGGTAAACAGGCTGGAGGTGAGGTACTGAGGGTAGACGTGGGATACAGAAGTTGAACGTGTGGTTAAACAGGTGGAACATAAGGTTCAGATGTTGGATACCAAGTACAGAGGCTGGGCAAGAGGTACAGAAGCTGGACGTGGGATAAAGAGGCTGGACGCGGGTTACATAGGCTGGACGTGGGGTACAGAGGCTGGACAGACTATAAACAGGTTTGATATGGGGTGCAGAAGCTGGACGTGGGGTACAGAAGCTGGACACTGGGTACAGAAGCGGGGCGTGTGGCACAGAAGCTGGACATAGGGTATGTAGGCTGGATGCAGGGTACAGAAACTGGATATGGAGTAAACATCCTGGGTGTGGGGTACTGAGGCTGGACACGGGGTTCAGAGGCTAGACATGGGATATAAAGCTGAAAGCTGGTACTGAAGCTGGATGGGATACAGAGGCTGGTCGTGGGGTACAGAAGCAGGACAGAACAAAAAGCAGCTGACCATAGCATATCTACACCTGGATGAACAGAAGTCGGACATGGACAACAGCAACAGCTGGAGAGAAAACCCAAGCAGGACAAATCGAGCTGGACCTGGAGATCAGCACAGGGATTTGGGGAAAAGAGCAGATGGACAGAAGGAAACAGCAGCTGAACAGAGGAAAGAGAAACTGAACAGAGGAAAACAATGGATTGACAGAGGGAAAACAATGGATTGACAGAGGGAAAACAACCACTGGACAGAGAGTAAAGCAGTTAGACACAAAGAAAGCAGTCCCTGTACAAAGGAAAATACAAAAACATCCACAGAGAAAAGGGCTGGGTTACAGAAGCTGGATGCAGGGTAAACAGGCTGGACCTGCAGTACTGAGGCTGAACATGGTGTACAGAAGCTGGATGCGGGGTATAGAGGCTGGATGTGGGGTATAGAAACTGGTTGTGGGGTACAGAGGCCAGTATGGGGAACTGAGGATTGGCACTGGATACAGAGGCCGGTATGGGGTACTGAGGATTGGCACGGGGTACAGAGGCTGGACGTGGGGTACAGAGGCTGGACGTGGGGTACAGAGGCTGGACGTGGGGTACAGAGGCTGGACGTGGGGTACAGAGGCTGGACGTGGGGTACAGAGGCTGGACGTGGGGTACAGAGGCTGGACGTGGGGTACAGAGGCTGGACGTGGGGTTCAGGGGCTGGACAGATCAAAAAGCAGCTGAGCACATCTGCAGGACAAACAGAAGTCAGGCACAGACAACAGGAAACAGCTGGATAGAAAACTGCAGCAGGACAAATCAGGCTGGACATGGAGTTCAGCACAGGGATGAGGGAAAAACACCAGATGGACAGAAGGAAACAGCAGCTGGACAGAAGAAAGAGAAGCTGGACAGAGGAAAAATGGATTGACAGAGGGTAAAAGAGAATAAAGCAGTTAGACACAAAGAAAGCAGTTGCTGTACAAAGAAAAAAACAAAAACATCCTCAGAGAAAAGAGCTGGGTACAGAAGCTGGATGAAGGGTAAACAGGCTGGACCTGGGGTACTGAGGGTGGGAGTGGGATACAGAATCCAGCATGGAGTACAGGAGCTGGCATGGGGTACATAGGCTGGACGAGGGGTACATAGGCAGAATGTGGGGTACAGAAGCTAGATACAAGGTATAGAGGTTCGATACAGGGTACTATAGATGGATGCAGGGTACAGAGGCTGGACAAGGGGTACAGAAGCTGGAAATAGTATACAGAGGATTGGCACTGGGTACAGAAGCTGGATGCGGGGTGCACAAGCTGGATGTGGAGTAAACAGCTTGGATGTGCAGTACAGAGGCACTGGGTACAGAAGCCAGATATAAGATATAGAGGTTGGATGCAGAGTACAAAATCTGGACACGGGGTACAGAAGCTAGATGTGGAGTAAAAAGCCTGCATGTGGGGTACAGGGACTGATACGGGGTGCAGAAGGTGGACACGGGGTGCAGAATGTGGACACGGGGTGCAGAAGGTGGACATGGGGTGCAGAAGGTGGACACGGGGTGCAGAAGGTGGACACGGGATAAAAAGGCTGGATGTGGGGTACAGAGGCTGGATGTGGGGTACAAAATTGTATGATGGGTACTGAATCTGGACGGGGTACAGAGGCTGGATGTGGGTTACCGATGCCAGACAGAACAAAAAGCAGCTGAGCACAGCATATCTGCAGTTGGACAAACAGATGTCAGTCACAGACAACAGGAAATAGCTGGACAGAAAATTGCAGCAGGACAAATCGAGCTGGATATGAAGTTCACCATAGGGATGGGGGAAAAACACCAGATGGTGAGAATGAAACAGTAGCTGGACATAGGAAAAACAGCTACTGGACAGAGAGTAAAGCAGTTAGACACAAAGAAAAAAAACAAAAACGTCCACAGAGAAAAGGGCTGGGGTACAGAAGCTGGATACTGGGTATAGATGTTGGACGTGGGGCACAGAAGCTGGATGCACGGTAAACAGGCTGGAAGTGGTGTACAATGTCTGAACATGGGGTACAGAGGGTGGACGTGAATACAGAAGACGGATGTGGTGTTCAGAGGCTGGGCGTGAGGTACATAAGCTGGATATGGTATAGAAGCTGGACATGGGTTAAGCAGGCTAGGTGTGGGGTACAGAGGGTGGACATGGGATACAGACGTTAGGTGCACAAGCAGGGCGCGGCATACACGAACTGTGTATGGAGAACTTAAGATGAACATGGGGTGCAAAAGCTGGGCACTGGGTACCGAAGCTGGATGTGGGGTAGAGGCTGGATGTGGGGTACAGAGGCTGGATGTGGGGTACAGAGGATTAGCACTGGGTGGAGAAGCTGGACATTGGATACAGAGGCCGGTCACTGGGTATAGAAGCTGGACGTGGGATACAAAGCTGGTTGTTCGGTACTGAAGCTAGACTTGGGGTACAGAGACTGGACATGGGGTACAGAAGCTGGACAGAACAAAAAGCAGCTGAGCACAGCATTTCTGCAGTTGAACAAACAGAAGTTGGACACTGACAACAGCAAATAGATGGACAGAAAGCTACAGAAAGACAAATCGAGCTGGACATGGAATTCAGTACAGGGATGGGGAAAACAGCAGATGGACAGAAGGAAACAGCAGCTGGACAAGAGGAAAGAGAAGCTGGACAGAGGGAAAACAATGGATTGACAGAGGGAAAACAATAGATTGACAGAGGGTAAACAATGGATTGACAGAGGGAAAACAATGGATTAACAGAGGAAAACAATGGATTGACAAAGGGAAAACAATGGATTGACAGGGAAAACAATGGATTGACAAGGAAAACAATGGATTGACAGAGGGAAAACAATGGATTGACAGAGGAAAACAATGGATTGACAGAGGGAATGGATTGACAGAGGGAAAACAATGGATTGACAGAGGAAAACAATGGATTGACAGAGGAAAACAATGGATTGACAGAGGGAATGGATTGACAGAGGGAAAACAATGGATTGACAGGGAAAACAAAATGGATTGACAGAGGGAAAACAATGGATTGACAGAGGAAAACAATGGATTGACAGAGGGAAAACAATGGATTGACAGAGGAAAACAATGGATTGACAGAGGGAATGGATTGACAGAGGGAAAACAATGGATTGACAGGGAAAACAATGGATTGACAGGGAAAACAATGGATTGACAGGGAAAACAATGGATTGACAGAGGGAAAACAATGGATTGACAGAGGAAAACAATGGATTGACAGAGTTAAAACAATGGATTGACAGAGGAAAACAATGGATTGACAGAGGGAAAACAATGGATTGACAGAGGGAAAACAATGGATTGACAGAGGGAATGGATTGACAGAGGGAAAACAATGGATTGACAGGGAAAACAATGGATTGACAGGGAAAACAATGGATTGACAGAGGGAAAACAATGGATTGAGAGGGAAAACAATGGATTGACAGAGGGAAAACAATGGATTGACAGAGGGAAAACAATGGATTGACAGAGGGAAAACAATGGATTGACAGAGGGAAAACAATGGATTGACAGAGGGAAAACAGCCACTGGAGAGAGAGGAAAGCAGTTAGAAACAAAGGAAAAAAAGCAAAAACAACCGCAGTGAAAAGAGCTGGTAACGGGGAAAATAGCAGTTAAACCCCAGAAAGCAGCCATTGAGACAGAAAACAGCAACAGGACAGAGGAAAACAGTAACAGGACAGATGTAATAGCATCTGGACACAATGCAAACAGCAGTTGGACAGTGGGAAACAGCTGGACAAATGGAAACAACAGCTGGACACAGGGTACAGAGGCTGTTTGCAGGGTACAGAGGCTCGACACGGGCTACCAAAGCTGGGCAGGGGGTAGAGAGGCTGGACGCGGGGAGTAGAGGCGGGAGGCGGGGTGCAGAGGCTGGACATGGGATACAAAGCTGGATTTGGGGTACAGATACTGGACAGAACAAAAATAAGCTGAGGCCAGCATATCTGCAGTTGGACAAACAGAAGTCAGACACGGACAACAGGAAACAGCTGGACAGAAAACTGCATCAGGACAAATCAAGCTGGACATGGAGTTCAGCACAGGGATGGGCGAAACAGTAGATGGACAGAAGGAAACAGCAGCTGGACAAGAGGAAAGAAAAGCTGGACAGAAGAAAACAATGGATTGACAGAGAGACAACAGCCACTGGTTAGAGAGTAAAGCAGTTCGCCACAAAGAAAAATACAAAAACGTCTGCAGAGAAAAGAACTGTACAGAAGCAGGACACTGGGTATAGACATTGGTCGTGGGGTACAGAAGCTAGATGCAGGGTTAACAGGCTGGACCTGAGGTACTGAGGGTGAACATGGGATACAGAAGCTGGACATGTGGGTAAACAGGCCGAACATGGGTTTCAGAAGTTGGACACTGAGGACAGGAGCTAGACAGTGGGTACAGAGGCTGGTTGTGGGGTATAGAAGTTAGGAACGGGGTACATGAGCAGGGTGCAGGGTACAAAAGCTGTATATGGGGTACAAGTTGGAAATGGGGTACAGAGGTTGGACAGAACAAAAAGCAGCTGAGCACAGCAAATCTGCAGCTAGACGAACAGAAGTTGGATAGGGCAACAGCAAATAGATGAACAGAAAACTGCAGCAGGACAAATCAAGCTGGACATGTTCAGCACAAGGGTGGGGGGAAACAGCAGATAGACAGAAGGAAACAGCAGCTGGACAGAGGAAAGAGAAGCTGGACAAAGGAAAACAATGGATTGACAGAGGGAAAAGAGCCACTGGACAGAGAGTAAAGCAGTTAGACACAAAGAAAACAGTTACTGTACAAAGAAAAACACAAAAATGTCCACAGAGAAAAGAGCTGGGGTACAGAAGCTGGACACTTAGACGTTGAACATGGGGTACAGAAGCTGGATGCAGGGTAAATAGGCTGGACATGGGATACTGAGGGTGGACTTGCGGTACAGAAGCTGGACGGATGATTAAAAAGAGGTTCAGAAATGTTGCAGAGAAAATAGCTGGGGTACAGAAACTGGACACTGGGTATAGACATTGGATGTGGGATACAGAAGCTGGATGCAGGTTAAACAGGCTGGACTGAGGCTTAATATGATGTACAGAATCTGGGTGTGGTGTACAGAAGTTAGGCGCACAAGCAGGGCATGGGGTATACAAACTGTATATGGAGTACTTAGGAAGCTGAACATGGTAAACAGAAGCTGGACACTGGGTACAGAAGCTGTATATTGAGCACAGGTGCTGGGGGTTGGGTACAGAACCTGAACATGAGGTATAGAGGCTGGATTCAGGGTACAGAAGCTGGACATGGGAACAGAGGCTGGATACGGGGTACAGAAGCTTGAAAAGGGGTGCACAGGATGCAGAAGCTGGACGCGGGATACAAAGCTGAAGCTGGACTTCATACAGAGGCTGGATGTAGGGTACAGAGACCAGACAGAACAAATAGCAGCTGAGGCCAGCACATTTGCAGCTGGTCAAACAGAAGTCGGACACGGACAACAGCTGGACAGAAAACTGCAGCAGGACAAATCGAGCTGGACCTGGAGTTCAACACAGGGATAGGGAGGGAAATAGCAGATGGACAGAGGAAAGAGAAGCTGGACAGAGGAAAACAATGGATCGACAGAGAGTAAAGCAGTTTGACAGAAAGAAAACACTCGCTGTACAAAGAAAAACGACTGCAGAGAGCTGGGGTACAGAAGCTGGAAGTGGGGTAAACAGGCTGGATGTGGGGTACAGAAGCTGAAATTGGGTACAGAGGCTGAATTAGATGTACAGAAGCTGGACAGGGGGGGTACAGAAACTGGATAGGGAGTACAGAGGCTGGATGCAGGGTAAACATGAGGTACAGAGGTTGGACACTGGGTACTGAGGCTGGACGAGAGATACAGAAGCTGAACAAGGGGTACAGAAGCTGGATGCACAATAAAGATGGTGGACATGGGGTACAGAGGCTGGACCTGGGGTAAACAGGCTGGACCTGGGGTAAGCAGGCTGGACCTGGGGTAAGCAGGCTGGACCTGGGGTAAGCAGGCTGGACCTGGGGTAAGCAGGCTGGACCTGGGGTAAGCAGGCTGGACCTGGGGTACAGAAGCCGGACACAGGGTATAGTGGTTGGGCGCGGGGTGCAGAAGCTGGGCATGGGGTGCAGAATCTGGGCATGGGATACAGAGGCTGGTCACTGGATACAGAAGCTGGACATGGCATACAAAACTGTATGTTGAGTACTGAAGCTGGACTTAGGGTACAGAGGCTGAACGTGGGGTACAGAAGCCAGATTGAACAAAAAGCAGGTGACCACAGCATACCTGCAGTTGGACAAACAGAAGTTGGACACGGATAACAGTAAACGGACAGAAAACTGCAACAGGACAAATCGAGCTGGACATGGAGTTCAGCACAGGGATGGGAAGAAACAGGAGTAGACAGAAGGAAACAGCTGCTGGACAGAGGGAAACAATGGATCGACAGAGGAAAAACAGCCACTGGACAGTGAATAAAGCAAAGAAAACAGTCACTGCACAAAGAAAAACACAAAAATGTCCACAGAGAAAAGAGCTGGACATGGGGAAAATAGCAGTTGAACTCCAGGAAGCAGCCGCTGAGATGGAAAGCAGCATCTGGACAGAGGAAAACAGTAAGAGGACAGATGTGATAGCATCTGAACACAAGGCAAACAGCAGGACAAATGGAAATAACAGCTGGACACTGAATGTGGGGTGCAGAAACAGGACACTGGGAACAGAGCTGGACATGGGGTAACATAGATGAAGGCAGAGTTCACAGGCTGGACATGGGGCACAAAGGCTGAATGTGGGGTACAGAGGATGGACGCGAGATACACAAGCTGGACATTGGGTATAGAAGCTGAACGTGGGTTAAACAGGATGGACGATGGTTGCCAAAGCTGAATGTGGGATACAGAGTGTGGACGTGGGGTAAAGAGCGTGGATGTGGGGTACAGAGCATGGATACAGCGAACAGAAGTTGGACGCCACAAGCAGAAGCTGGATGCAGGGTACAGAGCCTGGATTAGGGGTACAGAAGCTG
Organism: Narcine bancroftii; assembly: GCF_036971445.1. Lineage (NCBI taxonomy): Eukaryota > Metazoa > Chordata > Chondrichthyes > Torpediniformes > Narcinidae > Narcine > Narcine bancroftii. The sequence continues at coordinate 82,343,894 of NC_091480.1, forward strand.
GACACAGGGTGCAGAAGCTAGATGTGGAGTACAGAGGGCGGATACAACGAAGTTGGACGCAGAGTACACAAATTGTATACAATGTACAGAGGCTGGATGTGGGCTACAGAGGCTGGATGCAGAGTAAACATGCTGAACGTGGGGTACAGAAGCTGGAGGCAGAGTTAACGGGCTTGTCCTGGGGTGCAGAAACTGGACACTGGGTGCAGAGGCCAGACGCGGGGTACAGAAGCTGAACATGGAGTACAGAAGCTGGATGCAGGGTATAGATGCTTGAGATTGGGTACAGAAGGTGGGTGGGTAGGTCTAGTAGCTGGACACTGGGTACAGAAGCTGGGTATGAGGACAGAAGCTGGGCAAGGGGTACAGTAGCTGGACACCTGTTAAAGCGGTTGTATTTGGGATACAGAAGCTGGACACAGGGTACAGAAGCCTGACATGAAGTATGGATGCCAGAGAGAAGGAAAAGCAGCGGAGCACAGCAAATCAGGAACTGGACAAACAGAAGTCGGACACGGACAACAACTGCAAATAGCTGGACAGAAAACTGCAGCTGGACAAAACCAGCTGGACATGGAGTTCAGCACAGGGGTGGAGGAAAACAAAAGATGGACAGAAGGAAGCACCAGCTGGACAGAGGAAAGTGAAGATGGAGAAAGGAAAACAATGGACCAACAGCAGGAAAACAGCCACTAGACTGAAAGCAGTTAAACACAAAGAAAGCAGTCTCTGGACAAAGAATAAAACAAAAAAATCTTCAGACTCCGTGGTTGAAGTAAAAACACAACACTGGCGAAGCTGAGCAGAGCAAACAGTGCACTTTATATAGCAAAGATTAAGATACATAACCAATATTTCAGGCTTAGCCCTTCATCAAGGTAAATGAAAATAAGAACTGGACATGAAAATGGAGGGTGGACAGGGCAGAAGAGCAGGACAGTGGGAAAGTAGCAGATGGGACACAGAAATGGCCTTTTCTGTGCTGTAAGTGGTTATATGGTTATATAAAGCAGTTGGTCAGAGGCAAACAAAAGCTGGACAGAAGCAAACAACTGGACTGGAGGTACAGAAGCTGGATGTGGGGAGCAGCAGCTGGGCAGGGGGAACAATTGGAAAGAGGGAACAGCAACTGGACATTGGGGAACCACAAGACGGGGTTGGGGGTGAGGGAGAACAGCAGGACAGGAGGGAATAGCAGCTGGATAGTGAAGAAACAGCAACAGGTGAACACAGGGGAAACAGTGGGGTAGATGGTAACAGGTGGACGGAAAGGAACATCAACTGGATGGGGAAACAACCAGACAGCAGGCAACAACAGTTTGACAAGGGGAAAAGCAGCTGAACAGGTAGAAACAGCTGGACAAAGGGGAACAGCTGGACAGAGGGAGAGGGGGACAGCTGGACATGGGGCAAAGGCCACTGGGCATTGAAGAACAACTGGACAGGGGAAACAGTATCTTGACAAGGGGAATCAGAAGCTAGACAGGGTGTAACAGCTAGACAAGGAGAACAGCAGCTGGACAGGGGGAACAGCTGGCTGGGGAATAGCTCAATAGAGAAATGGACAGGGTGGAACAGCAGCTGGATGGGGAACAGTAGCTGAACAAGGGTAAATACAGCTGGACTGGGGAACAGCAGATGGTGGGATGCACAGCAGCTGGATAGGGGGGGGAGGGGAGTATCAAAAACCTGACAGTGGGGAAAAGCAGCTAGACATGAGGGAAACAGCAGCTGGTCAGGGGAACAGCTGGAAAGGGGAAACAGCAGCTGGACAGCGGGAACAGCTGGAAAGGGGAAACAGCAGCTGGACAGGGGGAGCAGCTGGAAAGGGGAAACGGCAGCTGGACAGGGGAACAGCTGGAAAGGGGAAACAGCAGCTGGACAGGGGGAACAGCTGGATGGGGTAAACAGCAGCTGGATGGGGGAACAGCTGGATGGGGGTTACAGGTAGACAGGGGACAGGTTGATAGGGATACAACAGCTGAACAGGGGAATGCGGCTAGAAAAGGGGAAACAGGAGGTCAGGGAGAATAAATGGACAGGAAGAACAGAAGCTGGACTGGGGGAACAGCAGCTGGACAAGGGGAAGGGCAGCTTCATGGGGAAGGTGGAAACAGAAGCTGTACTGGTAAAACAGCAGCTGGACAAGGTAGAAAAGGAAATGGACAGGGGGAACACCAGCTGGACATAGGGGTAAAGCAGCTAGATGGGAAGAACAGCAGCTGGACAGGGGAACAAAGAATGGACAGGAGGGAACAGCTAGACAGGGGAAGTGGAACACTGCACAAATGGAACAGAAGGTGATCAGGGAAACAACAGCTGGACAGGGGGTAACAGCTGAACAAGAGGGAACAGCTGGACAGAACATCTGGACACAGGGAACTGTTAAATGGGGACAGCAGCTGGACAGGGGGTAACAGCTGAACAAGAGGGAACAGCTGGACAGGTGAACATCTGGACACAGGGAACTGTTAAATGGGGTCCAGCAGCTGGACAGGGGACCAGCAGCTGGACAGGGGACCAGCAGCTGGACAGGGGACCAGCAGCTGGACAGGGGACCAGCAGCTGGACAGGGGACCAGCAGCTGGACAGGGGACCAGCAGCTGGACAGGGGACCAGCAGCTGGACAGGGGACCAGCAGCTGGACAGGGGACCAGCAGCTGGACAGGGGACCAGCAGCTGGACAGGGGACCAGCAGCTGGACAGGGGACCAGCAGCTGGACAGGGGACCAGCAGCTGGACAGGGGAAGGACAGCCAACAGGGGGACAACTGGACTGCAGGAAACAACACCTATAGGGGAACAGCTGGACTGGGTTGAACAGCAACTTGACAGGAGGAACACCTGGATATAGTGAAACAGGAGCGAGGCGGGGGAAACAGGAGCTGGAAACACAGGGAACAGCTGGGCAGTGGGACAGCAGCATATTCACAGGGGAACAGTTGCTGGACAGGGGGAACAGCTGCTGGACATTGGGTCCAGATGGATGGAGGAGCATCAGGACAGGGAGAACAGCTGGACAGGGTGGCAAAAACAGTTGGACAGAGGGAACAGGTGGACACAGGAAAAGCTGGATGGGGAAACAGCTGGACAAGAGAGAGCAGCAGCTGGACAGGTGGGAAGAGCAGCTGGACAGTGAGGACAGCAGGTGGACAGGAGGAAGATGGACATGCGGGGAACTGCTGTACATATGTGGAACAGTTGGCAAGGGCAAACATCTGGTCAAGGGGGAAAATATGACATGAGGAATAGCATGAAGTGGTGAACAGATGGACAGGAGTGGAAGAGCTAGATTGGGAAAACAGCAGCATATTGACAGAAAAAAGCAGCTGGACAGAGGCCATAGCCGGACAGTGGTAACAACTGGACAGGAGAGAAACAGTTGGACAGGAGGGACAGATGGACTCAGTAGACCACCTGGACATGGAGAACTGCTGCACAAGGGGAAAGAAGCTGGACATGGGGAAAGCAAATGCACATGGAGGAAAGTAGCTGCACAGCAGGGAACATCAGCTAGACAGGAGGAAGAGCAGCTCGGCAAGGACCTTGCAGCTGGACGGGGGAAAGAGATAGATGGGGAAAAAGAAGGATGGAGGGACAGCAGCTGGACAGGGGAACAGTTCGACAGGTAGGAAACAGCAGCTGGTCAACGGGGAACAGCATGTGGACAGGTGACGAGAAGCATCTAGACAAGGGGGACCAGCTGGACAGAGGGAAAACAGATGGATGGGGGAGACAGATGGACAGGGAGGCAGCTAGATAGTAAAAAAGCAGCTGTACAGGGGAACTGCAGCTGGACGGGGTAAACATGAGGACAGGGGCAAACAACTGGACAGGAGAGAACAGCTTCTAGACACTGGAAACTGCAGCTGGACAGGGACAACAGCTAGAGGGGAGGGAACAGCTGGAATGGGAAACAGCAGCTGGAGAGGAGTGAACATTTATACAAATGGGGACAGCTGAACATGGAGAAGCTGAATGGACGGGAGAAACAGCTGGGCAGGGAGAAACAGTTGAATGCAGAGAAACAACTGGAGCAATGGAACAGCTGGATATGGGGAAGAGCTGGACAGGATTACAGCAGCTGGACATAGGTTAACAGCACTGGACAGAAAACAGCAGGATAAGGGAAAGCAGCTGGACAGGAGGAAACTGCAGCACAGGGAGGAGCAGCTGGACAAGAACAGCTGGATAAGGGAAAGCAGCTGGATAGGAGTGAATAGTCTTGGAACTAAAGGAATCAGGCATAAGGGTAACAGCAGCCGGACAAGGGGGGGAAAAGAGCAGCCGGACAAGGGGGGGGGGGGAAAGAGCAGCCGGACAAGGGGGAGGAAGAGCAGCCAGACAAGGGGGGGAAGAGCAGCTGGACAAGGGGGGGAAAGAGCATCTGGACAAGGGGGGAAAAGAGCAGCCGGACAAGGGGGGAAAAGAGCAGCCGGACAAGGGGGGAAAAGAGCAGCCGGACAAGGGGGGAAAAGAGCAGCCGGACAAGGGGGGAAAAGAGCAGCCGGACAAGGGGGGAAAAGAGCAGCCGGACAAGGGGGGGAAGAGCAACTGGACAAGTGGGGGAGAAGAGCAGCTGGACAAGTGGGGGGGAAGAGCAGCTAGACAGGGATCAGCAGCTGGAGGGAAGGGAACTGCTGGAAGGGGGGGACAGCAGCTGGACAGGGGTGAACATATGTACTGATGGGAACAGGTGCACAGGGAGTACCTGTGCTGGATGGATTAAACAGCTGAGCAATGGTAACAGCTGGGCATGGGGTAAAGCAGATGGACAGGGAAAGCAGATGGACAGGAGGGAACACCAGATAGACAGGGAGCAAACAGCACCCGGACAGGGGGTGAGAAACAGCAGCCAGATGGGGGGGGGGGGGCAGAAACAGAAGCCGGATGGGGGCGGGAGAAACAGCAGCAGGATGGGGGAGGGAGAAACAGCAGCTGGACAGGGGAGGGGAGGGGACAAACAGCAGCTGGACAGAGGAGGGGGGGAACGACAAACAGCAGCCGGACACATAGGCAAACAGCTGGACTGGTTGGAATAGCAGTTGGACAGGGGAAACACAAACTGGATGGGGGAAACAGCAGCTGGACAGGGGGAACAGCTGAAATGGGGGAACTGTGGATGGATGGAGGGAACTGCAGCTGGATGGGTAACAGCTGAATAGTGGGATGAGCAGCTGGACAAGATAGAACGAGCTGAATAGGGCAAAAGCTGGACAGGGGAAACAATAGCTGGACAGTAAGGAACAAGTGGACATGGAGGAAGTAGCTGGACAGGGGCTCAGCTAGTGGACAGGGACATCAGGTGGACAGGGAGGACACAGCATCTGGTGAGGGGCGAAAGAGTAGCTGACCAGGACAGCTAGAGTGAGGGGGAGCAGCTAGACATGTGGGGATCAGCTCAATGGTGGGGAACATCTGGACAGGGAGTAAAAGCAGCTGGTCAGTGGGGAACAGCAACTGGAAGGAGAACAGCAACTGGGCAGGGAGGAACAGCTGGACAAGGGGAACAACAGCTGGACAACAATGAACAGCTAGACGGGAGCAGATGGAGAGCAAGACTACCTGGACAGGGGGAAAAACAGCTGGAAAGGAAAAGGTTGGACAAAGGGAGGTGCACAAGGGGAAACATCTGGAGTAACAGCAGATGAACACTGGAACAAGGCAGCCAGCTGGGCAGTGGGTAAAAGCAGTTGGTCGGGGGAACAGGAGTTGGACGGGTGGGGGGGGGGGTGCGGGGAAACAGCAATTGGGCAGGGGCAACCAGCAGCTAGAAAGGTGGGTGAAGAGCTAGAAGAGGGAACAGCTGCTGGTTTCTCACCTGTGAGAAAGCAACTGGACAGGAAATCAGCAGGTGGATCAGGGGAGAATCATCAGGATAGGGTAAAAATCAGCTGGACATGGGAGGATCAGCTGGACATGGGGGACAACAGGATGGTGGGAACAGCTGGACATGGGGGACAACAGGATGGTGGGAACAGCTGGACAGGAGAAGCAGCTTGACAGGGGGGGCAGTAACTTGATGGGGGGGGCAGTAGCTTGACAGGGGGGCAGTAGCTTGACAGGGGGGCAGTAGCTTGACAGGGGGGCAGTAGCTTGACAGGGGGGCAGTAGCTTGACAGGGGGGCAGTAGCTTGACAGGGGGGCAGTAGCTTGACAGGGGGGCAGTAGCTTGACAGGGGGGCAGTAGCTTGACAGGGGGGCAGTAGTTTGACAGGGGGGGCAGTAGCTTGATGGGGGGGGCAGTAGCTTGACGGGGGGCAGTAGCTTGACAGGGGGGGCAGTAGCTTGATGGGGGGCAGTAGCCTGACGGGGGGCAGTAGCTTGACAGGGGGGCAGCAGCTGGACAAGGGAAACAGCAGCTGGACAGGAGGGAACAGTTGGACGGGGGAAACACCATCTGGATGGGGAACAGCAGCTAGACAGGGGGCGACCAACAGCTGGACGTGGGAAACAGGTAGTCAGGGGATTAGCTAGAAAGGGGAAACAGCAGCTGGACATGTGTGAAAGCAACTGGACAGGGTGACATCAGCCGGGTAGCGGAACAGCAGCCAGACAGGTGGGCGAAATCAAAGCCGTTGCATAGAGGAAACAATGAGCAGGTGTGGAAAACACAAACACTATTTGTACACAGCGGATCAGCAACACCAGGAGGAAGGTAAACAGATCCTCTAAGGTCACTTCTAGTAGAAAATTCCTGCTTACCCTCCATCCTCCTCCTCCCCACCTTCCCTCCTCTCCATTTTACCTCCTTCCTCTCCCTACGCTCTTCCCCTCTCCAACTCTCCCTCCTCCTGACCCACATTCCCTCCTCCCCTCTCCTGACTCCTCCCTCCTCCCGAAACCTCTCTTCCCCGACACTCCCTCCCTCCTCCCCTCGTCCGACACTCTCCTCCCTCCTCCCCTCTCCTGACACCCCTCCCTCCTCCCCTCTCCCCCATTCCCTTCCCTCCTCCCTTCCTGACACTTCCCTCCCTCCTCCTTTGACACTTCCCTCCCTCCTCCCCTCTCCCGAATTCCCTCACTCCCTTCCCCAACTCTCTCTCCTCTCTCTATTCTGATCCTTGTTTCCTCCCCCTCCCTATCCCCCTCCTCTCCTAACCCCTCCACCATCCCCACCTCCTGACACCTCCCTCCTACTCCTATATAATGGATTTAGATGATGAAATTAGCCAGCTTAATGGCCAAGTTTATGGATGACATGAAGATAGGTGAAAGGGCAGATAACCTTGAGGGAGTATGCAGAGAGGCCTGGACAGTTTGGAAAATGGCCAAAGTGGTAGATGGAATTCCGCAGGGAAGTGTATGGTCATGCACTTTGGTAGAACGTGTGAAGGCAGCGATTGTTTTCTAAATGGGATGATAATTCAGAAGGTGGTGGTCCACATGAATGTGGGAGTCCAGGTGCAGGATTCTCCAGAAGGCTAACTTGCTGGTTGAGTTGGTAGCAAGGAAGGCAAATGACATGTTAGCATTTGTTTCAAGAGGACAAACATTATAAAAGCTAAGATGTAACGTGAGGCTTTTCAGACATTGTGAGCAGTTTTGGGCAAGGAGAGCGTCCAGAGCTGGTTTATGAGAAATATGCTGGTGGTGAGCGGATTAACCTGAGGAGCACGTAATGGCTCTGTCCCTCTGCTCCCTGGCATATAGAAGGTGGAAATCTCATTGAAACCGACCAAATAATGAAGGCAAGAAGATGTTTCCATTTCTGGGGAGAGTCTAGGACCAGAAAGCACAGCCTCCCTTTAGAACAGAGAATGAGGAGAAACTTGTTTGAATTCTTTGATGTGACAAAGCAGGGGGGGATAAGGGAGATGTAGTGAATGTTGTGCATTTGGATTTTCAGAAAGCCTTTGACAAGGTGCCCCACATGAGGCTACTTAACGTGAGCCCATGGTTTAACAGGAAACATCCTAGCGTGGGTGGAGCATTGGCTGATTGGGAGGAAGCAGAGTTGGAATACAAGGATCATATTCCTCCAATTTGCGGGTGGTCTTGGTGGGACAGTACACAAGGCCATGCCCAGTCACGTGAGTGTGGGAGTGTGACACAGAACTAAAATGGATGGCTCTGTTACTGGTGCGGAAGGAGCGAAGGTGCTCAGCGAAGCAATCTCCGAATCTGCACCCAGTCTCTCCAAGTGGAGGAGGCCACAACGTCACAGGTCACTGACAGAACCTGGAGATTCCAGGAACAGGCCACACAAAGGTTAACAATTAAAACGGCCGCTGATACACAGTGACTGTTCAATTCTGACCAGCCACTGTAATCATTGGGCTCCTTGAACATCCGCAGTGACCACCAGGCTGGAGACATCTGGAACATGATGGTTTGCTGCACCCATGATTGCTCTCTTGGATGTAGGATGAGAGTTATGTAGGATCACAGTGATCCGTTCTCAGGCCAGAAGAGTGTGGGAAACTGACAAGCACCGATGCTTCCTCATCTCTCCCTGATCTAATTTGGCACAGCTGCCCATCCACCACCTCCCCTGTCCTCTTCCTGTGCCCACACCTCCTCGCCCGACCCCAGCACTCCTGACCCAGACGTGCCGGGACTGGTACTTGCCATACGGACAGCCGTAAACCTCCACTCTCAGCCCGGCGTGTCTTCTGGGCCTCCAGCTGATGGCCACAAACCTCACAAACTGCGCAAGGACTGGTCGCCAGAGTTCATGGAGAACCACGCCATCTGAATTCCGGTTCCCCGAAAACGTCTGCACACAGGAGACATATTAGTAACCCACAGGCAGAGGGTGGGGAGGGGAGGGGGAGGGGGATGCGAGGGGGAGGGGGAAGATAGGAAGGGGAAGTGGGATGAGATGATGAGTGGGGGAGTAAGGGAGGCGATGTGAGGGAAAGAGGAATGTGAGGGCAGTGGAGCAGATGGGAGACAAGGGATGTGGGAGGGAGTGAGGGATGGGAGGGGTGGGGGAGTTAGGAAGGAGAGGTGTGGTGAGCGGAGGAGTGAGTTAGGGGAGAGGATAGGCCAGTGAGGTGATGCCCAGCTTATGGTTCAGGAAGACAGAGACTCCCTTTAAATTCAACCTGATGCTGCACCGTGAGCTCTGGGTGAGGTGAGGTCGGAGATCACAGGGCCAAGTGGGGCCAAGTCAGGGGTCACAGGGCCAGGTAGGGCTGGATTGGCAGTCACGGGGCCAGGTGGGGCTGGACTGGAGGTCATGAAGCCAGGTGGAATTGGGCCTGTGGTCATGGGGCCAGGATGGGCCTGTCCGGCCAGGTCAGAGGTCATAGGATCAGGTGGTTCAGAGGTCAGAGGTCATCATGCAGGGTGGGGTATTGGAGAAGGGGCCATATGCTCACCCAGTTATGGCCCTTTTGGTAGAAGGGTTGCCAGTTGTGGCCATGGTCACTGTACAGGAAGAGGTATTTGGTCACCCAGTCATGGGAGTTGTAGATTCCTTGTGTGGCAATGGCAGTGATGTTTGACCTTTGCCACAGGTTGATCTGTAGCCATGGCAATCGGTCAGTAACATCGGGACACCAGCCTCCGCCCCCTGCAATACACACACACACACACACACACACACACACACACAGCAGGAGGTCAGTATGTGGGGCTCAAATCCCCCCCCCCCAAGCCCCCACAAGGACTCAGATCCCCCATTGCATCCCAGACCCCATGACCCCAACCGGAACCCAGATCCCCCAACCACTGGCCCTTAATCAGGACCTAGATCTGCTGACCAAGGCCCAGATCCCACAGCCCCAACCAGGCCCAAGCAGGACCCAGATCTCCCAGAGAAGAACACAGCGAGTGTAGATGAAACCACCCCGAGTTCCAGCACACTCCCCTCCCCTCCTCACACAACTTTCATTTCCACTTTTCCTCCACACACCCTCCCCATTCCTATTCCACACCCCAGGGATCGGGACTCACCATACAGCCGTCCATATCCAGGAGAATAGGAGATGGAATAATAAGAGGAAGCAGTGAAAGCGCTGGAGAACTGGGGTGTGGCTAGACTCTGGTTACAGTGACCTGTGGACACACACACAGCCTGTCAGTGACCCCCCCCTGTCCCACTCCCCACCCTCACTGCACCCCCATCCCCTAACCCCACCCTCATCCTCTAACCCCACCCCCTCATTCCTTCACCAGGTCCCACTCCTCTCTGTCCTCATCTTAGCACATCTCACACCCTCCCCTTCTCATCCTCTCCCTTCCTCACTCCCCCATCCTCAGCCTTTCAGTTTTCTCCTGCTTGACCTACTTCCACCTCTTCACCTGCTCACCCACTCTCCCTGCTCACCCACTCCCCCTCCTCTCCCTCACCACTTCCCATTACCTTCTCCCTCCTCCGCATATCCCTCACCCTGTCCACCTTCTGCATCCCTTCACCTGCTCCAGTCCTCAATCCATCTCCCACTTGTTCCCCCACATCTTCTGACACTTGACCCTTTCTATCCAACTTGATCTACAAGTGGTTCATCCTTGTTACTCCTCACAAACCTTCTTAGTAGTGTGGGTCCAGGGGTCATTAGCCAGGAGGGCAGTGAATTTCCATGGGATGAGCAGTATTGGAATGAAAAAAAAACATTCATGGGGTGTAGTATTTGTTGCTGTACACACAGCAATCTTTGGGAGTGTAGTACCTCAGAAAGTACCAATTCCCAGTGATTCTCAGGCAGGTTACGTGATCTAAGGGCCAAATGGGCTGTTTGATGCCTGTCCATTCCTGATTGGGTGGTATGGGGGTACTATGACTTGTGGCAACCCCATTCTGGAAGAGATAATCTTTTAGATCCTTAGACACGAAGGTGGTGCCTCGATCAGAGTATGTGCAATTTGGCATTCAGCATAGCTAAATAGCAGATCCAGGTATCTGATCACTGCTGTAGTATGCATATTGGGACATGGAAAGGCAAAGGGGAAATACAAGTATTCATCAACTACTGTGACTAGATATGGGTTACGCGAAGCTGTAGGCAAGAGTCCCTTGAAATCAATGCTAAGCCGTTCCATAGGTTTTGGTGGTTTGATAAGAGTTCCTCCTGGTGGGTGGTAGAACTGTGGATTTAGTTCAGCATAGACCCTGCATGAAGTACAAATCTTCTGTAGAAAAGGGTAGATTCCCTCTAACAAAATGCAGCAGCCAAGTTGTTCCTGGACAACAAAGTCCGTTGTGAATGTCAGCGAGTATGGAGGTAGTAAAGCCTTAACAAGTGTACACCTGACTAAATGCATCAGGGACCACATTCTCTTTGCCAGGATGGTACTTTATTGTGTAACTAAATGCTGCATTCTTGAATCTTTCCATTCTTTATCTTTGTGCGCTTTTTACTGTCAAACAAAGGCCACTGACCTCTGATCAGTAACCAAGCTAAAGTGGCACCGTGCCAGGTAGTGGCTCCATTGGTGCACTGTCTCAATGATGGCAGTTGCTTCTTTCTCTACAATATGGTTGTGCAAGTCACTTCCATGTAGTGTCTTTGACATGAGTGCAACGGGCCATCCTCCTTGGTTAAGGACAACAGAAATAGCCCCATCAGATGCATCACACTCGACCTCAAAGGGTAACATTTCAATCACCAAGTGCAGGGTGGCTTCCTCCAACTCTCTCTTTAGTAAGTTAAAGGCGTTCAGGAAACATCTTTGTATTTACCATTGGTTGAATCTTGTTAGAAAACCCATAATAAGTGAACATCCCGAGTACCTGCTCTAAGGATCCCAAGTTTTCTGGTGGAGGAGGGTCTTGTCATGGGTGAAGCCCCTCAGGATCTGGATTAATGCTACCCTTCCCCACACAGTCTCCAAGCACATTAATGGAATTCACAGGCTCCACCATTTTTGAATCATTCGGTGTCAGGTGCCTTTGACTGAAGGTCTTTAGGAGTTTCTTTACATTTTGATCATGTCCCTCTTGGGTATGCCCAGCAATAGTGATATTATCAAGATGAGGGAAGGCACCTTGCAGTTTTTCTTCTCTAAAGTCCATAGCTCGGTGGAAGCTGGCGACCCCATCTGTGACTCCAAATGGAATCCTACAAAATTGGTGTAAAGATCCATTGGCTTCGAAAGCCGTATACTTATCGGACTTCTTCAGTGACACTTGGTGGGGGGCACTTCTCAGATCAAAGGTAGAGAACACACTATTTTGCAAATTTGTTTACTATTTCATCAGTTCTTGGCAAGGGGCAAGGGGCAAGCATCCAATTCCGAGAATAATCGGTGGGTAGGATCCTTCACCACAACCACTTGGGCATGCCATGATGGTGATTATGTCTTCTGAAAGTAATTGGCAAATTTCCTCTGCAATGAAGTCCTGATCATCTTTGCTAAAGCGTCTCGATTTGGCAGCAATTGGTTTACAGCTTGGTGACAAGTTTGGAAAAAGGGATGGTTCTATTTTTGCTGCTGTCAGTGTAGAGTAATGATCAGCACCGTTCACCGTTAGCTCAGACAAGGGTCCTCCGTATTCAACTTTCACACTCAGATGCTGGCACTGGAAATCCTGGCCAAATATTAAGTCAATACACCAAGCCACGTGGCAGCATTTGACTAGCTATTAAGGCTAAGAGTTAGGTCAACAACAACCTATCCTTCGGAACCAGTGTTTAAAGTTTTCTGAGCCCATAGCAATGTCATTACTGGATGGGTGAACCTTTAGTTTAGTTCCCACATGACTTTCTTACTAATGTAATTATCAGTGCGGCACGAATCCAACAGAGCACTTAACCTTTTACCATTCAAAGGCACAAAGGTTGTGGCTTGAGCGAGTCCTTGTGACACACTAGTAAGTGTAGCCAGTATCTGAGAATTGACCACTGAGCTTGGTGAGGCTTTGGATTTGCACCAAGGCATAATGTCCCTTCTTGGCACATTTATTACAAGTAGCCTTGTGTGCTGGACAGTTATCCTGTGAATGGTAAGAGAAACCACAAAAGAAACATTTCCGTTTTGTATTATGTATCTGGTTTCTCAAGATCAACTGGAAGGTTATCAGGCAGACCTGCTAAAGAATCCTTCTCACCTGTGGTACCTGTGATAGTTCAGGGTTCAATACTGCAGCTGTATGGGTAATGTATGCATTATTGTGTAGTAGCTTGGTTATAAGTAGTCTGTAAGTCCAGTGTTTTGTTTTCCAAGAGACACTGGCATATTGCAGATGAGGCACTGCCAACAATGAACGTGTCACGCACTGCCTCATTTTCACGCTGCTACACACTATGATCTCAAAAATTAGTTTCACTTCAACTTTACCAACTTCCTGAAGAAATTATCTAATATTCTGCTGCCTGGTAGCTAGTAAATGTCTGGCAAAAACCTCATTGGGAGTCTTCACATATAAGCTGTTCAACTTGGAGATAGAAGGATGTGAAAATTTTGACTAAGTATTCTAAAACATTGCAACTCGCACAGCCTAAAAGTGTCCTGTATTTGTTTAGTTTCTTTTCCCCATAGTTGTCGACATAGTTCTTGAAAATCGTATGCCAGTGTCGCCACTCCTTGGCAGCTATAGGTGAGCTGGGGTCAATGTTTAAGTTCTTGGGCCTCCACGCTGTCTCCGTCAAGTTGAGTAAATAGTTGTGTGAATGAAAAACTTGGTGCTTTCCAAGCTTTACTCAACTTAATTGTACAGTGGCTGTCTGAAAATGTCAACAGTTGGAATTTAAAAGAGAGGTGCAGGGCAGCAGCTAGAAGTTGATTGAAGCAAGAGAGGTCAGCTGACCTGAGGCACAGCAGCAGCCAGGATCAACTAAATATGAAATGCAAGCTCATTAACAATTAAGAATAACTTTGTAATATTATAGTTGGGTTTCTGTATCTTGGGTAGAGGGTGGGAGACAATGAGTTTGGCGGCCATGGGAGAGAGGTGACCAGGGGTAATGGTGTTGGAGACTGTGGCTTGATGTGCCGTGATGGGATCCTGTGGGAGGAGTAGGTAGGAGGAGGTGTCTGAGAGCTGTCGTCTGGCCTCAGCAAGGTAGAGGTCATTGTGCCAGTCCACAACAGCACCACCCTTACCTGTGGGTTTGATGATGAGGTTGGGATTGTTCTGGAGAGAGTGGAGGGCAAAGTGTTTGGAGGACGTAAGATTAGAATATGAGAGGAGGGTGGTGAAGTTGTGGGTGGGGGGAATGAAAGCCTGGAGCCAGAGGGTGAGGAGCTCCTGAACAAATGCTTTGCATTGGTACCACAAAGGGGAAGGACATGGCTGATGGTGAGATTAGGGAATGGTGTGTTGATACTCTTGGGAATTTTGATACGAAGATCAAGGTGTTGGGGAGTTTTCAAAACCATTAAGATAGATATCTTCAAAGGATAAAGAGATGAAGGGATTTCTGGATCATTGGGCTCTCTTCCAGAGAAGCTGGGACTTGTACCACTGGATTCTCCCTCCCCCCCCCCCCACCCGCACAATCGACATGATGTACCAGGATTGTTGTCTGAAGAGGGGCGCAAAATCGTTGAGGACCCCTTCAGCTGCTCCCAATGGGAAAGTATCAGAGCCATCATCCCCAGGCTGAGGGAACAGTTTCTTCCCCCGGGCAGTGAGAATGCTGAACGACCAAAGAAACTGCTCAGACTAAGCATCCAAGCCTCTCATATTTCTGAAAAAATATTTATTTATTTGTATATATGAATACATGTCACACATTGACTGGGACTCCCATACTGTAAAAGGATTGAATTGCTTAGTTTGTCAAATGTGTTCAGGAAAATTTTCTAAATCAATATACGAGTAACCAATGAGAGAGAGTGCAATACTGGATCACACACTGGGGAATGAGACAGAACAAGTAATGGAAGTGTGCCTAGGGGAAGTAATGGAAGTGTGCCATCAGTTCCAAGATAATTATGGATAAGGATAGGTCTGGTCCTCAGGTTGAGTTTCCAAATTGGAGAAAGGCTAATTTTGAGGAAATTAGAAAATATCTAGAAAACATGGATTGGTACAGGTTGTTTTCTGGCAAAGATGTGTTTGGTAGGTGGAGAGCCTTCAAACATGAAATGTTGAGAGTAGAGAGTTTGTATGTTCCAGTCAGGATTAATGGCAAAGTTAACAGGCATAGAGAACATTAGTTTTTGAGAGATATTGGGGATCTGGTTACAAAGAAGAGAGAGGTTTTATAGCAGATATGGGCAACAAGGAGCAAACAAGTAACTTGAAGAGCATTAAAAAAAAAGCAAAAAAAAAACAACAATGAAATCAGGAGGGCTAAAAGTCACGAGGGTGCTTTGGTAGACAAGGGGAGGAAAAATCCTAAAGGTTTCAACAGGTGTATTAAGAGCAAAAGGATAGTAAGGGAGATAATTAGTCCTTTTGAAGATCAGAATGGTTGGCTAAGTATTGGAGACAAGAGCTGGAGAAGATTTTAAATGGGTTTTTTGCATTTGTATTTTCTCAGGAAACTGGCGCAGAGTCTGGGGAATTGAGGCAAAGAGTGAGGCCAAGGAACTTACATAGATTAAAGAGAAGGGTGCTTGCTGTCTTAAGGCAAATAAGGGTTTCTAAATTCCCTGACCTTGACAAGATAGTCCCTATGTCCTTGACGGAGGCAAGTGTAGAAATTGCAGGGGCTCTGGCAGATATATTCTTTATATAGCATATATATGTAACCAATGTTTCAGCCTAGAGCCTTTCATCAAGGTACAAGCAAATGATAGCAGATGACACGAAAGTAGGACAGCAGGTAGTGTTGAAGAAACTCAGAAGCTGAAGAAGGACTTAGACCAATGGCTTTTATAAACTTTTTCTTTCCACTCACATTCCACTTTAAGTAATCCCTATGCTATAGGTGCTCTGTGATTAGTAAGGGATTACTTAAGGTGGTATGTGAGTGGAAAGAAAAAGTTTGAACGGCAGTTTTAATCGTACCTAATTGACTCGTTATGTGCGCAGTTTCATAACTCCAAAGGAAATGGGCCAATATCAATTTTTCTCAAGCAAATATTCCAGCAACAATTGGGTCGAGAGCAATGATTCTCAACCTTCCCTTCCCATTCACATACCACCTTAAGTAATCCCTAGCTAATCACAGAGTATTCGTGGCATCGGGATTATTTATGGTCACCCTGTACAAAAACAAAGGCGAGAAATCAGACTGCTCAAACTACAGGGGAATCACGCTGCTCTCCATTGCAGGCAAAATCTTCGCTAGGATTCTACTAAATAGAATAATACCTAGTGTCGCCGAGAATATTCTCCCAGAATCACAGTGCGGCTTTCGCGCAAACAGAGGAACTACTGACATGGTCTTTGCCCTCAGACAGCTACAAGAAAAGTGCAGAGAACAAATCAAAGGACTCCACATCACCTTTGTTGACCTCACCAAAGCCTTCGACACCGTGAGCAGGAAAGGGCTTTGGCAAATACTAGAGCGCATCGGATGTCCCCCAAAGTTCCTCAACATGATTATCCAACTGCACGAAAACCAACAAGGTTGGGTCAGATACAGCAATGAGCTCTCTGAACCCTTCTCCATTAACAACGGCGTGAAGCAAGGCTGTGTTCTCGCACCAACCCTCTTTTCAATCTTCTTCAGCATGATGCTGAACCAAGCCATGAAAGACCCCAACAATGAAGACGCTGTTTACATCCGGTACCGCACGGATGGCAGTCTCTTCAATCTGAGGCGCCTGCAAGCTCACACCAAGACACAAGAGAAACTTGTCCGTGAACTACTCTTTGCAGACGATGCCGCTTTAGTTGCCCATTCAGAGCCAGCTCTTCAGCGCTTGACGTCCTGCTTTGCGGAAACTGCCAAAGTGTTTGGCCTGGAAGTCAGCCTGAAGAAAACTGAGGTCCTCCATCAGCCAGCTCCCCACCATGATTACCAGCCCCCCCACATCTCCATCGGGCACACAAAACTCAAAACGGTCAACCAGTTTACCTATCTCGGCTGCACCATTTCATCAGATGCAAGGATCGACAATGAGATAGACAACAGACTCGCCAAGGCAAATAGCGCCTTTGGAAGACTACACAAAAGAGTCTGGAAAAACAACCAACTGAAAAACCTCACAAAGATAAGCATATACAGAGCCGTTGTCATACCCACACTCCTGTTCGGCTCTACCGGCATCACCTACGGCTCCTAGAACGCTTCCACCAGCGTTGTCTCCGCTCCATCCTCAACATCCATTGGAGCGCTTTCATCCCTAACGTCGAAGTACTCGAGATGGCAGAGGTCGACAGCATCGAGTCCACGCTGCTGAAGATCCAGCTGCGCTGGGTGGGTCACGTCTCCAGAATGGAGGACCATCGCCTTCCCAAGATCGTGTTATATGGCGAGCTCTCCATTGGCCACCGTGACAGAGGTGCACCAAAGAAAAGGTACAAGGACTGCCTAAAGAAATCTCTTGGTGCCTGCCACATTGACCACCGCCAGTGGGCTGATATCGTCTCAAACCGTGCATCTTGGCGCCTCACAGTTTGGCGGGCAGCAACCTCCTTTGAAGAAGACCGCAGAGCCCACCTCACTGACAAAAGGCAAAGGAGGAAAAACCCAACACCCAACCCCAACCCACCAATTTTCCCCTGCAGCCGTTGCAACCGTGTCTGCCTGTCCCGCATCGGACTTGTCAGCCACAAACGAGCCTGCAGCTGACGTGGACTTTTACCCCCTCCATAAATCTTCGTCCGCGAAGCCAAGCCAAAGAAATATGAGTGGAAAGAAAATGTTTGAAAACTACTGACTTAGACGAGAATGGGCAGAGACGTGGCAAATAAAATACATTGTTAGAATGCGTACAGTCATGCACTTTGATTGAAGAAATAATCGACAGACCAATTTCTAGATGAGGAGGAAATTACAAACAAACTTTTAAAGAGTGCTCATACAGGATAGCCTGAAGGTAAACTTGCAGGTTGAGATGGTGGTAAAGAAATGACACTGTATATATTCAAGAAGGAAAATGTATGTATCTTGATCAATATGGCTTATAGTGTGAAAAAAAAAGAGATGGTGGTAAAGAAGGCAAATGCAATGCTGGTATTAATTTCAAGAGGAATAGAATTTAAGATCGGGGAGGGACGTGATGTTGAGGCTTTACAAGGCATTGGTGAGACCTCACTTGGAGTATTGTGGCTCCTCATTTAAGAAAGAATGTGCTGAAGTGAGAGGATTCAGTGGAGGTTCACAAGGATGATTCCAGGAATGAAAGGGTTATTGTATGAGGAATGTTTGATGGCTCTTGGTCTGTATTCATTGAAATTTAGGAGGAGGGGGGAATCACATTGAAACATTTTGAATGTTGAAAGGCATGGACAGAGTATATATATACATATATATACATATATAAGGCTGTTTCCTATAAAGCAATAGAACATCACAGCTCAGCTCAGAAAACAGGCCTTTTGGCCCTTCCAGTCTGTGCAGAACTATTTTTTAGCCTAGTCCCACTGACAGTCCATCACCCTCCATACCCCTCCCATCCATGTACCTGTCCAAATTTTAAAATTTTTTTAAAATTGAGCCTGCATTCACCACGTCAGCTGGCAGCTCGTTCTGTACCCCACCACTCTCTACTTGAATTTACCCTGTCTATCCCCCTCATATCAAATCTCCCCTCATTCTACATTCCAGGGAATAAAGTCCTAACCTGTTTAACCTTTCCCTGTAACTCAGTTCCTGAAGTCCCAGCAACATCCTAGGAAATCTTCTCTGGACTCTTTCAATCTTATTGCTATATTTCCTGAGGTTAAGTGACTAAAATTGCACACAATTTTCCAAATTTGGCCTCACCAATGTCTTATAGATCCTTACCATAATATTCTAATTCCTATACTCAGTACTTTGATTTATGAAACCTCTCTTTACAACCCTATCTACCTGTCACACCATTTTTAGGGAATTATGTATCTGTATTCCCAGATCCCTCTTCTACCGCTTTCCTCAATGCCCTACCATTTACTGTATATATCCTATTTTGGTTTTTCCTTCCAAAATGCAACACCTCACACTTGCCGGGATTAAATTCCACCTGCTGTTTTTCAGCCCATTTTTCCAGCTGGTCCAGATCCCTCTGCAAGCTATGAAAACTTTGCCTGTTGTCCATAGCACCTCTAATCTTGGTGTCATCTGCAAATTACTGACTATTGTGCAGACCATTGATATAGATGAGAAAAAATAATGGTCCCAGCACTGATCTCTGAGGTACACCATGACTCACAGGCCTGAGAAACAATCATCTACTACCAATCTCTGGCCTCTCCCATATAGAAATGTTGAATCCAGTTCACTGCCTCACCATGAATACTGAGCATCTGAACCTTCCTGACAAACCTCCCATGAGGAACCTTGTGAAAGGCCTTCCATATACACATCATCCACAGTCTTTCCCTCTTCAATTTTCATGGTAACCTTCTTGAAAAATTTTCTAAGATTGGCCTACCATGCACAAAGCCTTGTCGACTATCCTTAATCAGTCCCTGGCTATCTAAATATTTGTACATCCAATCTCTTAAGACGCCTTCCAATAATGTACCTCCTGCTGATGTCAGGCTCACCAGCCTATAATTTCCTGGATTACTTTTGGAGCCTTTTTTAAATAGCAGAACATGATCTACCCTCCAATCCTCTGGCACCTCACCTATGGCTGAAATATTTTAAATATTTTGCCTGGACCACTGCAATTCCTACACTAGCCTCCCTCAAGGTCCAAGGGAATATCTTGTCAGCCCCTGGGGATTTATTCACCCTTATTTATTTTAAGATAGCAAGCACTCTCTTAAATACGTGTAGGTTCCATGACCCCACTGCTTGCTTTCCTTCCTTCCCTAGACTGTGCCAGTTTCCTGAGTAAATACCTTTTCAAAAAACCTATTTAAGATCTCTCCTATTGCTTCTGGCTCCATACATAGCCAACCAGCCTGATCTTCAAGGGAACCAATTTTGTCCCTTATTATCCTTTTGCCCTTTATATACCTGTAGAAACCCTTTAGGATGTTCCTTCACAGTCTGCCAAAGCAACCTCATGTCTTCTTTTAGCCATGTGATTTCCTTCTTAAACTTTTCCTTGAGTATATTTTATACTCCTCAAATACCTCTTTTTCTCCATTGTCTATACTTGCTGTACACCTTTCTCTTCTTAACCAGATCCCCAATATCCCGCATGAACCAAGGTTCCCCACGCCTATTAACTTTGCCTTTAATCCTGATAGGAACATGCAAACTCTGTTCTCTCATAATTTTGCCTTTGAAGGTCTTCTACTTACCAAACACATTGTTGCCAGAAAATCCACGGTTTCCAGATCCTTTTTCATTTCCTCAAAATTTGCCTTTCTCCAGTTCAGAATCTCAACCAAAGGCCCAGACCTATCCTTATCCATAATTATCTTGAAACTAATAGCATTATGATCACTGGACCCAAAATATTCCCCTACTTATATTTCTATCTCATTCCCTAATAGGAGATCCAGTAGTGCATTCTCTGTAGTTGGTGCCTTTATACAGAGTATATTGATTTAGAAAACTTACCTGAGCACATTTGAGCACATGGTGAGAGAGCCTTGGATAAGACAACTTCAGCACTGAAGAACGTCCAATTAGAAGAGAAAAGTGGGGAAATCTGTGTAATTTGTTGCCATAGGTGGTTGTAGAGGCCAAGTCATTGGGTGCATTTAAGGCAGAGGTTGATAGGTTCTTGATTAGCCAGGGCATCAAGGCTTATTGGGAGAAGGCCAGGGAGTCAGGTGAGCAGGTAAATGGATCAGGTCATGATCGAATGGCAGGACAAACTCGATGGGCTGAATAACCTAATTCTATTGCTGTTCAGGGACTGAGTAGGGATTGTCAACATGACTTTGTGCATGTTAGGTCATGTTTAACCGATCTTGTAGAGTTTTTCGAGGATATTACCAGGACTTGAATAATTGATAGAGACTGGGGGATTTTAGCAAGTAAATATTGAGGTTTTATTATGATAAAACTAGAACTGGGAGGAGTCAGTATTTAAAATTAAAGGGTTGAAATATGATAATCTGCAGATGCTGTGATTGTAATAAAAACACAGAAATGTTGGGGGAAATCAACTGGTCTCACAGCATCCAGAGAGGAGGTAAAGATATACAAGACGTTTTTGGCCTGAGCTGTTCAAGGGGTTGTCCATTTAAGACTGAGAAGAGGTCGCAAAGTTCTACAGCACAGAGACTGTGTGTCTGCCAACCATCATGCGGATCTCCACCAATCCCACTTGCCTGCATTCACTCCATCTCCCTCACTGCCCTGCTCACTCAAGGGCCCATCTAGATGCATTTTAAATGTTGTTCCTGTACCTGCTTCCACCACACCCCCCGCAGCTCATTCCAGATTCCACCTACACTGTGCACCCCTTCAAACTTCCTCCCTCTCACCTTCAACCTCTGTCCTCTAGGTTTAGGACCTCTATTGTGGGAAAAGATCAATGCCTCTTATATTGTTATATACTTCTGTCACATCCCCTCCTGCCTCCTGCTCGCCTCAGAAGATTGACGCAACGCATCCAATCTCTCCTGATAAACTCAAGCCCTCCAATCTTAAACTTATATATACTCACACATATTCAACATACTTATGAATCTTTTCTGCACGATTTAGAAAATTTTGGACAGGTACATGGATGGGAGGGGATGGAGAGCTATGGACTGGGGGCAGTCAGTAGAACTAGGCAGAATCATAGTTTGGCACAGACAAGAAGGTCCTAAGAGTTTGTTTTCTCTGCTGTAATGTCCTATGTACCTGAAAACCTCACTTTTATACAACACTCCCCAGTGCCCTGCCACTCACTGTGTCTGTTGGATCCCGTTTGTCCCTAAATACATCACTTAATATTTACCTTGATGAAGGGCTCAAGCCCGAAACATCAGGTATGTATTTTTACCTTTGCTCTAAAAAGGACACTATTTGACCTGCTGAGTTTCTCCAGCTTTGTATTTCTACTTCCCATCACTTAACATTTGTCTGAATTAAATACCATCAGCCATTCCCTTGCCAACTTTCCCATCTGATCAATAGCCTATTGTAATATTCTAAAGTGCACTCCGAATCTGCTGTACTCCTCAAGGGACTCATTTGATCCCAGCAGACAATATTTGGCAAATGCCTCTTTCTTTTTCCTCCCCAGAGCCTCAGTATCCCTCCTAAGGAATTATTCCCTATTCCTGCCAGGTTTGCTCTTCACTCTAACAGAAATATGCTGTCCTTAAACCCTCCATTTTAAAAGCCTCCCATTACCGACACAGCCCTTTTCTTGCAACAGCCTCTCCCAGTCAAGATCTACGTTAATTTTATGCAAACTATGGCATACACAGTACGTATCATTAGAGAGTGTTGTAGAACATAGGGTTACAGCTACATAGTTCACAGAAAGAGGTAATACAGTTTGACATGGTGGTGAAGGTACCTGGTACACTTTCCTTCATCAGTCAGGGCACAGAGTTCAGGAGCTGGGACACCATTTTATCCATATATGGAATATTTGTACAGTTCTGGCCACTTTGCTGTAGGGAATATGTAATTTAACTGGAAAAGGTGCCAAAAAAGTTTAATGAGGATGTTACCAGGATTGGAGGCCTTGAATTGTAGAGGCTGGACAGGCTGGGACCTTTTTCCCTGGAGCACAGGATGACAAAACCACGAAGGCAAACAGTCTTTTTGCCAGAGTTGGGGAATCTGAAGCTCCAGGGCTGACCATGGAGGTGGTACAACTCTAACATTTTAAAGACATTTAGAGTTTGCATGTTTACAAAAAGGTCAAGGCCAAGGGCAGTCAAATGGGATTTGTTAACATGGGCAACTCGAAGAGCAAGAACGAGTTGGGCAAAGGGCTTGTGTCCAAGTTGTATAGCTGACAAATGCTGCCCCCATTTAATCCCTTAGTACTATGGTATTCCCAAACAATATTATCATCATACTTGTAAGCGATCGCCTACAGGCTTGTTCTTCTAGTCTTCACTGATCTACAGTGCAATCCCACTAAAATGATTGCACCCCCTCTTCTAAGTTCTACCTATAAAGACTGCTTGGACATTTTCTCTTCTCCTGCCCCCTTCCCACCCAGAATGAACTCTCTAAATACTGCCATGATGTTCTCCCCTATCAAACATGCACCTCTCTGTCCTCTCTTTCCTAAATCTCTGCCCGTGAGAAGCCAGAACATTGAGCAACCAGCCCTTCCCATCTCCCAACAACGTTTCACAAATAGTTATCACAATCCCATGTGCCTGAGTTCATCTGCTAAACCGGCCTCACTTTTTACATTAAAAAAATAGTTCAGCCATTCACAACTTTCACAATAAAGAGGATGTGGGAAAGAAAGGATAGAGGGAGAGAGATGGAGGAGGGAGGGAGGAAGAGGAGAAGGTGATGGGAGGGAGAGGGGTGGGGGAAGAGGGGAGGGGAAGGGAAAGGGGAGGGGGGGGGAAGGGGAAAGGGAGGGGAAGGGGGAGGGAAAGGGTAAGGGGAGAGACCACTGTAGGTCGTGGTTGGAGTCTCTCACCCAAATCCCGTGCGCGCCACAACACAGAGGAGAAAGCGAAGGGCAGCGGCACGAGAGTCTGCAGTGTGAGCGATGCCGATACCACGCCCAGGGTTCGGCCGCTCACCGGCATCGCTTGGTACAAGAGCCCAGCACAGCTACAGGAATGTCCGCGTACACTCCCGGAGGCGGGGGAATCGCCCCCACCTACCCCATGGTCCAGAGGGAATCACCTCCACCTACCCCATCCCCCGTGGGGGGGGGGGGGGAGGAATCACCTCCACCTACCCCATCCCCCGTGGGGGGGGGGGGGAGGAATCACCTCCACCTACCCCATTCCCCGTGGGGGGAAACACCTCCACCTACCCCATCCCCCGTGGGGGGAATCACCTCCACCTACCCCATTCCCCGTGGGGAAATCACCTCCACCTACCCCATTCCCCGGGGGAATCACCTCAACCTACCCCATCTCCGTGGGGAAATCACCCCAAACCTCGGGGCGGGGGGAAATTACCCGCACCTACCCCATCACTCGGGGAAATCACCCCAACCTGCCCCATCTCCCGCCTCGGGGGTGGAATCACCTCCACCTGCCTCATCCCAGGGATGCAGCGCAAGCCCATGCACAGAAACACCGGGCTGCGGGGCCAGCGCATCCTCCTCCCCGCAGCTGTGGTCGGAGGTGTCGGCCAGCGCTGCCCGCCGTCTCCTCTTCACTTACCCGCCGCGCAGGAGCTGACGGCGAGGAGGAGGCAGAGCGCGACGGCGCCGGCCCGGGACATGTCTCCGGCTCGGCTGTGGAGGAGCAGCTCCCACTTCTGCAGCGCTGCCGCAGTCTCCGCTCTGCCGGGTGAAGGATGCCGCATCGGTGACGTGCAGTGTCCCCTCCCACCAGCTCCAGGTCGGGGCTGCAGTGGGCAGAGGCTGGAGAGAGACCAGCTCGAATTTGAAACGCCGGAGCGTGGAGTCGCGTAATGTAATCCGCAGGCTGTCACTGATCTTACTCACTACTACTGTGCGTGGGAGTGGCCGTACTCTGTTCAGCAGTCCATGGTGGTTCTCTGCAGGAGAGGCTGGCCTGCTCCTATAGCAGTCAGCAACCTGGGCTGGTGATCAATACTAATAGTGTTCAACAATCTCAGCAATCTGCAGGAGTGGGCTGGTCAGCTGCTATCCCAGCGATCAGTCACCTGGACTAGCGATGCACACCATTGAAAGCATCCCGACAGGGCGCGTCACTGTGTGGGACGAGGAGACAGCAAGAGACCCCTGCGTTGTGAGCGCAACTCAGGCCATCCCCCACCACCACTTTCCCCTCCTCACCTCCTGCTGCCTAACAGTGTTTCTCAACCTTCCTCCCCCCCCCCCCCCATTCACATACCACCTTAAGTAATGGCCACAGCACACCTCTGGCATCCTATGTCATAGGATGTGGATAGTAAGGGATTACTTAACGTGGTACGTGAGGGGCGGGGGGGGGGGGGGGTCGGGTACCACTGGCAGCCAACATATTAAAAGATTCATCCCATCCCAGCCATGCTCTCTCAACCCCTCCTGCCAAGAAGAAGATTTACAAGTGTGAGATCACCCACCACCAGGTTCTTTCCTGCTCTCATCCAGATGAACCTCGCCCTAATAAAATAATGTAGCTATTGCTCCTTCTCGTCCCTGTGACTCTGAACCGTGTTTTTAAAGCAATACGTGAACGTGCTGAAGAAACTCAGCAGGTCACACAGCATCCATACATAGATTCTCAAGGTGGAGCGTCAACTCCACCAGTGGGGCTTAAGAATATTTTAGTGGGGCGTGGGAATATTTTGAGAAATGATTAAAAAGTTGGTTTGAAAAAATAAACTCGTTATTTTGGTGCGAAAGATGTGATTGGGCAACACTGTGAGTACAGCACAATTGTGGTAACTTCCAAGTAAAATCACCTTGTCCTTTTTATTTTCATAATGTGCTTTTGCTCTTCTGATGTTTCTCTGTTGTTTCCCTTATTTTAACTGTTGTTATCCTTGGTTAACATTATAATTATATTTTTTCTGACCTGTCTTATTATCACCCATTCCAAATTATCTCATTGGCAACGAGGCTTCCAAATGATCTCAACAATCATGTCTCTGTCCATACCCCTTTACTTTTTCAGTTCAGCCCCCCCACATCTCCATCGGGCACACAAAACTCAAAACGGTCAACCAGTTTACCTATCTCGGCTGCACCATTTCATCAGATGCAAGGATCGACAATGAGATAGACAACAGACTCGCCAAGGCAAATAGCGCCTTTGGAAGACTACACAAAAGAGTCTGGAAAAACAACCAACTGAAAAACCTCACAAAGATAAGCGTATACAGAGCCGTTGTCATACCCACACTCCTGTTCGGCTCCGAATCATGGGTCCTCTACCGGCATCACCTACGGCTCCTAGAACGCTTCCACCAGCGTTGTCTCCGCTCCATCCTCAACATCCATTGGAGCGCTTTCATCCCTAACGTCGAAGTACTCGAGATGGCAGAGGTCGACAGCATCAAGTCCACGCTGCTGAAGATCCAGCTGCGCTGGGTGGGTCACGTCTCCAGAATGGAGGACCATCGCCTTCCCAAGATCGTGTTATATGACGAGCTCTCCACTGGCCACCGTGACAGTGGTGCACCAAAGAAAAGGTACAAGGACTGCCTAAAGAAATCTCTTGGTGCCTGCCACATTGACCACCGCCAGTGGGCTGATATCGCCTCAAACCGTGCATCTTGGCGCCTCACAGTTTGGCGGGCAGCAACCTCCTTTGAAGAAGACCGCAGAGCCCACCTCACTGACAAAAGGCAAAGGAGGAAAAACCCAACACCCAACCCCAACCAACCAATTTTCCCCTGCAGCCGCTGCAACCGTGTCTGCCTGTCCCGCATCGGACTTGTCAGCCACAATCGAGCATGCAGCTGACGTGGACTTTTACCCCCCTCCATAAATCTTCGTCCGCGAAGCCAAGCCAAAGAAGAGTGTATTGATGGGGGGGGGGGGGTGAAATCGACCCCAGGTCCCCCCTGAGGAGGACACCAAAATCATTTTTAAAAAACCCCAGAAAGTAAAGCAGGTTGAGCACAGTTTTGATGCACTCTCTGAGAGGAAAAGAAATGTCAGAAATTGCGCTCGTGTTTTTCTTTTAGGGTCACTTCATTATTCGCTGTGCAAACTACAGCTCTGAAGCTAGATATGAAATTTCTCTGCTGACAACAAAACATGGTTATTATGCTTTTGAAATGGTTCCATCAAAAATTAAACTTGCAATATCATTATTTCTCAAAACAGCCCTGCAAGAGTATTTCAAAGATGTCCGAGCAATGCCATTGAGTAATAGCACTGTCTGCCACAGAGAGATGACATGGGTCAAGATGTTTAAAAACAGCTTATTGAGATGTTGAAATCATGGAAGTTCTCAATACAACTGGATGAATCTACTGTATGGACAGTGAGGCTCTGTTATTGGCGTATGTGAGATATATTGATCAGGGTTTTGTGAATCGTTAGGAACAACCACTACTGCAGTTGATACCTACACCAAGCTCAAAAATTATATGGATGAAAATGAAATACCAAAAGAAAAAACTCTCATCTAGTGCTGCAGATGGTGCACCTGCTATGATGAGTAAAAAAACAGGATGTTTAAAATTAATGAAGGATGAAAATCCAAACATGTTGGTTGTGCATTGTGTTATCCATTGAGAAAACTTAGTTGCCAAGAAAGTTTCCCCTGTTCTGCATGAGATACTGCATTCAGTGATCAAGTGTATCAATGCCATCAAAGCTAATGGCAAATGTGGACGTCTGTTGAAGCAATTTTGTGTTGATAAAAATGCAGAACATGTGAGATTATTGCTTCACACTGAAGTAAGGTGGCTGTGGAAGGGAAACTGCTTCAAAAGGTTTGATCTCCTCAGCGGCTTTTTGAAGGACAAACCTGAAATGGAGCTCTTGCTAACAACAGAGGGCAAACCTCATGTGAGTTACTTGATGGACATTTTTGAGAAACTAAGTACATTGAACAAGCAACTCCAAGTAGCAAATATGATGCTTGATGCAAAATCGAAGATATTTGGATTAATGACACTTCTAGAATTATGGCAAAGGAATATTTCTGCAAGAAATTTCAGTGAGGTAATTAATGTTGCTACAAACGTCATTGTTGACCATTTGAAAATGGTCACTGACTTCAATGATAGATTTTGTGATTTAAAGGCAATGGATTTTCCCTCTTCGTTAACTCAGTCCTTGCTGGTAGACTTATCTGAAGTTCCAGTGCAATACCAAGAGGAGTTATCCGAGTTGCAACATGATGAATCTGTGAAAACTCTATTCAAAGTGAAAGGAACCATGATGCTGCTATCTAACGAGATCAAAAAGAAATACCCAAACTCCACTACTTTAGCAAGTATTGATACATTTTCCATCATCTTATTTAGTAGAATGTGGCTTCAGTGCTGTTAGTGATTTGCTAAAAGAGACCAAGTGGAAATTACAAAACAAGGTAGAAACTAACGAAATTAATCTCGAATCAAAAAAATCTGCAGCCAGTGTCAGGGGCAACGTTCCCACTGAAGTGACGACAATTTTTGAATGTGTGTTTGAGATAGGTGACACATTGAAATACGTGTTCCAGTGTATTCCAGACCTTAACTGGATTGAAATACACTTGCAGTAAATTATTCAATTAAAACTTCTTTTGAATAGTTAACTTTTTTTGCACGAATGAAAAATTAAAGTGGGGCCTAAAGCAAAAAACACTAACCTAAAGGGTAAACAACATTTCGGACCTGGGCGCTCCGTTAGATAGAAGCAAAAGCAGGCAGGAGGAGCCTGAATAAAAATGTAGGGGAAGGGAGAAGGAGGAGAGGAAAGATGATGGGATGAGGGGAAGGGCACTGACTAACAGGTAAGAGATCATAGGTGGTTGCAAGTGGGAGGGGAGAAGGAAAAAATCTGAGAAGAGTAGGTGAGGGAAGGGGTGGATGCTAGAGGAAAAGAGACAGAGAGATAGGGAAAGAGAGAGACCCAGTGGAGGGGTTCATGGAAACTGAAGAGATTGCTGTTAATGCCATCTAATTGAAGAGTGCCCAGCTGGAATATAGATATGTTTTTGGGAGATAAATTAGGGCAGGTATTTTTAGTGTAGGTCACATACAAACACTTTCCAACAGTCTGTGCAGAAGCTTTGGAGAGTACCCAAGAGACTTAACTAATGGATTGTTGTTTACAAAAAGGCAACAGATGAAAGAACTTGTCGGAGCCAAATTCTGTCTGGAGGGGAACTTGCTGTTCTAGGAGGGTCATGTGGTTTTGCAAGCAGAGAGAGTCAAACAGGTTTTCTCTGAGAGAGAGAGAGAGAGAGATAGAGAGAGAGAGAGAGAGAGAGAGAGAGAGAGAGAGAGAGAGAGACACACACACACACACACACACACACACACACACACACACACACACAGATCAGTACTACAGTTTTACAGTCAGTAGCAGCAACTGGGACTAGAACAGGACAAGCTGGCAAGCTCATAGAAAACCCCATTTGGAAGACGGGTTGTGAGTTCTTAGTTCAGCCTGGTCAAAGCCCTTGTGGTTCATGCAAGAGGAGAGGACTGGCTGTCTAATGTTTCACTTGAAATAGGAGAAACAAAAAGGAACTCTGTGGGGAGAGGTTCATATCTGGAGAACCCTGAGTGGGCAAGTTTCTTCAGTAAGACACTGAAGTGAAAAAAAGCAAAGAATTTGGAATTGATTTGGATGATGCACAAAAAAGATTTGTTAAGATAGCTCTAGCCGTAGCAAAAAAATGTATTATGTCAACCTGGAAATCGGAAGATAATTTGAAAATACAACAATGGTATATAGAAATGAATAAATGTATTCCATTAGAAAAAATAACATATAGTTTAAGAAATAATATTGAAATATTTGAACAAATATGGGAGCCTTACATGAAACACAATAGCGAAAACCTACCGGGGACATTCACTACCTAAATTAACGAAAGGAGAAGGAAATGAAAAGAATTGACTCAGTGGAATTTCTTGTTTATTTTTATTGAATGACAACATTGTTTGACTGGTTTAATGTATCCTAGATTTTGTACTTTAAATGGACGGGAGGGGGGAGGTAGGGAGGGTGGGATGGGAGGAGGGAGTGGGGGGGGAGAAAATGGCACTGTATATATTTGAAAAGGAAAAAGTATGTATCATGGTTAATGTGGTTTATGGTGTGAAAAATAAAAAATTTAAAAAAAAGTAAGACACTGAAGTGGCTGATTATAAAAAAGGAATCAGTTGTGGGTGACAATGTACAACGAATCTCACTCTGAAAACCGGCAAGAACCATTTTTCTTTGAAGCATCAAAGCCTGGTGAACTTCATAAATGTTAAATTCTGTGCACAGTATAAGAATCGGCTGCAACTAGTGAACTTGGAGGAATGAGAAGTGAGATTGGACTGTGAATCAAAGAACTTTTCTGAACTTATACACACATTACATACCTGTGCGCTTAGAATTAGAAGGAAGTTAAATCAATAGTGATAAGTTAAAGTGTGAATCTGTTTTCATGTTTAAAGATAATTAAAAGCAACTTTAGTTTAAGTAACCATTTGTCTTGGTGAATATCTTTTGTTGCTGGGTTTTGGGGTCCTCTGGGCTTGTAACAGTGCTCAGACGTAATATAAGGTGTTGTTCTCTAATTTGAATGTAGCTTCAAACTGGCAATGAATGGAGCCATGGAGAGGTATGTCAGTGTGTAGAATTGAAATGGTTGACCATTGGGAGGTTCTTGCCTTTGTGGCAGACAGAGCGAAGGTGCTCAACAAAATGACATCCCAGTCTCACCAACATAGAGGAAGGCCACATCGGGAGACCCTGGATGACATTGGCAACCTTCTCCCTCAATGTCAGTAAAACAAAAAAAAAAACAATTCATAGCCTTCTGGAAGAGGGATGGAGTTCGCCCGTCAGCCTGCACCCTAAGATGGAAACAGTATAAATCTTTATCGACCTGTCCTGGTCCACCCACATCAATGCTCACCAAAAAAAGCTCACAGCACCCCTTTACTTCCTTCGAAGCCTTGAGGAAATGCAGCACGTCACCTACTTCCCTTGACCATTTCTACAGATGCCCCAGTGAAAGTCTGCTGTCAGGGTATATCACCATGTGAATCAGGAATTGCTCCATCCCCTCCTTCCTCCATGAACTCCCACTGGTTTGGGCTATTCTCAAAAGATTCATCCCACCCCAGCTACAGGATTCTTCCTTCCCCTTGAGGAAGGAGATTCACAAGTGCACACCTGATTCAAGGACAGTTTCTTTCCTGTCATTATCAGGGCTCCTGAACAAAGCTCACAGCAGTAGAATGATTTTATTTTTGCTCTATTCTAACTGACCTCCCTGCAATGCTCCAATGTGTTTTTTACTGGGTTGACTAGCTGGCTTGCTTACAAAATGACCTTTGTCACCGTACCTTAGTGCATGTGACAATGAACGAACTTGGACTTTACCCAAGTGCGGAAACTAAGAATATAGCTGCAGTGAGTAACAGTTTGGTAATAGGGGGCTGGAGAAACTCCACACATCAGACAGTGTCCAACTAGCATTGTTTTCACTTCAAGCACTGCATCTACAGAATTTCGTGCTTTACTCTATTAGGGATCATTATGAATGATCAGCAAAACTGTACACGAGAGAAGAACTCCAATAGAGCCCCTCAAAGTGGATGTGTAACAGTGAGCAGCAGGTCTGTGGAAGGAGAATGATCGAGAGGACTGGACTATACCACAGTAAAAGATCCTATTATAATGGTCAACAATTCACAAAACTGAGCAGGATTCGATGAAAAATATAATAACTTCTAACAGTAGTCGTTATTCTCAAAAGTGACCTTTGATTCTGTAACCATGAGCTGCAATCAATAACAGTACTCACCATTCTGTAACGTTTAGCAGTAAACCTCAGGGACTTCAAGTTGGGCTGTGGTAAAGGTAAAGCTCATTTAAAATGTAACATACGTGAAATTCTTTAATTTTTATCTATTGTTTTTTTTTTTAATTTTTTTATTTTTCACACTATGAACCACATTAACCAAAATACACACAAACATTTCCCTCTTGAATATACACAGTGGCATTTTTGTCTATTGTAAGGCAAACAGAGAAACACCACTTTGTCCAGCCCCCCTCACAGAAACCTACAGCACCTGGTTTTCCTAGGCAGACTCCCCCCCAAGTACTGACCAGTCACGTGCCTACTTAGCTTCCGAGATCAGACAATCCCAGGCGTATTCATGGAGTAGACATCCTTATCGTAGCTCCACACCTTCAGTATACATTATTCCCCCTGTTTACTTTTCTTGAAACTTGAGAATTGGTGTTGAATTGCATATTCTGTACTTGAAATGGATACAACAGCTGAAAAGTGGGAAAAATGGAAACTCCACCTATTCCGCTGGTAAATCCGGCCTGCTGAGGGTTCCTCAGATGTACTTGTACAAATTAAAGAATCTATTGGTGCAGGATTTAAACATCTAGATCAGTGGTTCTCAACAGTTTTCTTTCCATTCACATCCCACCTTAAGCAATCCCTATGCCATCAGTTCCTGTGATTAGTAAGGGATTACTTAAGGTGGGATGTAAGTGGGAAGGGAAGGTTGAGAATCACTGCTCTAGACCCAATTGTTACTGAAATATTTGCTTGAGAAAAATTAATTGGCCCATTTCCTTGGGACGATTTAAACAGTGGTTTTCAAACTTTTTCTTTCCACTCACATATCACCTTAAGTAATCCTTTACTAATTACAGAGCACCTAAGGCATAGGGAATACTTAAAGTGGTATGTGAGTGGAAAGTAAAAGGTTGAGAACCACTCATGAAAGGCTTTTGGCATTGGAAAACCAATTTGCACAGATCTGTGATTCCATAGAAAAACAAGGTGAGCATTTGTCTTTAATGGAATCTACCTCAAAGGAAATGAATGAAGTGGTCTGCCACCTGGAAGACAATAACGAGAAGCTAATGACTAGAATCATTGATATGGAAAGTCGAGCATTGTCGGCTTGGCTGAATAAACTGAGTCTTGTGTGCTTACTAAATCTTTCTCTGATTTGTTGGCAACGTTGTTTGGTGATGTGTAACTTCCAACACATCTCCAAACAACGAATGGAGCTGAATTCCACCACTCCCCCACCCCCCAAAGTTTTCTAATTCAGTGCTTCTGGGCTCTTCACTTCCATTCCTAGCAAAGTTAATAGATAATCCAATTGTTAAATATTCTATGAGAATTTGAGCGCAATTGAGACAACATTTTGCATTTCATAATTTTTTTCTTTCAAGTCCTATCATATCCAATCAGTTTTCTCAATCCTCTTTACAGAACAATATTTTTCAGAGATGGTATAAAGAGAGTATTCAAAGCTTTAAGGATCTGTTCATTGCATCGTTTGAACAGATTACTGCCAAAATTAATTTCACCAAATCTCAATTTTTTAGATATTTGCAAGTTCGGCATTTTTTTGAATCGCAAGTTTCTAATTTTCCAAGAGATTCTCTGAATCAAATTTTGTAATTGAGTTTTTTTTTAGCTTAATGCCTTCTCGTAAAGGTTTAATATCTAATATTTATGAGAAATTGTTATGTTTAAATCAGACTTCATTAGTTAAAATCAAAAATTTAAATTTCACTGACTGAGAGGGGACTTGAGTGAGTGGGCAAGAGTCTGGCATGTGAAAGACAATGTTGGTAAATGTAAGATAATCCACTATAAAAGGAAAATTTAAACAGTGAATGATGGGAGCATGCTGTTGTGTAAAGGGAGTTGGAGTGCTTGTTCATGGATTGCAGGTGCAACAGGTAGTCAAGAAAGTAACTGGGAAGTTGGCCTTGCTGAAGGGATTGAAATTATGAGCAGTGAGGTTCTGCTGCAACTGTACAAGGTCCTGATGAGGCCGCAACTGGAGAACTGCATACATTTCTGGTATCCTTACTCGAGGAAGGATGTACTTGGTCTGGAGACGGTGCAGAGGAGATCCACCAAGTTGATTCCGGAGATGAGGGGGTGAGAGATTGAGTTGCCTGGGAAGAATGAATGAGACGGAATTGCATAGAAGCATACAAAATTATGAGAGGGATAGATAGATGTGACTAGAACTTGGGAAGATAGATTTGAGATTCAGGGGATGGAGGTTAGAATTGAGATGAGGAGGAACTGCTTTTCCCAGCAAGTAGTAAATCTGTGTAATTCTCTGCTCAAGGAGGCTGACTCATTGAATATATATATATTTTTAAATTTTACATTTAAATTAATTTAAATGTTTGTATATTTACATTTAGCATGGGAAACAGGCCCTTCTACCCATGTGACCCTTACTAACCCTAGCCCTAAAAGAGATCGGAGCACCTGGAGGATCACTGGCACTGTTATGGCACTCTGCCAACTGCTGCACTAACCTAATATATAAACATATTGAGGACAGTTAAATGGATTCTCGCATGGTAGGTGGAGCTGTTCACGGCCTGATTCTTATCCTGCCCCTTTTTCCTATGTTTATGTCCAAACTGCAAGAGATCACTGATCAGTAACAGTGGCCCAGCAATCTGTTGCAGTGTCAGTGATCTGAACAGGAAGAGTGTGGATTCAGAGATCAGAGTCCATATTGGTACCAGTGGAAAAGACAGGATGAGAGATGAGGTCCTGCAAAGTGAATTTAAAGAGTTAGGCTGTTGAAAATCAAGATATTAGGGGGAGCGATCTCTGGATTATTCCTGGTCCCTCAGGTTAGTGAGGGGAGGACCATGAGGAAAGAGTGAAGTTGTCTGTGACTTCCACATAAGAAGTGTCTATCTATAAGCATATATAAAAATACTTTGTTCCTACAAAATAGTATCATGTCGTGGAATTACATCTCCTCTGTGTAAATAAAGTGCAAATTTAACTTAACACACTAATGTTAACCAATACACTACCGCTGTACGATATATGCCAATGTAATCATACACATGCCCATCTTGAGATGAGAGTGGCAAAATGTGAACATGCATGGTCCTTAATCCTTTTCTTTTCATTCAAAACTATTTTTAGAACACTAGTGTGGCAATTTGGTCGGTATGGGCAAGTTGGGCCAAAGGGCCTGTTTCCACACTGTATGACTCTATGACACAGTGAATGAGGGGAAACCAGGATGAGTGCCCAGCTTGGATCAGTGAAGAGCAATAGGATCAGTGTCGTCAGTGGCGAGGTTACTGTTCTTCACATCTGGGTGGCAATGTGTGACTTGTTGAAGACAATTAGGTGAATGAACAAGGATGTGGCAAATGTGGGAATACTGTGTGTGATGTCACCCTCTCTGGAGAGAAGATAGAAAAGTAGATTTTTTAAGCAATAGGAGTAGGAGTCGGCCATCCGGCCCTTCGATCCTGCTTTCCATTCAATAAGATCATGGCTGATCTGATGATAGGCTCATTTCCAGCTACCTGCCTTTTCCCCATATCCCTTAATTCCCCTACTTTGCAATAATCTTTCCAACCTTGTCTTAAATATATTCACTGAGGTCACCTCCACTGCTTCAATGGGCAGTGAATTCCATAGATTCACCACCCTCTGAGAAAAGCAGTTCCTCCTCATCTCCATCCTACATCTACTACCCTGAATCTTGATGCTACGTCCCTGGTTCTTGTCTCCCCCACTAATGGAAACAACTTACCTACCTCTATCTTATTTATGGCTTTCATAATATTATATGTTTTTACCATATTCCCTCTCATTCTTCTAAATTCCAGCATGTACGGTCCCAGACGACTCAATCTCTCCTCATAGGCTAACCATAACTTTGAAGATTTTCAAAGGTGTTGGTACTCAAGGGGACTTGGACATTCTACAAAATCACGAGAGGTTATAAACAACAGGCAGCAGGGGAAGAACATGGTGTGCTAGTCATTAATGCAAAAAAAAATGTCCAGAAGAGTAGAGGCATACTGGAGCAACACACAACATGCTTGAGGACCTCAGCCACTCAGGCAGTATCCATGGAAGACAAAAGACATTCTGCTTTATTTATATGGCACCCTGGTGAGATGCCATGTTCGGGTCATCCCTCCCTATTTATGAAAAATATTGAGGGAGTAAACAAAAGATTGAGGGGTTTTGAAGGAATAGTTGTGAAGAGAGATTCCTTGTAGGGAAATCTAGCACTAGGTCTGATTACAAATAAGGCATCTTCCACAAACAAACTTTTGAATCATGAGTCTCAGGGCATTGATGTGCTCTGCTCGCTGGATGTTCAGAAAATGATCAGAGACATTTAAGTAGGTAATAAATTGGATTAGACATTGGCTTTATGGAACAAGCCAGAGAGTGGTTGTGGATGATTGCTTCTCTGACTGGAGGTCTGTGACTAGTGGTGTGCCTCAGGGTCTATTATTGTCACTTATATCAACAATCTCAATGATAATGTGATAAATTGGATCAGCAAGCTTGCACATGATGCAAAGATTGGGGTGTAATGGACAGGAAAGAAGGCTTTCAAAGCTTGCAGTCGGATAAGGACCTGTTAGAAAACTGGTCTGCAAAATGGAAGGACAAACCAAGGTAGGACATACACAGTAAGTGATAGGGCACTGAGGAGTGCAGTAGAACAGAGAGATCTGGGAATACAAATACATGATTCCCTGAAAGTGACATCACAGGTAGATAGGATTGTAAAGAGAGCTTTTGGCATATTACCCTTCATAAATCAAAGTACTGAGTGTAGGAGTTGGTGAGGCCAAATTTGGAGGTTTGGGTGCAGTTTTAGTCACCTAACTACAGGGAAGATATCAATAAGATTGAAAAAATGTAGAGAAGATTTACTAGGATGTTGCCGGGACTTGAGGAACTGAGTTACAGGAAAAGGTTAAATAGGTTAGGACTTTATTCCCTGGAGCATTGGAGAATGAGGGGAGATTTGATAGAGGTACACAAATTTTGAAGGGTGTAGATAGAGCTTAGGTCTTTTTTTTTAATTACTTAATTTTTCAAATTACACACAAAGAAAAACATAAAATTACTATATCCCCTCCCCCCTCCTTCTTATAACATGAAAAAAAAGCACTAAAAATCCTTAAAAAACTTACCCCAATCCACCCTCCCCCCAAAAACTTACAACAAAAACCAATATTCCCTGATTGGTGTGCCAAACTTATTACAGTTAATTAATTTCTATACCCATACATTTCAAATATAATCCCCACATATCAATAAAAAATTTTTTTCACATTATATGTTAATTTTTCTAAATACAAACAAGATTGTAATTCATTATGCCATGTTCACAAATTTAATTGTACATAATTCTTCCATGTAATACTCTTTCTTGCTACTGCTAAAAGGTAACTTTTAAAAAGCTAAATATGGTTTAGGCATTCTTAAATCAACAAGTGGAGTCTTATCATAACCCAATAAACATAACCTTGGGTCCAATCGAATATCCATTGTAAACAAATCTCTCAAAATTTTTTTAATTTCCTCCCAAAAAATATTTAATTTTCTTACACGACCAAACTGAATGTACAAAAGTACCTTTCTGTTCTCTACATCTAAAACATAAATCTGTTATACTAAATCCATAGCTTTTCAATTTCTCAGGAGTTAAATATAATTGATGCAAAAAAATTAAGATTAACCATATTATATCTCACATTAATTAATTTTGTAACACTGTCATCACACTTTTGTGACCATTCTCCCTCTACCAATACAATATTTAAATCTTTTTCCCATTTCTATTTAATTTTATACATATTTACTTTTTCCATTTTTTCCTGCAACAATCTATATATATCAGAAATAAAACTTTTTTCACTTTTATCTTGAATCAGTAATTCAAATTTTGTTTGACGTGGCAAATTTATTTCCTTACCATAACTCTTTTTTTAAGAATCTCGAAATTGATGGTAAGCAAAGTATTTGACACAATACCATATTTCTCCTGTAATCTATTAAATGAACAAAACTTCCCTGCTTCAAAACAATCTATAACATTAACTTTTCCTTTATTTTTCCAATCCTTTAAATAAGGACTATTCAATGAAAAAGGAATTAATTTATTCTGATATATTGGTGATCTTATTGAAATCATCCCTTTAAACCCTATAATTAAATTACAATTATACCAAATATTCATTTTATATCATAAAAATTGGGAAATCAAATTTTTGTAACAATAAAGGATTCCATTTATAAATAAAATGCTCAATATTACCTTCCAAAATCTGATCCATCTCTATCTTTACCCACCTAGGAGATTGTTCAGTATAAAATAATCTATTAATAAATTTCAACTGTGCCGCTTCATAATAATTATAAAAACAAGGTCATTGCAAGCCACTTAATTCATAACTCCAAGTCAATTTTTGTAAGGAAACTCTTGATAATTTACCCTTCCATAAAAATAACTTAATTGCCTTATTTATTTCCTTAAAAAACTTTTTCAGTACCATACATGGAATAGATTGAAAAAATATTGTACTCGAGGATAAATATTCATCTTTATACAATTCACTCTTCCAATTAACGTCAATGGTAAATCTTTCCATTTATCTAGATCAATTTTAATCTTATTTAATTTAAATTAAACAAATCATTATAATTTTTATCTACAACTAGTACAGATTCTATCACCAATGTGTATATGTACAGATTGTAGTGACTCTGATTGGCTGAGAGCGTAGCCATGCCTACTGGCAGGTCTTAAAGGGTTGCTCCTAGCCAGACCAGGTCATTTTGGACTGGCCAACCTACATGTGATATGCTCCAGTCTTTTAGTTAATAAAAGCCTTGGTTTGGATCAACAAGCCTTTGATT
Source organism: Narcine bancroftii (assembly GCF_036971445.1). Lineage (NCBI taxonomy): Eukaryota > Metazoa > Chordata > Chondrichthyes > Torpediniformes > Narcinidae > Narcine > Narcine bancroftii. The sequence goes on from NC_091480.1 coordinate 82,382,174, forward strand.
CTTTTGACGCGCTCTACACTCCTAAATATTTAATTTTATTCGACCATCTTAATTTAGTAATTTGTCTACAGACCTTATAATCTTCCTCCATTAATGGTAAAATCTCACTCTTTTCCCAATTAACCTTATATCCCGATAATTTACCATATTTATTCAATAATTCCTGTAATGACTTTAATGAAACTTTTGGGTCTGTTAAGTATATCAAAACATCATCTGCAAATAGACTAATTTTATATTCATTTTCCTTCACTCTAATTCCCCTAATACATAAATCTTGTTGAACCACCTGAGCTAAAGGTTCAATCACTAAAACAAATAAAGCAGGTGAAAGAGGGCAACCTTGTCTTGTAGAATGAGATAAATTAAAGGATTTTGAAATCTGACCATTCGTTAAGACCTTGCTGTAGGTCCCACATAGAAAGCCTTAACCCAACCTCTAAAAAAAGGGCCAAAATTAAATTTTTTACTTTAAACAAAAATTTCCATTCAACACAAGCAAACATCTTCTCAGCATCTTAGGATACAACCATTGGTTGATTATTTTGTTGTTTTGCCACATTAATTAATGAGATCAACTTAACTATATTGTTTGTTGAATACCTACCTTTAACAAAACCTACCTGATCAATATGAACCAGTTTTGGTAAATAATTCATTAACCTATTGGCCAAGACTTTCACCACAAATTTATAGTCAATATTTAATAATGATATCGGTCTATATGATGATACTTTTAAAGGATCCCTATCTTATTTTTGTATAACTATACTCAATGCTCTTGAGAAAGATTCTGGAAATACACCTGTTTCAGTTGCTTGTTTCAAAACATCTATATATAACGGAAATAATAAATCATAAAATTCTTTATATAACTCCACCGTAAAACCATCTTCTCCAGGAGATTTCCCATTAGGCATCGATTGTAAAGCTTCCTTCAATTCTAGTTCAGTAAATGAAATATCTAAATTCTTTACTTCTGCTTCATTCAACATTGGTAAATTAAATTAACCAAAAATAAATCAATTTGATCAATATCTTGACTACCTTCTGATGTATATAGATTTTCATAAAATTTTAAAAATTCATCAATATCTTTTCATTTATAATTTCTCCATTCTTCCTAATAGTATTAATTGTCCTCGATACTTGCTCAGTTTTGTTGCCATGCCAAAATCTTGTGTGCTCTTTCTCCCAATTCATAATAACGTTGCTTAGACCTCAGTATCATTTTCTCATATTTATAGGTTTGTAAATTATTATAACATAATTTCAATTTAGATAATTGTATCTTATCATCCTCTGTACATTTTTTCTGTAACTGTTTCTCCAAACCTTCAATTTCTTTCTCCAAATTTGAACTTTCTAATTGATTCTGTTTTTTTTATCTTTGTTGTATAGCTAATAATTAATCCTCTCAAATATGCTTTTAAAGTATCCCACAAAACAAACTTACTTTGAACTGAATTTTGATTCATTTGTAAATAAAAATTAATTTGGATCTCATATCCAAATTTGGATCTCATTTGGATCTGGTCTCTTCAATAACATTTCATTAAATCTCCATCGATAAGCTATCTCAACCAATTCAGTACCTAAACATCTAATTAACAATAATGAATGATCTGACAATAATCTACTTTTATATTCTGCTAAATTAACTCTACCTTGTAAATGTGCAGAAATCAAAAATAAATCTATTCTAGAAAAATAATTATGCCGAGTTGAATAAAATGAATAATCTTTTTCCTTTGGATTTAATTTCCACTAAATTCAAAGATAGAGCTTAGGTGACACAAAAAAAAGATACAGATTGGGGGTGAAAGGCGAAAAGTTTAAAGGGTATATTAAGGGGAATGTCTCCACACGGAGCGTAGTGACAGTGTGGAATGAGCTGCCAGTTGAAGAGGTGGATGTGGGGCACTATCAACATTTAAGAAAAGTTTGGACAGGTATATGAATGGGAGGGGGATGGAGGGCTATAGTCCATGTGCAGATCTAGTCTAAACATCTCTCTCTTTCCCTATCCCTCCATCTCCTTTTCTCCAGATCCCCACCCCCTTTCTCCAATCAGTGCTATCCCTTATTACATTCTGGTCTCTTCCTCTATCAGTTTCCAGTTTTTTTTCTCTTCTACCCTCCCACCTGATTCCACCTCTTCCCTCTTACCTGATAGCCTGTTCTTCTCCCTTTTCCCTTCCTCCCCCTTCCCCTCCCATCACCTTTTTATTCTGCTGTCTGCCTGTTTTGGCTTATTCCTGATGAAGGGCCCAGGCCCATAACATTGGTTACCCTTTACTTCCTATGGATGCTGAGAGACCTGTTGAGTTTCCCCAGCACATTTGTTTATTACACATGTTCATGATAGACATTGATAGATTTCTCTTGGGTAACTCTATTACAGCACCAACGTCCCGGGTTTGAATCTGGCGTTGTTTGTAAGGAGTTTGTACGTTCTCCCAGTATCTGCGTGGGTTTTCTCTGGGTGCTTTGGTTTCCACCCAACTTACCACAGGGTTGTAGGTTAATTTGGTATAATTGGATGGCACGAATTTAAATAGCTGGAATTGGCTTCTACCATGTTTAAAAATTTTTTAAAAATTAAAATATATACTTATGTATATAGGATTAGTTCAGTACAGGCAACATCTATCCTGTCAAACCCGTTAGGATGTTGTCATTTGAATGTCTACCCTTCATTCTTCTCAACTGGAAGGAATGAAGGCCCAAATTGTCCATCTACTTTTTACAGGACAATCCTATCAACCAAGAAATGAGCCAGTCAACCTCCTTTGGAGTGAAGAAGTATGGTACAGATTAGGTATCAAAAGTTATAAAGATATTTTTTTATTTGAGATATCTTTGCCTCTTTTGAACAATTGTCAGCTAAGCCTAATCTTATCAATTGACATTTCTTTAGATATTTACAAGTTAGTCATTTTGTTCAGTCAAAATTACATGATTTTCCTCGAATCACAAATTCAAATATTCTTGATTTTTAAAAAAATTTACAGACTGATCATGGTGGATTAATATCATGTATTTATAATGATTAATTGGATTAAGATCAGCCTCAGTGGCTGGGATCAAGAATGATTGGGAGTGTGATCTCAACATAACATTTGCAGATGTAGATTAGTACTCTACACTTAGCTTGATTGATGATTCCTCATTTGGTGCAAGACATTGCTTATTACAATTTAAGGTGGTGCATAGAATACAAATGCCCATACTTATATTTTCTCATTTTTATGCAGATGTTGGCCCATTATGTGAGAAGATCAAAATTTTTGAAGCGCCGTTAATCCATATGTTTTGGGAGTGTCCCAATTTAGGAAGGATTTTGGGGAAATTTTTTTTAAAATTTTGACCATATATTTCCTTCGGTAATACAGCATCAAGTTTGAAATTCACATCAAAAATTCTTTTAAGAAGCACTTCACTCTAAATGTCTCTTGAAATATGACTTGGGTATCACAGCTAAAACTGATTAGCTTTTTGTAATAACTCATTCTCACCTAACCGCTTAAAATGCCACAAGAAAAATAAAAAAAGTCCACCAATGTCCCTGACTGCAGAAAAGCGATGTGAAAGTCAAAGTCAATTCTGTGGAAGAACACATTAACCCTGACGTAATTTCTTGGTATCCTTTCGAGTTGGGAATCCCCTGTAAGTAGCAAAACTAATTGGCACACCAATTTTGATTGACACAGGCCGTGCATCTTCAAATATATCATTCAATTTCTCTCGCAATTTCAGGATATCTGTCTATATTTGATCAACATTTCCCCTTTCCACATCTAACATGGCATCACAAGATTCTATTGCCAAGTTGACTTCATGGATCACTGTCAGAACTTTAACCCAAATGGCCAACATCAGTAAACATTTAAAGATTGTGGTGATATGTAATTACACCACGAGGTCACCAGGGCTCATCCTGGTGACCTTATATATAAAGAAGTCCAGAGCTACAGTCTAGCCTTCCAGGTTCATCTTGCAGAGAGACAAGACCTCTTAGTGTACATATTAGTTTATTAAAGCTATCTTATAATCGTGCTGCTGGTGTGGTTAGTACAAAGATATCCAAGTATTTTTTGATACCCTGAAGAACAGACTTACACTCTGCTGTCAAATGAGTAACTTCTCTCAGCTCCGCTATTACATTTCTAACACTATCCAAATGTCATGAAATTGGCCTAACACAGTCATTTCTTGTTAACTACCTCATCTTTGGCATTTTATGCAGTGAAACAGGAAGGTGTTCTTTCAGTATCTCCCACCGCTGGGGACATGAACCGAAGACATTGAACATTTTCTGTACGATCCCAAAGAAAGTTATAGCTTCACTCCAGGCTTCAGCTCAATCCGTACCGAGATTCAGAGGATGATTTGCACAACGGGAGAAAATGCTGTTCTCACTCTTCTCCTTTAAGATAGCCTGCACACCACTGTACTTTCCTGCCATATTGGACTCATTATCATATACTTGATCCTCTCAGTCTTCAGATGGAGACTTACTAAGAAGTCCAAGATTTTCTCTGCAATTTCTTCACTTGTCTTTTTGGAAACTCATGGAATGCAAGAAAGTGTTCTTCATTTGAAAAACCGGTATCTTCCTTCTTCTCATATCTGATGAGGAATGATAGCTGTTCTTTGTGAGAACAATCAGGTGTTCCATCAACAGCAATTACAAAATATTTTATTTCTTCAATATTAATCTGCATGAATCTTTTCTGAAACTCCTTTAAAATTGTCATATTTACTGCTATTCCCCTTTGATTCTCTTTACAATTCTTTACCAAGGCAAAGGATCCCCCCCTTTGCCACTACCATGGGGAGTAGGACCCATCAAAATCGCAGGCTCATGCCAACTAGCCCACCTTCCCCCACCCCTCCCTCTATCCTGGCCTAGTCAGGCATGCAATCTGGTCATCTTTCTGAGCACACTACCTGCTTAACTCTGGCACCTCAGTATGGATTCTAGTAGCCATAGGGTTCCCCCGTCACTCCCCCTAGTCCCAGGGGGGACTGTTGGCCCATTCAACTGGCATGGCATGGCTATTAGCCATGCTGCCAAATAGCTGACATTTAGAGTGAAGTGCTTCTTAAAAGAATTTTTGATGTGAATTTCAAACTTGATGCTGTGTTACCGAAGGAAATTTATAGTCATCAGTCCACCAGGGAATTTTATTCTCCAACCCCAGGGTCCACACCCTATTTGTGGGTTGTCTCCTGCTGCCCTTGTTGTTGAGGAGGTACACAATAAACCATGCACCCGACAGGATGCCCACATGTCACCTGCTAATACAATCTCCCACAATGTTAGTATGATCTTCCACTCCCACTTGGTTAAGACTCCATGTGTCCAGCTGAAACTCTTTGAACCCTGCTCACAACACCAGTTGTGTTGAGAAGAGTATCAGGTTTGGTGGGTTCACAGAGAGACGAGTCTGGAAACAAGTGTTGCAATCATAAATGGGAAACAAACAGGGGAGAAGGTTAAATGGTACTCATCATTATTTCACTTAAGCAACAATATGGAGATTCACCTCAGACTTCAGTTGGACTCTTGACAATGGTAAACCTATACTCAACCCGCTCACACACTACAAACAGGGACTCTTTCACACATACCCAGTTCCCTGACCAAGGGGTTGTGGCTCTCTGCAAGTATTAATCTATCACAATTCTACAGCTCAGTTTCAGCGTAGTTCACTCCTTACCCGTGGGACTTCCAGCGACATCTACAGCAGCAACCTGGCATGGAGCGATGTCCAGGGCTTGGACTACGAGAGAGGGAGAAAGAATGTGCTGTGCATTGATGTTATAGAGTGCTAATCTGTGCTTCTAGCCAATAATGACCCTATGTTGTTTAAATTAGCCAATGGCAAGGTGTACACTAATGGGTGCCAACCTTGACAGGTCTTCCAAATAAGTTTCAGACAGGGAGGGCACGTGACCACCCAGAATACACACATTCCTGATAGGCAGGCTGGGTGGCCACATTTCCTCCACACACAACAGTTCGGTCTCTGGGTTGGGGTTCTGCAGACTGGGGTTGTCAGTCTCAGCGAGTGTTCTCGGGTCTCTGGGGTGTTGATCTCTGGCAGCCCAGGTTTGGGTGGAGGAAGGGGTATGTTCTGAGGCCCTCTGGTTTGCTGAACTCTAGTTGATGCTGATTGTGTTTTGATTTTTGTTTAGATATCTTCTGTAACCGAATACTATGATGAATTGAGCAACAACACCCTGGATTACTTTGAGTTCCCTTTTCTGTGCGATAAGAGCAATGTGCAGAAGGTCATTAGCATTCTGCAGCTTTGCATTTATTCATCGGTATTTATCCTGGGCCTGCTGGGGAACGGCCTGGTCTTGGCAACATACACCTATCACAGGAATCGGCTGGCCATGACTGACATCTACCTGCTGAACTTAGCCATTGCTGATCTCTTGTTTGTCTTCAACCTCCCCTTCCTGGCTGCCAACTCACAGGTTGGCTGGATCTTCAGGGTGTTCATGTGCGTGCTTGTGCAGACTTTGTACCGAATCAATCTGTACAGTGGTTTCCTGCTCTTGATCTGCATCAGCATTGATCGCTACTTTGCCATTGTGCATGCTACTACAGCTCACAGGTTGCGTTCCAGACACCTGCAGTACAGTCGCCACATTTGCCTGATGATCTGGCTCTGCTCACTGGGGCTCAGCCTCCCCCGGTTAATCTACACAAAGGTAGAACGCCACCACCTCACAGACATGCTTCCTCAGTTACCCAGGCAACAACAATAACTGGATGCATGTGGCCACTCCAGTGGTGCAGCTGTTGCTGGGGTTCCTCCTCCCTTTGCTGGTCATGATCTTTTGCCACTCCATTATTATAATGACCTTGTTGCAGGCTCAAAATTTTGAGAAACACAAGGCCATCAGGGTGATTCTGGTCGTGGTGCTGGTGTTTGTTGTGTTTCAGGCCCCCTACAGTGCCTTCATTCTGCTGAACACAGTGGAGTACCTGGGCGAGCAGAGCAAATGCAGGGATGTGGTTCTCCAAGCCACCAGCTGCCTGGCTTATGCTCGCTGCTGCCTTAACCCTATTCTTTATGCATTTGTTGGGGTGAAATTCAGAAATAACCTGGTGAAGCTGATGAGGTGGCTGGGCAGAGACTGGGCCCACCAACATTGAGTAGCCCCAGCATGCTGACCACGGATACCAGCAGCCCCTTCATGTAGAACCCTCTGGTCCCAATCACAGCAGCTAGGCTTTTGGAAAAGAGAATGAAGTTGGGTCAGAGTACAGGGTCAAAGTCACGACGTGAGAATGGCGTTCAGGGACTGGATTTTGGGATCACACTTTAAAGGTTCAACAGTGATTTCAGCAAATGAAGAGGTCCAGGCCTCTTCTGGACAGATGTTGGAGCTAGTAAATCAATAAATCCATTCTGTTAATTGTATTAAATATAATGCTCAGAGTTTTACAGCAAAGTAAAAGACACTTCAGCTCAACTTGTCCATGTCGATCAAATTGGTTTTTAAACCTGATCTTCCCATTTGGCCCATATCCCTCTAACTCACGCACGTCAAACTCAGGCCCGCGGGCCAAATTTGGCCCGTGATATATTTGGCCCGCAAGATCATATCAAATATGTATTAGAGCTGGCCCGCTGGCCACTGCGCCAGTATAGCGCATGCACAGCTAATACTACAAATCCCAGAATGCTTTGCAAATGCGTTGGCGCCAGCCCGTCAGCCCGCTAATCGCCCCCACCTCCTTTCTTTACTTTCATTAGTATCTGCGACCTGTCGCCCAACTCACGTGTAATAAACCCCTTACGAAAAATGGCCAAACGAAAGACAGAAAACAGGACCTTTCAAGACAGGTGGGAGGCAACATCTGACCCCAGAGTTTGATGAACTTGCATCTAAGAAAAGATGCCAAGTATCTGGTTTAGACCCAGGTGCATCAGAGTAAATCACAGTGTAGCAAGCTAAGCTTGGATTAATATTTTCTTTGGTTAACTTTGGACTGTTCATAGTTGAAAGATTGGATTTTCATTGAAGCAAGTTGTTTTTTTTTTTGACTTGTTGGCTTGTGAAAAAAAAACATTTAAAAGGAGCTTAAAGGCTATAGAGAAATATTATTTATTGAATATTTTATTTCTCATTTGTTAATGCTTCTTCTGGAAAGAGTTTAACCAAAACTATTATTAAACATTTATTTTAATAAAGATTGACCTCCAGGATGAGTCAGTGGTGAAGAAGGCAAATATAATGTTGGCATTCACATCTAAAAGACGAGGATACAAGAGCAGGGATGCGTTGTTTTTAAATCCTCCCAAGTATTCCGTATAGAATTTAAACAGGAGGTGGGGGAGGGCACGCATAAGGAGAAAATTTTAAGCATACCGTCCCCCACCTCCAGTTTAAATATTGAAGTTTTACAAGGCCTCACTTGGAGTACAGGGTACAGCTTTGGGCACCTTATTTTAAGACATGTTCTGGCATTGGAGAGGGTTCAGATAAGATTCACAAGAATGATTTCAGGAATTGAATCATGAGGAACATTGGACTGTACTCCTTGGAGTTCAGAAGAATGAGGGGGACCACATGAAAGATGTGGCAAACTGGTAGGGGAGTCTAGGACAAGAGGGCACAACTTCAGGATTGGAAGGCACCCATCTGAAACAGGCATGCAGAGGAATTTCTTTAGTCTCAGAGAGTGGTATTTACTACCACAGGTGGCTGTGGAGGTCAAGTCATTAGGTGTATTGAAGGCAGAGATTGATAGGTATCTGAATAGTCAGATTAATGAAGCATGGGCAGGAGAGTACAGTGGAGTGGGAGAATGGATCAGCTTCTGATAGAATGGCAGAGCAGTCTCAAATGGCTGAATAGCCTACTTCTGCTCTATATCCCGTAGTCTAAGTAGGAAGGTTGTTTCAACTGGGAGGTGACTAGAACTAGGGGACAGCCTCAAAGATGATGGGGATGAAGGAATATACTAGAAAGTCATATAGTTCAACATGGCCATTTCATATTTTGTTTACATCTCTTTGCACAGCAAAGTGACACAAAGCAGCGTGGACTAGAGTGGGGATTTGCACAGGAACATTGACAGGTTAAACTGCTGACCAAACTGCCTCAGATGGGAGTCAGTGAGGGGAAAACCGAGGCCTCCCATTGTCATCAAGAAAGGTCATCGATGTACTTCTTAAATAGCTCAAAAATTCAGGGGTACGGGCACAGAAATCTCAAACTTGTCAACAAGCGCAACCACAGTGAATCATACTCTGAGGAACTCCTGTGGCACAACATGGGCAACAGTCACAGGGCCTTCAATAACCACACTCATCTGTGTCAGTGGTCAAGATTGCCATTTGCAGGGCCATAGGAGTCTGAGTTGTGTCAGTCAGATAGTAATGAACCAAATGTGTTTTAGGGCAGAGACTGCCCTGAGAACTTGCCAAAGTAGAACGAGATGATGATGATGTGGTCTTGGTAGTGACTTCCTCACTAATACTGCATCCTACTAACTTCATCAAACGGTGTCTTCAACCATGGTCAAATACTGGAGAGGGGAGTTGTGGTTGCCTGGCAAGGGACAAGGGGTGACTCAGAGAGGTGGGGGACACTTGGGGTTAAGGGAATTTTAGATGTGGGAATGGTTGAAGTATTTTATGTTTTAGAAGTTTTGTCATACAGTGCGTTCAAAAAAAAGAAAACTGAGAAATGGAAATGGGGAAAAGGGGAAAGGTGGTGGTGAGGAAGCGGAAATGAGATGTAAACAAAATATGAAATGGCCATGTTGAACTATATGACCATAAATATTAATGGCATACATAACCAAATCAAAAGGAAGAGGCTATTAAATTTACTGAAAAAAGAAAAAGTAGATTTAGCATTCATGCAGGAAACGCATCTAACTGAAGTGGAACATAATAAATTAAGGAGAGACTGGGTAGGGCTCATAATGGCAGCATCATATAACTCAAAAGCCAGAGGTGTAGCGATATTAATCAATAAAAATGTACCAATCAAAATAGAGGAGGAAATAATAGTTCCAGCAGGGAGATACGTAATGTTAAAATGTCAGATATATTCAGAATTCTGGAATTTGGTCAATATATATGCACCTAATGAAAAGGATCAAAAGTTTATGCAAGATATTTTTTTGAAGATTGTAGATACGCAGGGGAATATATTGATAGGAGGGGACTTTAACCTTAATTTGGATTCAATGATGGATAAAACTGGACAAACTAGCAGAAAGAACAAAGTAGCCAAATTTATGGTTAAATCAATGCAGGAAATGCAACTTTTGGATATATGGAGGAGACAACACTCAAAGGAGAAGGAATACTCATATTATTCGAGTAGACATAAAACATACTCAAGGATTGACCTGTTCCTGTTGTCAGCCCATATCCAAGGGAGAGTTAGGAAAATGGAATATAAAGCTAGATTATCTGATCACTCACCCCTGTTATTAGCAATAGAGCTGGAGGACATCCCACCAAGAACGTATAGATGGAGATTAAACTCCATGCTACTTAAAAGACAGGAATTGAGAGAATTTATTGAGCGCCAAATTAAAATGTCCTTTGAAATAAATACAGAATTAGTGAAAGACAAATTTATATTATGGGATACAATAAAGCCTTCATCAGAGGGCAGATAATAAGTTATGTAACTAAGATGAAGAAGGACTACAATCGGGGAATAGAACAGCTAGAAAGGGAAATAGTAAATACAGAAAAAGAACTAGCAACAAGGAAAGATACAAATTACATATAACCCAACAGAGATCAATGAAAACTTTAAGGAATTCTACGAGCAATTATGCCGAACTGAGAACGAAGGGAAAGAAGACAAAATAGATGAGTTTCTAGCTAAAATTGAACTACCGAAATTGCAAGAAGAGGAGCAAAACAAACTGATAAAACCATTTGGAATAGAGGAAATACAAGATATATTAAAAAAGCTACCGAACAATAAAACGCCTGGAGAGGACGGACTCCCAATAGAATTCTATAAAACATTTAAAGAGTTACTAATTCCTCCTCTCCTGGAAGTAATGAACCAGATTGAAGAAACACAAAACATGCCAGACTCATGTAAAGCAGCAATAATTACAGTAATACCAAAGACGGGGAAAGATCCTCTAACACCAGCATCGTATAGACCAATATCTCTACTTAACTCAGATTATAAAATAGTACCTAAACTATTAGCAAACAGATTGGCTGGCTGTGTACCAAAAATAGTAAAACTAGATCAAACTGGATTTATTAAGAATAGACGAACAACGGACAATGTCTGTAAGCTCATTAACTTAATCCATGCAGTACAAGGAAATAAAACGTCAACAGTGGCTGTTGCTTTAGACGCAGAGAAAGCCTTTGACAGGGTAGAATAGAATTATTTATTCAAAGTACTAAAAAGGTTCAATCTACCAGAGAAATATATTAATTGGATTAAAGCATTATATAAGGGACCATTGGCGAAGGTGACAGTAAATGGATATATAATCGAACCAATTTAAATTATGCAGGTCAACTAGGCAGGGATGTACACTATCTCCCTCATTGTTCGCTTTAGCTATAGAACCATTGGCAGAACTGATAAGAACAGAAAATAAAATAAAAGGGATAAAAATAAAAGAGAAGGAATATAAAATCAGTCTATTTGCAGATGACATCATAGTATACTTAACAGAACCAGAATTATCAATAAAAGAATTACATAAGAAATTGAAGGAATATGGAGAAATATTGGGGTACAAGATCAACGCAAATAAAAGTGAAGCAATGCCAATAAATAATGCGGATTTCACAAAGTTTAAGAAAGAATCACCATTTAAATGGCAAACACAAGCATAATACCCAATACCTAGGAATTAGACTAGATAATAATCTCGGCCATCTATACAAATTAAATTATCAGCCATTAATGAAGAAATTACAAGATGACTTAGAACATTGGAAAGATTTACCACTAACACTGATAGGAAGGGTGAATTGCATTAAAATGAATATTTTCCCAATACCTATTTAAATCGTTACCAATTCCCTTAACAGAGAAATTTTTCAATGAGCTAAAGAAAATAATAAGGAAATTCTTATGGAAAGGGGGGAAACCGAGGATAGCGCTAGATTAATTAACAGAATGGTACAAACAAGGGAGTTTGCAGCTACCAAACTTTAAGAATTATTATAGAGCAACACAATTAAGATATCTATCAAATTTTTAATCAAACAAGGGAAAAACTAGATTGGACCACGATAGAGCTAGATAAAATAGGGGAGAAGGTACCAGAACATATACTTTGTAAGTGGGATGAAAAACTGGTGCAACATGGGAATTCACCAGTACTGCACCATCTGCTCAACATTTGGAAGAAGATTCACGTAGAAAGGAAAAAAAAACAAATTACCAATTACCAAAATTATTTTTGTTGCAAAATCAACTAGTCCCTTCCACAATAGATAACCTTTCCTTTAGAGAATGGGAGAGAAAAGGGATTAAAAGAATAGAAAATTGGTTTTTGGGAAATAATTTATTATCTTTTGAACAAATGAAGTACAAATATGGAATAACTCATGGTACAATGTTTGCATACCACCAACTGAAAACCTACTTAAAGGACAAATTGGGAAGCAGGCTGAGGTTACCAGAAGGAAGCAGCTTTGAATATGTGATTACAGACACAATGATAATTAAAAGATTTATAACAAACATGTACATCAAACTGTGAGAAAGAGAACGATGAAATAAGCTGTAAACCCAAACAAAAGTGGGAACAAGATCTAAACATAAAGATAAAAAATGAAATATGGGAATAGCTATGCTTTGGAACTATGAGAAATACAATAAACACGAGGTTACGCATGATACAATATAATTGGTTACACAGGCTATATACAACACCCCAAAAGTTAAATTAATGGGTCCCAACAGTATCAGATAGATGTTTTCACTGTAAGAAGGAAACGGGAACAACAATACATGCAATTTGGGCATGTGAGAAAGTGGAAAAGTTTTGGGAAGATCTAAATCAGGTATTAAATAAAATCACAAAAAGCAACATACCAAAAAACCTAGAGATCTTTCCTCTAAGTAATATAAGAAGTAAAGAATTAGGCCTCAAATTGGATGAAGCACAAAAAAGATTTATGATAGCCTTAGCTGTAGTAAAAAAAATGTACAATGTCAACCTGGAAATCAGAAGAGAGCCTGAGAGTACAGCAATGGTACATAGAAATGGATAAATGTATTCCATTGGAAAAAAAAATATAATTTAAAAAATAAAGTCACATTATTCGAACAAATTTGGGAATCGTACATAGAACACAACAGAGTGGGCCGACTGTGGACCTCCACCCCCTAAAATGAAAAAATGAGAAGACGAAATGAACTGACCCAGTGTGTAAAAGTAGATGACACAATTTTCTTGTTTATTTTCATTGTGTGATGACATTAATGGGTTGATTGTATTGTATATGTTGAATTTTTAATGGGTTGGGAGGGGGGTGGGAAGGAGGGAGGGAAGGGAGTGGGGAAAGGGGAGAAAATGACACTGTGTATATTCAAGAGGGAAATGTTTGTGTGTATTTTGGTTAATATGGTTCATAGTGTGAAAAATAAAAAAATAATTAAAAAAAACCCATGGTCAAATACACTGTGGTAGGGAAATTATTGAAAAGAATACTTAGGGATAGGATTTATGCACATTTGATTCAGGACAGTCAATATGGTTTTGAGGGACAGGTCATGTCTTACTGACTTGAAGGAGTTTTTTTTAAGGAGGCAACAAGTGGTTGATGAGGGCAGTGGATGACGACTACACGAACTTTAGTAGTGTTTAACAAGGTCCCTCATGGTAGGCTTATTCAGAAAGTGAAGATGCATAGGATTCATGGTGAGTTGACAGTTGGATAGAAAATTGCCTGGCTCATAGAAGAGAGTGGGTAGCGGTGGTGGAAGGCTGTTAAGCAAGCTGGAGGCCCATGACCAATGGCAGCGATTGGTATTGGGTGGTCCAAGGGGTAACATTTTCCACAAGTGGGCCCTGGGTATATGGAATGAACTGCCAGAACAGAGAGATGGATCTTCTCTTCAAGACCTCTGGTCCAACATGGGTACCAGTGTTGAGAATAGGGATGTTCATTGAGATTCTACAATGTGATAGGACTCCACCCAAGAAGTCCTCGGGCCAACTATATCCATACTGACCTTATTGCCCATCTACGACAATCCTATTTGCCTCCACTAGGACAACATTCTTCTATAGGATTGCAGAGCTTTGATCTGACATTGGTAAGCATGCTGTTTAGCACATGTAATCCTCTACTGCAGCTTCACAAAGCTCGCACCTCATGTTTATAAATGTCTGATGCTGCTTGCAGCATGCCTTGTACTCTTCCCTGAAAAAGGGTCGATCCAAGTCTTCGCATTACCCATCTGGTTACTTAAATGCTGCAGCTGATCATAGCAACAAAACCACTTAGATGAGAAAATTCCCAATTCACCATCATCAAGTTGGAACACAACTGGTCACGAGCCTCCAGCTTGATTAACAGCCTTCCACCACCGCTACCCACTCTCTTCTATGAGCCAGGCAATTTTCTATCCAACTGTCAACTCACCATGGATCCTATGCATCTGCACTTTCTGAATAAGCTCACCATGAGGGACCTTGTGAAACACTTTACTAACGTCTGTGTAATCATCATCCACTGCCCTCATTTGTAGGAGATAGCCCCAGACCTCTATTTATTTGGTACAGAACACCATCATCTCCCACGTTTCGTCTATCCCTCCAATGTGTCGCGTTAGCTCAGTGCTGCCAGGATTCAAAGGCAGGTGCACTGGATGATGCAGATCAAGAGATTGCTCGAGAACAGTGAGAGATCTGCATGCAGCAAGTCAAGGACGTCAACATTCCAGATGTACAGACCAGAGGCCTGATCTTCCAAACAAAAAAGCTGCCAAGTGCCTACCACCTCTATAGCTCTGAAATGCAGGAGGATAAACATCAAATTTGTGCATTTTATGGGAAGTGCAAAAATCACAGCTCAATGAAAAACAGTCTTTTATTAGAAGGTGACAAACAGGTGTAATATAGTACATTCCACACACCTTCACATCTGTTCTCTACATACCCCTATGCACTCAATACTCAGAATACAAGATAAAGAAGTCTGAAACTTTTGCCTCCAATCATCTTTAAAAATAATTTGAAGGGGTCTCCGATACAGACGGCATTTTAAAACTGTCCAGAAATATAAGAAATTGTAACCAATTTAAAACAATAGCCAATGTCACACTAGAAGTAAAAATTTTAATGACATGAAGCCATTTGCTAAACTTTGAGTTGTTTCATTAACTGAGCAGTGTGGAGACCTACATGCCAGAACGAAAATCTATAGCTTGAGTGTTCAAGCTTGGATCAAACTGCTGCCCAAAGGTGATGTGTGGAACCTGCTGTCTTTGCACTGGAAGCGACCAAGACCAGATACAACTATTTGGCAAACTGGGGAAAATAATTAGTAATAATTTACATATTTATAAATTACATGGACTTTCCAAGTCTGGAATAAATTTAAAGGTGAAAGTGGATCAAAAATATGGACTGTAATTGAAAATGCCACTAAGATTTAGAAGATTTTTCCTAAAAATGTTTTTTTTAAACAGTAAACTGCTTGTGGAAGTAGTTCCATGCTTGATCGAACATTCCCCATGGCACGCTACCAAGGCTTTTGCAGCTTACTACAGATATTAGACAGACTGACTATATCCACTGGAGGGTATTCCATGCATCAGCCAGCATTGCAATCAAAGTGCAGAGATGTGTCACAGAGAATCACCAAACTAAACACAGAAATACAACTATGTGCCCCAACCACCAACTTTGACCTGGAGCCTTCCTCAAACAAGTCCTGGAATGGGACAGTGATAGTCCGTGAGGCTGTCCATTTGCAGACCCAAGCGGTACAAGTCAAAGCTAGGCTGTCCTGCACATTCACCATATTTAGTCACTTCACTTAAAGGATAAACTATCATTATAGGAGTAGAGATGACATCAGCAGAGTGGATGGAATCTGCAATTGTCATATATTTGCAGTTTAGCATGGCTGCAGTAACATCAGCATTTTCACACAATGCATCACTGCTCTTGTGTACCCCAGGAGATGTAATCAGGACGGGTAGCTGCATGATATTCATCAATAAGCTGTTGGACAATCTCCCGGGAATTATCCAGTTCAGAAAAGTTCTCCTTAAATATATCCTCTTTGCGAAACTGCTCCAGGAATGCTTCCCTTTTGCGGAGTTTGTCGTACTGTCTGCTGGTTCTCTCAAACAACTGTGGGGTCAAGAAGAAGACTTAAAGCCATGACATTCAGTACATTACATAAATGTGGTATGTAAATTCACAGAAATTTCTTGGATGGAATATTTTAATGTTAAAAGCCTTATTTAATACTCCGATGATCAATGTTGCCAAATAAGACCACAAGACGCAAGAGCAGAATTCAAACATGCACAGAGTAAAAGAGTGGATGTTGGAAAACAACAGTGGAGAAGTGCTAAACCTAAAGAAATGATAGAAGAAATGAATAGGTATTTTGCATTTTTCTTTACTGTGGAAGACACCAGTGAAGTGTCAGAAATTTGAGAGTCAGGGGCAAAAGGTAGTGTGGTTGGCTATCATTAAGCTGAAGAGGCAAAGTGGATGCATCACCTGGTCCAGATAGACAACGCCCCAGAGTTCTGAAAGAGGTAGCTGAAGAGGTTGCGAACTCATTAGTAGTGAGCTTTTAAGAATTGTTGGGAGCGGTTCCAGGAAATTATAGGCTGGTTGGCCTAACTTCAGTGGTTGGCAAGAATCCAGTCTATTATTAAGGATGAGGTTTCAGATACTTGAAAGCTCATAAAATAGGCTGAAGACAGTATTGGTGCCTTCAGGGGAAATTTTGCTTGACAAATTTATTGGAATTCTTAAAGTAATGGCCAGGATAGACAAAGAAGGGTCAATGGATGTTTATTTGGATTTTCAGAAGGCCTGTGACCAGATGCCACATATGAGGCTGTTAAGCAAGATAGGTTCTCCTGGTATTATGGAATAGGTACTAGCATAAGTAAAATGTAGTACACAAGTACTGGAGAAGCTTGGCAGTGGGAAGCAATAGGCAGTTAAATATTTTGAAGGTGATGGGGGCGGGGCGGAAGGCAGGAAAATGGGGGTGAGAAGAAAAATACATCAGCCATGATTTGAATGGTGAAGCAGACTTGATGGGTCGAATTGGAATTGACTTTCCAATTCTGGAATGAGTTTAAAGGTGAAAGTGGATCAAAAATATGGACTGTAATTGAAAATGCCACTAAGATTTAGAAGATTTTTCCTAAAAATGTTTTTTTTT
This sequence comes from Narcine bancroftii, assembly GCF_036971445.1. Lineage (NCBI taxonomy): Eukaryota > Metazoa > Chordata > Chondrichthyes > Torpediniformes > Narcinidae > Narcine > Narcine bancroftii. Next base: position 82,399,585 of record NC_091480.1, read on the forward strand.
AAAAACAGTAAACTGCTTGTGGAAGTAGTTCCATGCTTGATCGAACATTCCCCATGGCACGCTACCAAGGCTTTTGCAGCTTACTACAGATATTAGACAGACTGACTATATCCACTGGAGGGTATTCCATGTATCAGCCAGCATTGCAATCAAAGTGCAGAGATGTGTCACAGAGAATCACCAAACTAAACACAGAAATACAACTATGTGCCCCAACCACCAACTTTGACCTGGAGCCTTCCTCAAACAAGTCCTGGAATGGAACAGTGATAGTCCGTGAGGCTGCCCATTTGCAGACCCAAGCGGTACAAGTCAAAGCTAGGCTGTCCTGCACATTCGCCATATTTAGTCACTTCACTTAAAAGGATAAACTATCAATATAGGAATAGAGATGACATCAGCAGAGTGGATGGAATCTGGAATTGTCATATATTTGCAGTTTAGCATGGCTGCAGTAACATCAGCATTTTCACACAATGCATCACTGCTCTTGTGTACCCCAGGAGATGTAATCAGGATGGGTAGCTCTTTAGGTTTAGCACTTCCCCAGTGTTGTTTTCCAATTTCCACTCTTTTACTCTCTGTATATTTGAAAAAAACTTTTGGCATTACTGTCTTGCTTAGTTTCACATTTCATCTTTTCTCCCCTTTTCCCTGTCTTCTGTTGATTTATTAAAAGCTACCCAAACCTGTGGCTTCCTGCAATACTGTGATCTGCTTTTATGCCCTTTTAAATGTTTATTCTTCTTTGGGAAGAAACAAGCCTGTTACTTCTGAATTCTTCCAGAAGCATCAGCCATTGCTGCTCTCTGCCTTCCATGCTAGAGTCATCTTCAGTCAACTTTAGCCAGCCCTGATCATATACTGTGGTAAGTGTTTTCATACTGACAAGGATTCTACTGAGCTTTGTTTCTATACATGTAAAAATTTGACAACAGTTCTAATACTTCTGCTTGGAATGCATTCTTGAAACAACAAATTACACAACACTTATCCAAATGATCGCTAAGTGTTGTCATTTGTTGTTTATACCCACAGCTAGTGGTTATGAACTTTTTGTATCGTACGACACACCAGCATAGGCACCTGCCTTTCATCTGACTGGCCCCACAGTCATCCAGCAAATGCCTGACTACAATGCGATGGTCTCCAGGGAGATGATGCAGCACCAGCCTGAGTAGGAAACCTTGGACTGCTGAATGCAAGGTGGCACGTCAGAGGATCAAGAAAATACAAAGACATCCTTTGCCCATCAAACCTATGCTAGCTCAGGCTTTGACCTGAGGTCAGACCTAGGCATCTCAGGCTCAGACCAAGGTTAAAGTTACGATTTGTTTTACCTCCCCACTTTCCACAACTCTATTTATCAATTTGTTATTCAGGTTTATTTCTTCTTCAGTTTGGGTGTGAATCACAAGAACAAGTTCACACCTCTGTGCCAAGGCACCGGATTTCTAGGTATAGTAGCCCAGAACTTTGAGCCACGTTGCCATTCCAATGAAGGCTTATGCCAATGCCAAGAGTTCTCCCTTCTGCTGAGATTTAAACTACTTCATTCTTTGTGATGTGGGTTCAGATATTCAATGTTTCCTTGCAACATGCTTCAAAAGAATGGGTAGGAGAAAATGGAACTTAATCCGCGGACTGTAAATTTGGCATTAAAGCTAGGCCATAAGACTCAAACAGTGCCAAAGCCACTCAGAAGTAAGCTGGCCAGTTGCAGAAAATGGAAATCTACAGCACAGTTCAGGCCCTTCATCCCACAATGTTGTGCTGACCTTACTATCTATTCTAACAACTGCATACCCTCCATTTCATCAGTACCTTTACCTATCTAATAGTCTCTAAAAAGATCCAATTGTACCTGCCTCCATCACTGTTGATGGCAGCATATTCCATGCACCCACAATCTTTGTGAGACCAACTTACTTCTCGCATCCCCTGTACTTACTGCCAAACACCTAAAAACTATGCCCTCTTGTGTTAACCATATAGACCTGGGAAAAAGCCACTGACCATCCACTCAATCAATGCTCCTCATCATCCTTTACACCTTTATCAGATCACCCCTCATCCTCCATCATTCTCCAATGCAGGCAACATTCTTGTAATTCTCCTCTTCACCCTCTTGGTAACATCCACAACTTTCCTGTGATAAGGTAACCAGAATTGAACAGAATATTCCAAATGGGATCCAACTAAGGCACATTACCTCACAGCTCGAACTCAATCCCATGGTAAATGAAGGCCAACACACCTTCTTAAAAACTCCATTAACCTGTGCAGCAACTTTAAGTGTTCACATGTTCACACTGATCAGTCTTCCCATTAAAGTATTCTGCCTTGAAATATGATCTACTGAAATGAACCACTTCACATTTTTCTGGATTAAACTTATCTGCCACTTCTCAGCCCAGCTCTGCATCCTATCAATGTCCCTCTGTAATGTCTGGCAAACCTTGAGACTATCAACAATTCTACCATCAACCTTTGTGTCATCTGCAAACATATTAACCCACCATTTTTTAACCAGGTCATTTATAAAAATAACAAAGAGATGGGGTCCCAAAACAGAACCCTCCGGAACACCACTGGGCATCAACTGCCATGCAGAATATGAACCATCTACAACCACTTTCTGCCTTCTGTGTGAAAACCAATTCTGTATCCACAAAGCCAGGGCTTCATGAATTCCATGCCTCCTTACATCCCGAATGAGCCTTGCATGGGGAACTTTTAAATGAAATCCATATACACTACATCCACCACATATCTTCAATGTTCTTTGTTACATCCTCAAAGAATTCAAATCAGATTCATGAGACACAATCTTCACTTGACAAAGCCATGCTGGTCAGTGAGCACTTTTTACTTTCTTTCCACTTGAAGGAATGGTATGTTTCTAATGACCAAAGAGCTCAAACAATTCTCTCTGATCAAGATTCATTGTCTAGTTGAGAATTTGTTTATAAAATATTATTTTCTCTGGGTCATTTATTTCACTTTCTGCTGTGGCAACTGTGAATGTGGCTAGAATGATACTGGAACTTACCGATGAAATGCTGGTGTGATTGGCCATCATAAGCCCACTAACACGATGAGCTGAAGGCAGGTAAGGAGATTTCCGTGATAATGCCACCTGAATACTGGCTGGGCCCCATGGAATGAAGTTGGCCAATTTCCGCTCTCGTATTCTTTGCAGACTCTTATGGACCTATTTGGGAAGTCAACCAAAAATTACTCTATGCATGTGAAAATGGAATCAAGTTATTTGAGGCAGTAGTGAGGAGGACTTCATAGAATGCAGCGGGGATAGCTTATTAAGCCTACAAGGGAACATGCTATCTTAGATCTGGATCTGTGCAATGAGACAGGTCAAATTAATAATCTTGTAATTAGGTATAATTTTACAAAAGGTTAAACAATAAAATCTGCAGTTGCTGAGGTTGAGTGCAATATATAAAAGAGCTGGAAAAACTCAGCAGATTATGCAGCATGGATTAGGGATATGCAGTAAAAGCAATGTTTCACATCTGAACCTTTTGTTGGGAATGCGAAAATACAGGTAAACACCTGAATTTTAAAAAGTGGGGGGACAGAGAGGGAGGGTGAAGAAGAAGGAGCACAGACTAACAGGCAAAAGATAATAGGTGGATACAGGTGGGAGGGTAGAAGAGAAAGAATCAGAGAAGTGATAGGAAGAAGAGGGTAGTTTCTGAGGACTCTGGAAGAATAAGGGGGCAATCATCTAATGGGGCTAAACTGCCAGCCTCCCAATAGAGGAGGAACAGATATGTTACTGATTATGGACAATTTCAAAAGCAACAGGCTTGTTGTAGTAACAGGCTTTAATTTTCCACATATGGAATGGGAAGTCCTCAGATCTAGAGACTAGGTGGGACAGAATTTGTTAACTACACATAGGAGAGTTTCTTGAAGCAGCACCTAGATAGCCCAAGCACTGGTAAATAGGCCTAGCCAAGTGATGAGAATTTCAGTGGGGGAACATTTTGGAACTCGTGATCACTTTTCCTTAACTTTTAAGAACATAAGAAATAGGAGGAAGAGCAGGCATTCGGCCCATTGTGCCTGCTCCGCCATTCAATGAGACATGGCTGATCTGATGAGAGATTCATCTCTAGCCACCTACCTTTCCCCATATCCCTTAATTCCCCAATTCTGCAAAAATCTATTCAATCTTGTCTTAAATATGCTTACTGAGATAGCTTGTTTCCATGGGCAGAGAATTCCATAATTTATCACTCTGGGAAAAGCAGATCCTCCAGCAAAGACCTAAAAGTTTTGGCCTTGTAGAAAGGTATTAAATTGGGGGAGGGCTAAACACAATAGATTAGATAGGAGTTAGGGGTAGTAAACTGGGAGCAGTTGGTATCAGGCAAGCCCACAACTAACATGTGGCAGTTATTTATGGCCTAGCCAATTAGAGTACAGGAGCTGCATGTTCCAGTGCGAAGGAAAGATAAGAATGGGAAGTTAAGAGAACTTAACTTGGGAGGTCACAAACTTCAAGAAGGAAAAAGGCAAATGTAAGTTCAGGAAGTTAAAATCAGATAGGACACTGGAGGAATACAAGAATTGCAGGAAAGTGGTCAAACAAGGCATTAGGAAGACCAAAAAAGACCAATAAATATTGTGGCGAGAAGGATTAAAGAAAATCTCAAGGCATTTTATATTTGTACTTAAAGCAAAAGGATGAACAGGGATAAGATTGGACCTCTCAAGGATAAAGGAGGGGATTTAGGCTTGGAGTCAGAAGAAGTGGAAAAGGTAGGTACTAAATGAGTACTTTGCATCAGTGTTTATAACAAAGAAAGACATGGACAGCGATATGGAGCATAATGTGAAAAATGCTCATGTGTTAAGACATTTTGCGATCAACAAAGAGGTGGTGTTGGGTCTTCTAAGGAGCTTTAAGGTGGATAAGTTCCCTGGGCTTAATGGGATATATCCCCAATTATTGAAAAAGGCCAATGAAGAGATGGCTGGGGTCTTGACAAACATCTTCGCATTCTCAAGAGAGGTTGCAGAGGACACAAAAGTGACTAAAGTTGTACCTTTGTTCATGGGAACAAAGGATAATCCAGGAAATAAAAGGGTCAATAAGCCTCACATATGTGGTTGAGAAACGATTGGAAAGGATACTTGGGATAAGATTTATGCACACTGGAAAGTCATAGTCAGATTAGAGATAGTCAACATGTCTTTGTGAGGAGCACGTCATGTCTTATCAATGATTGAGTTTTCTTATGGAGGTGACAAAGATGGTTGATGAAACTAGGGCAGCGGATGTTGCATTCGTGAACTTCAGTAAAGTGTTTGACTTGGTCTCTCATGGTAGGCTGATCAAGAAGGTGTAGATGCATGGGATTCATGGTGAATTAATAATATGGATATGAAATTTTCTGATTTACAGAAAACAGAGGTTAGTGGTGGAAGACTGTTATATGAGTTAGAGACCATGTGACCACAGGGATCAGTTGTGTGTGATATTTATATTATCTGGATGAAAAGAGGGTAGGCTAGTAAGTATGCTTAAAATACAAAGATCCTTTCCTCTTCCAGCCCTCCCCCACCCCTTTCCTTCTTTCCTCCTAACAGAGGAAAATAAAAAAGGAACAAGAAATTTTCTGGCGAGAAGGATTAAAGAAAATCTCAAGGCATTTTATATTTGCTCCTTTCTCAGCCCTCTGCTCCTTCCCCATCACCTCTAACCTCTTCTCTTTCCCCTCCCATCTGTATTCACCTCCCCCACCTCAGGAATACACCATTACCCAGTATTCTTTTTGAAGGCCATTTGATGCAAAACATTGACTCTCTTGCTTTGCACTTATGTTGCCTGACTTGCTGAGTTCCTCCAACACTGTGTGCTGCACCAGAAGATGCAGGTTTAAAGTGAGGGGTGAGATTTAACAGGAATCTGAGGGTAACTTTTTTTTAATAAATAGACAGAGGGTAGGGAGTACAGTAAAATCCCTGGTGTCCAGCACCTACAGGGATTGGTAGATGCCAGATAAGCAAGTTTTTCAGTTGCTTGAGACTCACTCTTACAATGCTTAACTAATACAGCTGCATTAAGAATAAACATCATAATTAACGAACCCCCCCCCCCAACCAAAGTTTACAGAGAAATCACTACTTTATTTAAACAGCTTCTACGAGCAAACTACCAAGGCACTCCGCTGGATAAATATTTGCTCCCATCTTCACCAAAGCTTTATGCGTTACTTCAGAGAACATTTACAATTTTAAACTTTATTTAAATTTTTATTTATTGTCATTCATCCATCTTATTTATTTATTTTCCTCTGGGTTTTTTTTGCCTGTTGTCTGAGGTTGCAAGTTGCTTGAATTCTGGATAACACGGGTTTTACTGAACAAGGAATGGGCAGCTAGAGGAGGTGGTTGAGGTAGATACTATTGAGATGTTTTTTAAAAATTGGAAAGATACATGGATAGGATCTTAGATAGGTCAGGTTTAGAGGGATCTGAGCCAAATGAAGGCAGGTCCCATTTTTGTCAGGGTGGGCCTGTTTCCACCATGTATGACAATGGCTATTTCTATGCAGGTCTGTTCCTTTATTCTTTCCAAGTCTGAATCTTTTGGCTTACCTGAGTAGGATCCACCTCTCCTTGGATAATATTGAGAATGGCAATGTAACAGTGATTGGTTTGTCTGTCTCTTCCAGTTGACACCATCACATTCTTTGGTTGCAGCAGTCTGCGCATGACATCCAGAACTGTTGTTTTACGTACACTTGCCACCTAAGGACAAAAGGTACACCAGTTTTAAAATTACAGGGTTGCCATTTGTCATCTCTCCCCTTTTAAAAGTAGCATACAATCACCAATATCCTCCCCCCCCCCCACCCCTCCCATGGTTAATTTATGTGTTACTTCAGAGAACATTTACAATTTTAAACTTTATTTAAATTTTTATTTATTGTCATTCATCCATCTTATTTATTCTCCACACCATTTGCCGGCACTATTCCTAACTCTCTTCCTTGATCCTGTAAATGACTGAAAAAATCTTAGTCTCTGACTTGGCCCCATAGTCTTCCAGTGTGGAGGGTAATTAAAGACACTAAGTTGCAACCAGTTTTGCCTTGCACTACACATGAAGCTTGCAAATACATGATCAATATTCACTCCAAAATGTAGTGGACACAGCCCAGGACTTCACATACTGATGACACCCCAGTCATCCTCCTAGATTTTCTGGAACCAACACACCAATGGCATCATGAAGAAAGCCTCTACTTCCTCAGGAGTTTGCGGAGGAGCTAGTGGAGTTGTTCAAGTGAACCGGTACGGACTTGAAGGGCCAACATGGCCTGTTTCCGTGCTGTAAACGGTTATATGGTTAATATCAAAAACATCCAGCACTGAAAAATGGCCATGAGGTGATCGTCTTCACTGAGAAGAGCAAACTCACCATTCCCATTCCCTACTCCTTAGGCCTGAAATAGGTCCAATTCAGTTTGAGGGTATCTATTAATACAGTTTTTCTCCACCACAACCAGAAAATCTCATACAGCACACATAGAGGACTTCAGACCACCATGGTAACTAGTATGAGAAGGCAGTGAATACAGCAGAAGATACACAAGGAGATGCACTGTGATGAGATTATGTGGAAGGATAAGGCAGCAAATAGGGCAACATTGAAAGCGTAAAATTAAGGATTGAACTTGGCATACTTTGGAAACAAAATTGAAAAGGGGGGATGAATACAGCACCAAATTCTGTAAGAAAAATATTGATGATCTGGTGGCGCAGGTAAAAGTTGGCAGGTATGATATTGCAGCCAGCACGGAGTTGTGGCTGAAAGATGACCAGAGTTAGGAAGCAAATTGGGCGGCACAGTTGGCATAATGATTAACGCCATGCCTTCACAGTGCTGGCGATCGGGACTGGGGTTCAAATCCCGTGGTGTCTGTCAGGAGTTTGTTCTTTCTCCACGTATCTGCGTGGGTTTTCCCTGGGGGCTCTGGTTTTCTCCCAATGCTTGAAATGTTCTGGGTTAATTGGGTGTAAATTGGGTGGCACGGATTGGTGAGCTAAAATGGCCTGTTATCGTGCCGAATGTCTAAAAAATTAAATATCTATGGATGCACAGTATATCAGAACAACAGGAAGGTAGGCAGAGGGGTGGGGTGGTTCTGCTGGTTAAAAATAGAATTCTATCTTTGGAGATGGGAAACATTAGATGAAACAATATAAAAGTCAGGCAGCATCCTAGGAAGGTAATGCATTGAGCCAAAACCATTCATCAGGACTGAGAAGAAAAAGAATTTTAAAAAGTGGGGTGAGGAGCACAAGCTGGCAGCTCGTAGGTGAATATGGGTGGGGGGGGGGGGGGGGCAGGAGAGGGGTGAAAGAAAATGCAAGCTAGGAAGTGGTGAGGTTGGAGGCAGAGGGGTAAGGAAGATGCACTCTGACAGGAGATGAACGTAATCATGGAAAGAAGGGAAATTGGGGAGTTAGAGGAGGATGGAGTGTGCGCGATGGGCAGGCGAGGGAAAAGAAAGGAAAGAGATGGAGCAATGGGGCCAGTGGAATCAGGAAAAGGTAGACAACAGAGTGGGGGGAGAGGGTACAAAAGATTGGAGATTGATATTGATGCCATCAGGTTGGAGACTGCCAAGATAGAATATTCAAATTTGCATGCGACTTCAATTTGACATTGAATTAGAGGCCATGTTAGTCATGGCAATAGGAGTTGGAATTAAAACGTCTAGCCACTGGGAGATTCTAGCTGTTGGGTGAACAGAACAAAGTGATCCCCCAATCCATGTTCGGTCTCCCTGATGTAGAGGCCACACGGGGAATGCCTGATGCAATAACCTCTTCAGATTCACAGCTGAACTGTCACCTCACTTGGAAGGACTGCCTTGAATAGTAGTGAGGGGGAGGTGGAGGTACAGCTGTAGCACTTGGTGATCGGTGGAGAGCAACAAGTGGACAAGGGAGTCAGAGAATGATCTCTACAGAAAGCAGAGGAAAGCAGTTGCCTGGTGGTGGCCTTTTGGAGGTGAAGAAACTTACGGAGAATGTTATGTTGGATTCGGAGGCTGGTGGAGTGGTAGGCAAGGACAAGGGGGACCTTATCCGTAATGTTGAAGGTTGGGGGGGGGGGGGTGGGGAAGGGGAGGGCAGAGGCGGGGAAATGGAGAATATCTCTATCAGAGCCTCAGTAATATCTCTCCTATTTCTTTCAACATTCTTTGATACACTCAGTAAGACCACGAAGAAATTATTGACTTTAGTGTGATTTAAGATCACAAGCACACCTTTTGTAGCGATTATGTTCCAAGACATCATTATTCATTTCTCTTAATTCCTTAGCTTGCATTATTCCCTCTCCCATCTCCTATGGCTCCACACAGACAGCTGCATTGATTTTTAAAAGGACCTACTAGTTACACTTTTGCTTTTAACATAATTGTAGAATCTCTTGGGATTCCTCCACCTTATTTGCTCTTCACTAACAAGAATATGCTCTCTGAACACTCCCCACTTCAATTTTATTTGCCCACGTTATGTCAGTTCTCAACTTCCTTTATTCTAGGGAAGAGAGACCCAGCACATCCAGTCTCTCCTTATAACACAAACCCTCTAATCTTTTTTGAATCCTCTCTAGTTTAATCAGATCTTTCCTGAAGTGTGGTTGAACAGCAACTACCTCCCAAGTGTGACCAAACTAATGTTTTGTACAAGTGTAATTGGCTGTATTATAGACCGCCCAATAGTCAACAAATATTAGAGGAGCAAATCTGTAAAGAGATAGCAGACAACTGGAGGAAAGTGAAGGTTGTGATAGTACTGGGATTCCCATACTGTAAAAGGGTTGGATGGCTTGGTTTGTTAAATGTGTTCAACAAAGTTTTCTAATCAATATATAGAGGTACCAACTGGAGAGAGTGCAGTACTGGATCTCCTATTAGGGAATGAGTCAAGACAGGTGACTGAAGTATGTGCAGAGGAATATGTTGGCCCAGTGACCAAAATGCTATTTGATTCAAATTAATTATGGAGAAGGATAGGTCAGGGCCTTGGGATGAGATTCTATATTGGAAGAAGGCCAATTTTAAGGAAATGAGAAAAGATCTAGAACGCGTGGATTGCAATAAGTTGTGCAAGGTACGTGGAGGACCTTCAAAGGTAAAATTTTGAAAGTACAGAGTTTGTATGCTCTCATCAGGATTAAAGGCAAGGCTAGCAGGCATAGGGTTTTCGAGGGATATTGGAGATCTGGTTTGGAAGAAGAGAGAAGCATTGAATTTGCCCATCGTTATTGAATGAAGATCTACCGGGACCAATGCCTGAAGAGGGCGCACAAAATCAGTGAACCGGTGCGGACTCGAAAGGCCAACATGGCCTGTTTCCGCTCCGTAAATGGTTATATGGTTATAACAGGTACAAGCAGCAAGAAGCAAATGAGGTTCTTGAGGAGAATAAAAAAATTCAAGAAAAACCTCAAGAAGGGAATCAGGAAGGATAAAAGACACATTGTCTGCCAAAGGAGCCTCATGTGGAGGATAGATCACATTGTTCCATTATTTAAAAAAGCTCCAAAACCCTGGAAATTATAGGGTAGTGAGCCTGAGGTCAGTGGTAGTTAAATTATTGGATGGTGTTCTAAGAGGTCAGATATACAATTATTTGGATAGCCATGGACTGATTAGGGATAGTCGACATGACTTTGCGTGTGGTAGGTCGTGTTTAACCAATCTTATAGAGATTTTTTGAGGAGCTTACCAGGAAAGTTGACGAAGGAAAGGCTTGTGGATGTTGTCTACGTAGACTTTAGTAAGACTTTAGACTAGGTCCCACATGGGAGGTTAGTCAGGAAGGTTCAGACACTAGGTATTCATGATGAAGTAGTGAACTGGATTTGACAATGGCTAGACAGGAGAAGCCAGAGAGTTGTGATGAATGATTGCTTCTCAGACCGGAAGCCTCAGGGATTGATGCTGGAACCATTGTTGTTTGTCATCTATATCAATGATTTGGATGATAATGTGGCAAATTGGATCAGCAAGTTTGCAGATGACACTAAGATTGCAGGCATGGTGGACAGTGAAGGTATTCAAAGCTTTCAGAGGGATCTGGACCAGCTGTAAAAATGAGATGAAAAATGGCAGATGGAATTTAATGTGAGGTGCTCCATTTTGGAAGGATAAACCAAGAAAGGACATACATGATAAATGGTAGAGCACTAAGGAGTGGAGTAGAACAGAGGGATCTGGGAATTCAGATACATAATTTCCTGAAAGTGGTGTCACAGTTAGATAGGGTGGAAAAGAGAGCTTTTGGCATATTGGCCTTCATAAATCAAATTATTGAGTTTAGGAGTTGGGATGGTACGGTAAAGTTGTACAAGACATTGGTGAGGCCAAATTTGGAGTATTGTGTGCAGTTTTGGTCACCTAACAACAGGAAAGATATCAATAAGTTGAAAAGAGTGCAGAGAAGATTTCCTAGAATGTTGTCTGGACTTCAGGAACTGAGTTATAGGGAAAGGTTAAACAGGTTTGGACTTTATTCCCTGGAGTGTAGAAGAATGAGGGGAGATTGATTGTGAAATTTAAAACTATGAGGGGATAGACACACTAAATGTATATAGGCTTTTTCTGCTGAGGTCATGGGTTAAGAGTGAAAGGGAAAATAATTTAGGGAGAACGTGAGAGGGAAGTTCATCACAAGGTGAGTGATGGGAGTGTGGAACGAGCTGCAAATGAAGTGATGAATGCAGGCTTAATTTTAACATTGAACAAGCATTCAGACAGGTACATGGATAGGAGAGGCATGGAGGTACATGAACTGGGTGCAGATCAGTGGGACTTGGAGAAAAAATTGGTTCAGCACAGACTAGAAGGGCTGAGAGGTCTGTTTCTGTGCTGCAATGCTCTGTGGTTCTATGTAACATGATATTCTGATTCTTGCACACAATGCCACTGTCAAATGGAAGTGTGCATACACCTTCCTCACCCCTCTTCCACATGCCTTGCTGTTTTCATGGAACTCTGTACCTGAAGTTTTTCAAGGGGATAACAAAGGGGAATGAAGGCAGTGTGGCATTTCACAAGGTCCCTTACGATAACTAAGGCACATGTGATCCAGGAAAAGCTGGCTAACTGGATCCAAAAATTGGTTTGGAGAGCAGAGAATCATTGTAAAAGGAGGGTGTTCTAACTGACTAATGACTACCTCGTACGCCGGGATGTTTGTTAGGACCATTGACTTTCTGATATCAATGGCTTGCTTATGAATGTAAAGTTATGATTAGAGAGTTTAGATGACTCCAAAAGTGATTATGAATATTGGGAAGGTTGTCAATACCATAGGATGAAGATCAGATGGCAAGTATGTTGTCCTCACAAAGGTACCTGCATGGCAGTAAATACATGTCACCAGTAATTTCCATTTCCAATGAAGATCACGTTATTTGAATATATCAAATTTTCATCAAAATCTGTTCATCATCATGTACCATGCAGTAGATCCAAATTCCATAGGATATTGAGCCTAACGACAAGGCATTCTCATGATAAACCAATCAATGACTGTCAGATCATGAATCATTTAAGACATCAAGCAACACATACTGATTGATCTGTGGTAAGCGGAGTGTAGCCAGTCATAAGAAAATGTAGTCTCGGAGTGGGAATGAGGGATGCGATCAGTCCAATCAGATCATTGTTCATGTATCCAGGGTACCTCAGTGTGGTGGTACTTGCAGACATGATGGTGGATACCTACAAGAAAAGTCATAAAGCAAAGTCATATTGCAGCTAAAGTCAAAATATGAAGCATATTTCAAGCCTGTCATTGTAACTCATCGACAGGTTAACTCAGCTATTCTCAACCTTTTTAATAGCTATGACCGTCCTTAGGTCTCTGCTCAAAGTTTATGGGCCCCCTTCCCTGTGAATTGGAAATTTAAGAGACTCTTTGATAGGCATTAAAATTGCTACAGGAGCTTAGCAGGTCTTGCAACGTCCAAAGGAGATAAGGGGATAAGCAAAACGCAGGCAGGCGCCTGAACAAAATAGAAGATAGAAATCCTTCATCATTCCAAAGAGAAAAGCCCTAGCTCTGTCAACTTTACTTCATAGGAAACATCTCCAGTCCAAGAATCATCCTGGTAAATCTTCTCTGCACCCCCTTCCTATAATGAGGCAACAAGAACTGAATGTAATACTCGTGTGGACTAACCAAAGTTTTATAAAGTTGCAATGTTACCTCATGGCTCTTGAACTCAATCTATCGACTAATGAAGGCCAGCACACTAATGCGCCTTCTAATCACTCTATCAACTTGTACAGCAACCTGGAGGGATCTATGGATCTCGGCCCCAAGATCCCACTGTTACTCCACACTGCCATTAAGCAAGTTCAACCTTCAAAAGTGCATCATTTCACACCTGAAACCATTGAACACTACAGATCAGAAATAGCCTATTCAGCCCATCTAGCCTGCACTGAATTATTCTGCCAAGTTCCACTAACCATAGCCCTCCCATCGATATACCCATCTTAAATTTTTCTTAAATTATAAAATTGAGCCCACTTCAGCTGGTAGCTTGCTCAACAATCTTACCACTCTCTGCATGAAGAAGTTTCCCCTTATATTTCCTTTAAAAATTTCCCCCTTTACTCTTAACCCACGTCCTCTAGTTCTTGTCTCACAACCACTGTGGAAAAAGCCTACTTGTATTTACTCTGTCTATACTCCATCTATTCCTCTCAAATGCCACATCCAGATTGAATTCCATTTGCCATTTTTCCACCTAACTCCGCGTCATCTATATCCTGTGTTGTAATCTACAGCAGCCTTCTACAGTATCCACAACACCTCCAACCTCTAACATCTCCAAACATACTGACCCCACCCCCTCACTTCATTCGTCATTTATCAAAATCACAAGGAGCAGGGTCTCAGAACAGAATGCCACTAATGATTGACCTCCACGCAGAGTACATTCCATCAACTGCTACCTTTTGCATTCGACTTCTTAAGCACCCTATCAGTATGCATGGCAACCTTGAGAAATCCATGGACCCAAAGATCTCTGTTCCTCCATGGTATCGATAGAAGGGTCCAATTCTGGCTGGAGGTTTGTGACCAGTGGTGTTCGGCAGGGATTGGTGTTAGTGATTTACATAAATGTCTTGGGTGAGAAAGCAGATAGGCAAATGAGCATATTTGCAGAAGACACTAAGATTGGTGGAGCTGTAGCTGGTGTAGAGGGCTATTGAAGAATAGAAAAGGATGAAGATGTGGACAGAGAAATAGCAGACAGAGTTTAATCTGGACAAGTGTGAGATGTTATATCGGTAAATCAATTGCAAGGGGAGGTTACCAGGAAACTGATGAAGATCATGGATGTTGTCAACATGGATTTTAGTAAGGCCTTAAACAAAGTCCCGCATGGGAGGTTGGTCAACAACGTTCAGTCGCTCAGTATTCAGGGTAAGTTATTAAACTGGATTAAACATTGGCTTTGAGGAGAAGCCAGAGAGTAGTAGTAGATGATTGCCTTTCTGAATGGAGGCCTGCCACTAGGGGGTGTTCCTCAAGGATCGGTCATGGGTCCATTAGTCATCTAGATCAGTGGTTTTCAAACTGCCCCCCTAAACTCACATTCCACCTTAAGGAATCCCTATGCCATAAGTGCTCTGTGATTGGTAAGGGATCGCTTAATGTGGTATGTGAGTGGGAAGTGAAGGTTGAGAACTAGTGCTCTTGACCCAATGAAATACATTGCTTGAGAAAAATTGTCTCTCATTGCCCATTTATGAAACTGTGCATATAATGAGTCAATTAGGTATGATTAAAACAGTGGTTTTCAAACTTTTTTCTTTCCATTCACATACCACCTAAACCAATTAATCACAGAGCACTTATGGCGTGGGGATTGCTTAAGGTAGAATGTGTGTTTGGGGGGCAGTTTGAAAACTACTGATCTAGATGACAATGTAGTAAATTTGATCAGCTAGTTGGCAGATGACAAAGATTGGAGGTGTCATCAACACCAAGGAATGTTTTCAAAGCTCAAAGCTGGATCTAGACCAGCTGAAAAAATAAGATGTGAAAGGCAAGTATGAGAGTTTGCACTTTGGTGGGACAAACCAAGGTAGGACATACACAGTAAACAGTAGAGAACTGAGAAGCGCAATAGAACAGAGGGATCTGGAAATACAGATACACAATTCCATGAAAGATAACCAATTTTCCCTTGCAACCGCTGCAATCGTGTCTGCCTGTCCCGCATCGGACTTGTCAGCCACAAACGAGCCTGCAGCTGACGTGGACTTTTTACCCCCTCCATAAATCTTCGTTCGCGAAGCCAAGCCAAAGAAAAGAAAAAACAGGTAGATAGGGTGCCAAAGAGAACTTTTGGAACGTTGGCCTACATAAGAGGACAAAGTATAGGAATTGGGATGTTATGGTGAAGTGGTAAAGCATTGATGAGGCCAATTTTTTAAGTACTGTGTGCAGTATAAATCACCTGACTACAGGAAAGATATCAGTAAGATTGATAGAGTTCAAAGATTTACAAGGATGTTGCCAGAAATTGAGTTACAGGGAAAGGTAAAACAGGTAAGGACTTTATTCCTTGGACCATATAAAATGAGGGAAGTATATAAAATTATTAGGGATACAGAGTAAATTCAAACAGGCATTTCCCACTGAGATTAGCTTAATCAAGAACTTAAGACATGGGTTAAGGGTGAAAGGTGAGGTGTTCGGGGGAACATTAGGGGAACATCCTCATGCAGAGAGTAGTGAGAGCGTGGTAATTTGAATGGGAGGGGTATGGATGGCTATGTTCCAAGTGCAAGCCAATGGGACTAGTCAGAATACTTGTTTGGCATGGAGCAGATGGGCTGAAGAGCCTGTTTCTGTGCTGTTGTGTTCTATGGAACATAGTTTATGGAAGGACTCTTAAAATCATTGATATGCAGAGGGATCTGTGGCTCATGTCCATAGATCCTTATATGATATGCCAGCCTTGATTGGGCAAGGCATTGAGTATAAAAATAAGGAAGTCGTGTTACAGCTTTATAAATTTGGTAGGCCACACTTTGCAAGTGTATTAATTCTGGTTGTCCCATTATAGAAAGGATGTAAAGGGTTTGGAAAGGATACTGGAGAGTTTTACCTCAATGCCTGCTTTAGAGGGAACAAATTATGGGAAGAGGTTGGACATACTTACATCAGAATCTTTTTCCCAGGGTAAAAATACTGCATATTAGAGGATGTGTTTACAGTGGAGATAGAGATATTGAAGGAGTTTAAAGAGATGTGCAGAGCAAGTTTATTTTATACAGAGTGGCATGCACATGAAATGGGCTTCAGGGGTAATGGCGGAAGCAGATAAAATAGTAGCATTTAAGAGGCTTCTAGATAGTCACACAAGTGTGCAGGGAATTCAGGGATATGCATCATGGCAGAACGCAGTTATAGTAATAATTGGATATGAGGTTCAGCGCAGACATGTGACCTGTTCCTGTGTGTTGTTTTATGTTACCACATACCAGTTTTGATATATAAATGAGTATCCTGCTCCACTTAAATTATGCTTACACTTTAACTTTTCACCTATGTCCCAATTCCATCTACATGAAGCAATGCTTTACAATCTAGATAATGAGTATTAGTTTTTACTTACCAATTGGTTGATCTGAGAAAAGGAAGGGTTCTGAATATGAAGCCTATCTGTGGCAATCCGATTTAGTGCTGTGTTGTCAAGAACAACCTTTTAAAAAAAACAGCACCTCAGAACTCAGCCCAAGACAGCAATCCATTCTGCAGAGAGTCATATTACGAAGTTCAAACGTTGCTGTTGGTTTACTTACCACACAGTCTGCATTTTGAGTTAGTCTCTTCAGTGTCAACAGTGAATTATAAGGCTGCACCACCACATCACTCATCTCATCTTGATTTGGGAATACAGAGTATGTCTGAACCAACTTCTTTGGGTACCTTCAGAGATTTAATATAAATAGGTCTGTAAAAGTCTGAACAATTTAGAATGGATAGATTTTCAAACTCAGTAAACAACACTGGTTTTTCTCTGTAAACATTTGTAGAGAATGAGAAACTCAAATAAATTAGCATTAATAAATAGTATTGGAGAAACTAAAGCAGCTCAGATAATAAATCTTTTTGACTCAGATTCCAATTGCTCTGAAGGAGAAACTTTCAAATTCCGTAGAATTTATATACTTAACCCTAATGGCGGCAACAAATGTGAAGCTAATATTTATGCAAAGAGGAGTTTTAAAAAATAAACAGCACTAAAAAAAACAGACTGGGTTCAGTCAATATGGATTTAGAAAATGAAAATGTTTGACAAAAATATAAAGGTTTATTCACCCAAGTTTGTGATGAGAAGGATAAGGGCATTTAATTGATATGGGCTTTGATTTTAAATAAGTCACTACCCAGATTATTAAACAAAATGAGTACAAATGGTATTGAAGATAAACTAATTAATAGGCAAAAACGATGAACAGCAGATCGGGCAACCTATGGAGGCAGATGAATGGCTGTTGTTTCAGGCTGAGACCCTACATCAGGGCTGGGAATGTAAGGGAGAGAATGCCAATATAAAGAGGTGAGAGGGAGTAGGAGGCAGGATCTGGATCTAGTCATTGTTGGGGTGTCTTTGGGATCATTCATTGGAATCCACTGTTCACAAGTGATCGAATGATGCAAAATTCAGTCATGGTATACATTAAAAAGTGCAGATGTTAGAAATTTAAAATAAAAGCTGAACTAAAAAAGGACCAACCAGGAACTTTCACTCCATTTCTCTTCCCAGATGCATCCAAGCTGCTGGATATTCCAGCATTTTCTGATTTTATTTTGGGTCACAGGTTTCAGGGTGACAGACAGGGTAGGTATAATAAAGATTAAATACAGTGATAAAGATGTATAGGATATTCATCTGGAAGATACGGTTTCAAAGAACGGAAATGAGCCCTTTGGCTCAACTCATCTGTTGGCATTTGGGGAGAATCCCATTTGACCATAAGATAAAGGAGATTAGAACCATTTGGCCTGTTGAGTTCATTCCACAATTTCATCATGAGCTGATCCATTCTCTCATTCAGCCCCACTCCCTTGCCTTCTCCCCATAACCTTTGAAATTCTGACAATTCAGATACCTATCAATCTCTGTCTTAATTATACCCAATAACCTGGCCTGCACAGCTGCCAGTGGCGGCAAATTCCAGAAGATTGAATTAAAAACTCTTCATGAATCTAGAGGCGCTGGACCTCAGAATTCTGTACCTTCTGCCTGAAGGTAGCAGCGTGAAGAGGTCAAGACCAGGGTGATGGGGATCCTTTAAGTCATCTGCCTTCTTGAAGCAGCATCTCACATTGATGCATTCAATGACAAGAGTTCCGTGCTTGTGATTTCCTGGACTAGGTTTGCAACTTTCTCTTGCCTTGTGCATTCCTGGACACTTAACTTACTAACCGAGAAAGAACTGTGATGCAACCCATCAGTATACTATCCACAGTACAACTATAGTATGTAGAAACATTGGTGTGCTTTCCTCACAGTTGCTTCAATGTGTTGGCTCCAGGAGGTTTTCTGATATGTAGACTCCTCAGAACTTGAAGGAACTAAACATCTCCACCATGCCCCAGCAGTGAAGGTGTCTGAAGCGGTTCAGTACGTCATCAAAGATGCTCGTAAACTTCTACAAGAGTATCGTGGAGAGCAGGCTGGCTGGTTGCATCACTGCCTGGTAAGGACGCACCAACTCTCAGGACAAGAATAAATACCAGAGGGCTGTTAACTCGACCTGAAACATCACAGGTAACAGACTTCACTCCATTGAGGACATCTACAAGAGGCGGTGTCTTAAAAAAAATGCAGCCTTTGTCCTCAAAGACCCCCACCACCCAAGCCATGCCCTTTTCACTCTGCTACCTAAAGACAAGCACTCAGTGGCACAAGGACAGCTTCTTCCCCGCTGCCATCAAATTTCTGAATGATCAATGAACCAAAGACACTGCCTTGCTGTTCGTGCACTATTCACCAGCGTTGTCTCCGCTCCATCCTCAACATTCATTGGAGTGACTTCATCCCTAACATCGAAGTACTCGAGATGGCAGAGGCCGACAGCATCGAATCCACGCTGTTGAAGATCCAACTGCGCTGGGTAGGTCACGTCTCCAGAATGGAGGACCATCGCCTCCCCAAGATCGTGTTATATGGCGAGCTCTCCACTGGCCATCGTGTCAGAGGTGCACCAAAGAAGAGGTATAAGGACTGCCTAAAGAAACCTCTTGGTGCCTGCCACATTGACCACTGCCAGTGGGCTGATATCGCCTCAAACCGTGCATCTTGGCGCCTCACAGTTCGGCAGGCAGCAACCTCCTTTGAAGAAGACCGCAGAGCCCACCTCACTGACAAAAGACAAAGGAGGAAAAACCCAACACCCAACCCCAACTAACCAATTTTCCCCTGCAACCACTGCAACCGTGTCTGCCTGTCCCGCATCGGACTTGTCAGCCACAAACGAGCCTGTAGCTGATGTGGACATTTACCCCTCCATAAATCTTCGTCCGCGAAGCCAAGCCAAAGAGAGAGATTCTTATTTTATTTTTTGTACTAATGTCATGAGATGGTTATAATATGTACATTTGCTCTATGATGCTGCCACAAAACACCGAATTTCATGATTTGTTAATGACAATATATCCTGATTCTGATTATTATCCTCTGTTGTCTTGGTGCAAGGATAGGTGAATTAAAGTGGATTCAGGTCTTTCCTGAGACAGGAGTTGATTTGCTCCATAACCAATGTATCAAAGTACTTCATTGCAGTATGATGCATCACAGAAGATGCAAGTGTGAGATTCCTGCAATATGGCAATCATAATTTCTGTCAATAAAGAAAGATGTTAAGACTTGCCTGCTGCGCTCAAATATTCCAATTCCAATCACACTCCAACATGGAAATAGAGAGAGAATCTCATTCTTCAACTGTTTTATTCACAAGGGAATGTTACTCACCTGTCGTTTAACTTCTCCAGCAGGTAGGAACCCAAACCAGAACCTGTCCCACCAGCAATGGAATGACATAGAACAAAGCCCTGCAGGATTTAAAAAAAACCTTTAAACTCCATTTAAATAACTAATTTTAAGGAATTAATACAAAGTTGAGATCCAGATGACTGTTTAAAGAATAGATTACACACTTGGAGAACAAGACAATCTCCATAGAAAGTGCATTTGTAACTGAGAACGTGAAGTTAGTGTTTGATCACAGGGAAAATAAACAACCATTCCCATTTAAGAAAACTGTGTATTCAACTTCCGCACACCTCATTGAACCACAGTTGTTTGGCTTGATAGCAATCTAAAATGAGAGATGTGCCAGCCCACAAGGATATTAATTTGTGGTGTGCACATGTCGGACCACATGATGGACCACAGTTTTCAATGGCCAGATCTGTTCTGAGTCTATCCCATTTAGAACAAATGAATACCACAACAAACAACAGAGTATCAATCTCCCACGTGAAGACAAGACTGTCTCCGTTTTCGTTATGTTTTCGTTACTTCTTTTAATGCTGTTGATATAGATGTATAAACAACAGATAGATTAGTGAAGACGAAATCAAGGAAGTTTTCCTAATGATGATTCATTTGCTCCCAGCTACAGGGAGTCTGGTAGCAGTGTCCCTCAGGATTTGGATGGCTTTGCCCCACGTGCTTTCAAGCTAAATTTGATGATGGACAATGAAGTCCTCAAATAATGTTCTACATAGAACATCGATTCAGATTTATTGTCAGAGTACATACATGACATCACATACAACCCTAAGATTCTTTTCTCTGCAAGGCAGAATTACCACTTGTCAGTGCAAAAAAAAACTGTACAGTGTATCCATGTAAACAAATAAAGAACTGTAAACATATTTAATGTTGTGGATTCTTGATTATTGCTGCTGCTCTCCGACGGCAGCATTCCCTGTAGATGTTCACCTATCAAAAAGTCTCTCAAAATATCCTATTGCACCTGCCTCCACTGCCATTGCCAATAGCGCATTCTATGCACCCAACACTCTGCGAAAAACATACCTTTTACTCTCAAACACCTCTGGCCATCACTGTGATCATTGTAGATGTTCCTGTCTTCTGTCATACCAAGGAGAAATTACCAAATTCACTCAACTATCCTCATAAATATGGTCTCCAATCCAGGCAACATCCTTGAAAATTACTTCTGTACCCCCTCCATAGCATCCATGTCCTTCCTGTAATGAGGTGACGAGAACCAAACACAATATTCCAAGTGCAGTCTAAGGTCTTACATAGCTTCAACATTATCTCACAGCTCCTGAAGTGAATCTCACAGTTAATGAAGGCCAACACTCCAGAGACCTTCTTAACAATAATATCAACCTGTGCAGCAGCTTCAAGTGTCCTATGGATCTCCCAGTTCTTCCACAATGCTCAGAGTCCTCCCATTAACACTATAAGGAACTCCATCAACCATCAATGACCCTTTGCAATCTCATCCTATTGTTCTTCATGTAGAATGCCTTGGGCTTTCTTAATCCTGTTCACCAAGGGCTTCTCATGGCCCCTACGAGCTCTCCCAAGTCCTTAAGCTCTTTCTTGACAATCTTGTAATTATCTAGAGCTCCATCAGTTCCTATCTACTTGCACCTCTTGTGAGCCTTTCTTTTCTTAACGACTTTCTACATCCCTTGTACACCATAGTTATTTCACCTTTCCATCCTTTCTCTGCTCAATGGAACACACTTGTGCCAAGTACCATGCAAATATTCCTGAACATTTGCCACATTTCTGCCACACATTTCCCTGAGAGCATCTGCACTGAATGCATGCTCCCAAGCTCCTGCCTAACAGTATTTTACCCCCTACTCCAATTGAATGGATTCTCAAATTGTCTATTCTTGTCCTTCTCCAGGTAAAGGAGAGGGAGGTGTGATCACTTTCTCTGAAATGTTCACCCACTGAGAGAAGTGATACCTGACCTGGTTCATTTCCCAATACAAGGTTAGGTGTAGCCACTCTGTTAGTTGTAGGGTATATAAGGAGGTAATTTCCTCCCTCTTGTTCCTGACTTTCACCCACACTGACTCAGTAGTTCTGATCTCCACACTACAAAAAGGATGTGGTAGCAATGGAAGGAGCACAAAAGAGATTTGTCAGGATCTCTGGAAATAAGCTACCACGGGAGCTCATAGAGGCACATACAATTACAATGTTCAAAAGGCATTTGGATGGGAATTTAGATAGGAAAATGGTAGAGGGATACAGGCTTAATGCTGGCACAGATCAGAGTTAACATGGACTAGCTAGGCTGAGAGGCCTGTTTCTGTGCTGTGTGATTCAATAAACATCCAAGAACAAATTCAAATTGCAGACTCACCTCCAAACTGTCACTGCCATCAGCCTCTCGATCAATAATATCAAAAATATCCTCGTGAATTTTCTCACCCTATGCAGAGCAAAATGACTTGATCATAACTATAAAAACAAAGAACAACTTTCCATACCAGATGACCAGACAAGTTAAACAGACATGTGGTGATCTTTCCCAAGGAAAATAAATCATGAAGAAATTTTTGGAACCCATCCAAGTCTTAGCCTTCCCAATCTCCTTTTGTAATTCCCTTAAACACGATGGTTTTCAAACAAACTTTCTCACTCAAGAAAAATATTAAATTTAGCCACGCGATGATTAAGGATAATTTACCCTCATGTAAGACACAAACGTGCTGGAGAAACTCAGCAGGTCACGCACCATCATTTTGGGTCTCGGCCCTTCGTTAGGCATAAGCAAATGGAGGCAGGCACCCGGAAAAAAAAGGGGGAGTGGTGGGGGAAGGACGAGGAGAGGAAGGAGTATAGGGTGTTTGTTGACAATCTTGTAATTATCTAGAGCTCCATCAGTTCCTATCTACTTGTACCTCTTGTAAGCCTTTCTTTTAATGATTTTCTACATCCCTTAGTTATTTCACCTTTCCATCCTTTCTCTGCTCAATGGAACACACTTGTGCCAAGTGCCATGCAAATATTTCCTGAACATTTGCCACATTTCTGCAACACATTTCCCTGAGAGCACTGAATGTATGCTCCCAAGCTCCTGCCTAACAGTATTTTACCCCCTACTCCAATTGAATGGATTCTCAAATTGTCTATTCTTGTCCTTCTCCAGGTAAAGGAGAGGGAGGTGTGATCACTTTCTCTGAAATGTTCGCTCACTGAGAAGTGATACCTGATCTGGTTCATTTCCCAATGCAAGATTAGGTGTAGCCACAGTGCATCTGTATATTGCACGACCCCAGCATCTTCGGAATTCCTTGTTTAACCAATTTACTCTTATTATTTATTAACAATGCTTTATGATCTATTACTAGATCTTGTACAGCTGATCCCTTTATTGGCTCTGCAACATTATTGGCTTTATTTCCCATAATTATCTCACACTCCCGTTATATCCTTCCCAGAATGTGGCTACATTTTAGGAATCCAGGCACTAGTCATATTGGTGTCTCCTTTCTCTGTAAAGCTTATCTGCACCTACATAAAACATCAATCCAGCCTAAATTGCTTTTCATTCTATACTGATTAAGTGCTACCCAATCATTTCCTCTTCCTACCCATCATTGCTTCTTAAAAGTAATATGTCCTTGAATATTTAGTTCTCAACTTTGATCTTGAAATTGTATCAGGTCATGCCTGCCCATCTTGACCTGCTTGATTATTTCATCTACTTTATCAGAAATGCTTCTTGCAAAATAATTACTCTTTTCGAGAAAATGTGGACTCTGTATTTGGAAGGTATGAATTTAGATGTTAAGTAATCTTTTATTTTTGTTTTGATTGGGGAATTGGTATATCGCAACTTAACCCACTATGATTTTATATAAATAATTTTTGCATGTATTTTAAGCTCCAAGAGGGGGGAGGGTAGTCAGGGATGGGATAGTGGGTTATAGGGGGTAGGTTTAGTTTTGTTTTTTTTTATATTTGTATTTTGTAAAATCTTAAATAAACTTCAACAAAAAAAAAGAAATGCTTCTTGCCATCAGAAACAAAAGGTTCTGTTTGCTTATCTGAGGTAAACTGCAACGATCAAATTATCTGATTACGGTTGCAATTCTGATATCTTAATTTTGTAGCCATTTTAAGCGGTACCCACCTGTGAGTAGCCACTGGCCCAGTTATTACCTGCACCCCCACCATGTTCAGACAGGTAGATGTTCTCAGGATTGTACAGATTGGCATAAGGTGAATTCAGGATGGAATGAATCACTCGAGGCTCCAAGTCCAATAGCACAGCTCTTGGGATATAATGCTCATCATCTGCCTAAACAAAGAGATGTTACACTCACAACACAGGGAAGAGTTATATGAAATGCAGTGATTTTATAAATACAGAAGGACTCCAAGTAACCACAGGCCATTGATTTATGCAGATTCTGCAACTTCCTCCAGCTTAGAATCCTTCTATAATTCTAACAACAAATTTTAATTGCTCTGTCCTGCCCAAATCTCTTCATTCTGGATGTCCACTCTATCGCCCCAGAGAGCCACCTTAACCTCTTCCACCTTATTTGATCAAGCTGCTGACAATATCCTGATCTTATTTGGTAATGCTCTTGTGAATCGTCTTGGGAGCGGAGCATTATATTGCATTAAGATGCTCTGCCTAAGGGGAAACTAGCTGTTGCACTTAGCAATATTCCCCAACTATTAACATGATTTAAAATACTGCCCAAACTGGCATACTTTATTTATCATATGTATCCAAATTTTGCATCAACATTTACAGGACAGTTTGGAGCTAAGAATTTTAGTGCATGACAAAAAAAATTACTGTAAACAACTTAACTGACTGAAAGCTGAATGAGTTGACATGGGTAAGTTGAGCCAAAGAGCCTGAGTTCCTGATAACCAAGATCAATTCTGAGAACCACTCACACAAAAGCCTGATTTTCAAGCTTCCTGAGGAACCCTTGTCACTGTTCTTCCAATCACTCTCTCGGAAACTGAGTCACTGGGTTAACATGGCTGAACACCATGTGGACCAGTCAGAACTACAAACACCTTTCACAAACCCCATCTTTTTTCTCCTTTGATGTATGCAAAATCACCCCATTTTGACTTGAGTCTTGATAAA
Organism: Narcine bancroftii; assembly: GCF_036971445.1. Classification (NCBI taxonomy): domain Eukaryota; kingdom Metazoa; phylum Chordata; class Chondrichthyes; order Torpediniformes; family Narcinidae; genus Narcine; species Narcine bancroftii. Next base: position 82,424,802 of record NC_091480.1, read on the forward strand.
AGGTCCCAACTTGAAATGTTGTTTTCTGACCATTTCTACCCATTAATGGTGGGTAAATGCAGGCTCAATTTTGACTTTCAAGAAACATTTGAATAGGCACAGAGACGGGAGGGATATGGCCTGGGTGCAAGTCAGTGGTATAAGGCAGAATTAATAGTCAAAACACAATGCCGGAGAAATTCAGCAGGTCAGTGTACTTTATTTCACAATACAGGCTTGAGCCCTTAAAGGTATGAGTAAAAGCCCAGGCACCTGCCCTCATTTTGCTCCTACTTTGATGAAGGGATCAACCCCGAAACGTTGGTTATGTATCTTTATCTTTGTACATTGTTTGACCTACTGAGTTTCTCCAGCTTTGTGTTTTTACTTCAATCATGATGTCTGCACTTTTGTGTTTTACTCTAAGCAGAAAAATAGATGAGCTGTCGTGTTCTATGGTTCTAATGCTGCTGTGTTCTTCTAGCAGCTCATTCTAGCATCTGCAATTTGTGTTTTTCAATACATCATGTGACTGAACTACTGAAAGTGAATGAAAGCTAGAACTTCAAAAGATGCTCCTTTGTTTCTGGTATTCAGTGACTGGAGGCTCCATACCTGGTAGAAGAAAACATCCTTCCGATCAGTTCCCTCGGTGGCAAATTCTTCAACAATACCTTCAGGGCTGATACCATGTTCCGCACAAAGCTGTTTCCAAAATTCAAAGCCAACTGTAAATACAGAAAGATGGCAATGAAGGTCACTCTCAAACATCTATGGATAAACCTGGGTGAAATTTGTCTTCCCTTGACCATATTTTTTTTTGGCAATGACATTTCTTCAGTGAATTTTGTCAAACCAAATATCTACCATCCCTCCATCTCCACAGTTGCTGCGTGACCCACTGAGCTATGAAGTCATACAGCACAGAACAGGTCCTTTGACTCCAAACAAGGTGGCATTCTGGGCAAGACCCATTTGGTCTATATCCTTCGAAGCTCTTAACTATAAATGTGTCCAAGTATCTTTTGAACATTGTTATTGTGCCTGCTTCTAAAGTTTGTCTGTCAGATGTTTCCAGATGTGGTCAACCCTCTAAGTGAAAAGGTTGCCCCTCAGATCCCTCCTAAATCCTTCCCTCCTAAATCCTTCCCTCCTCACCTTAAAGCTATGTATGCCCTCTAGTTCAAGAATCATCCACCATGGGAAACAGGCTGTGACCATTCATTTTATCCACGCATCTCAGGATTTTGTGACCTCTAAGTGCAACCCTCCACTTCCTTTACCCTTGGGAATAAAGACCCAGCCTATCCAACCTCCCCCTATACCTTAATCCTTCCAGACCCAGCAACATCCTGCCGAACCGCCTATGCATCCCTTCCAACTGCACACAAAGTGTGTCTCACCAAGGTCTTACACAGTTGAATCATGAGATCCTCGCTTTTGAACTCTTTACCCTGCCCAATGAAGGCAGGTATGCCAAGCACTTTCTTCACCACCTTATCCACCTGTTTCCACTCTGAAAGAACTGTGCACCCATACCCCTAGCTCTCTCTGTGCTACAACAGTCTCCAGGACCCTGCCGGTCACCATGCAAATATGACCCTGGTTTGACTTACTAAAGTACAACACCTTACACTTTGAGTTAAATGTCATTTGCCACTCTTTGTCCCTCCCTGCCCACTGATCTAGATTTAATTTTTTTTTTGTTTAAAATACTTGTATTGGTATTTAAAGTATAAACAATTAAATGGTGCAATTATACAATGTGCAACAAAATTAGAAAAAATATCAAATATGATCATAATTAAGGAATCCAGAGCACATTCTTAACCATATAACCATTTACGGAGCAGAAACAGGCCATGTTGGCCTTTCGAGTCCGCACCGGTTCACTGATTTTGTTCGCCCTCTTCAGGCATTGGTCCCGGTAGATCTTCATTCAATAATGATGGGCGAATTCAATGCAGGTGGAATCAGATAATAGCAAAACTATGAGCAAACAGATTGGCTGTCTGTGTATCAAAAATAGTAAAACTTGACAAAACTGAATTTAATAAAACATAACAACAAAAAAAGGGAAAAGAAAAAAGTTGAAAAATTTAAGAACCCCTTCCTCCAAACTAGGTTGAAAGTTGACGTATATGAATCAAGTAACACCTTCTTGGAGAGGGACAACATAGCGCCAAAATTCTAGAACACTAAATCTTAAGATTACAATAGTAGCCCATAAAATTTAATATTTGAATACTTGACAGCATATCTAATTTTTTCTGTATCTAAGCAAGACATAGTATTGTTTAGTCACTGTGGATGTGTAGGTGGGGTAATATCTTTCCATTTTATCAAAATTTCACGTCTGGCTATCAACAAAGTAAAAGATAAAAATTTTAAATTTAGACATACAGCAGGGTAACAGGCCATTTCAGCCCACAAGTCCATGCCACACAATTTACACCCAATTAACCTACACCCCTGGTGCATTTTGAATGGTGGGAGGAAACCGGAGCCCCTGGGGAAAACCCACGGAGACACAGGGAGAATGTACAAACTCCTTACAGACAGTGTGGGACTTGAAACCCCCCCCCCCCACCCCCGTCCCTAGCGCTACGCTAACCACTACACCAACCGTGTCACCTGTATCCTGCTGGATATGTAGCCCTCCACACTGCCCATTCCACCAGCCATTCTCAACCTTTCTTTGGCTATCCCCCCTCCCCTGGGCTCTGCTCAAAGTTTATGGGCCACCTTCCCTGAGAAGCAGTCAAATTTTGGTTTCCTCTGCTTTGAAAATGCAAAAATGTTATGTGAGGTAAAAAGAAAACTTTTTTTTTCTTAAATGTGCTATGACCCCTGTTGAGAATGGCTGTGCTACACCACTAATTTTCATCCACAAATTTATTAATCATTGCCATCCAAATTGTTAATATTGATGGCAAACAGTCATGGAGCCAGTACAAATCCCTGCAGCACGCCACTGGACACAAGCCTCCTATCAGAAAAACATCCTTCCACTGAACTTGTTTTGAATCCAACAGGTCAGCTCACCTTGGATCCCATGTAATTTAACCTTCCATACTAAATGGTCTTGCAAAAGCCACATTTACAATCCCCATTGCCCTGCCCTCCTCAATCCTCTATTACCTCTTTAAAAAGCTATCATATTTGTGAAACATGATCTGCCATACACAAATCCATGCAATATCCAATTAATCCCTGACTATCCAAATGCTAACAAACCGTCCCTCAGAATCCCCTCCAGCAATTTTCCAACTCTGACATCAAGCTCAGTAGCCAGTAGTTGCCTGGCTTGTCCTTAATGCCCTTTTTAAATAAAGGCACAACACTGGACATCTTCCATTCTTCTGGCACTTCACTTGAAGCCAAATATAACGTAAATATCTCAGCAAGCACCTCTGTAATTTCTTCCCACAAGGTGCTAGGATGCAATTCATCAGGCCCTATGGATTTGTCCAATTTAATAATGCTCCAAGACTGCCAATGCTCAAGATTCTTTTATTGTCATGTAATAAAACAGAGAATGTGATACAAAATTTTCATAAGACGGTCAAAGTTTCCCCATCAGCAGAAATTGCCTGGCATTCCTTACAGTCGGAAAAAGCAGGAGAGTTCCCCAGTATCACTGAGCGCCATGGATTTTCCTCCAATGCTCCCACAGCCTTCAGTCCAAACCATCAGCAGCTCAAGATCTAGGTCCAAATTGCCGACACGAACAGGAAGCCCTTGGCACCTTCCAATATATTGTATCCCTTCAGCCAAACTCAAGCCAGTCTCCAGCAGTCTGCAGCCTGGTTCAAGTCCCTTGACTTCACTTTCAGCAGCCCAGACTATGTGAGTTCCTTGCCTTGAGTCGCCAACAATTCTTCAGCCTCAAAGCCCCTCACTGGTCCGCTGGCATGGTCACCGTCCTTTGGGTTGTCTCCTCTGTTTCTCCTTCTCAAAACAGGGAAGAGGGGGGATGGTCTCCCCATTTTCCGGTGCCATGTGCCAGACCTCTGCTTCCCCAGAGTATGCAACCCCTCGTGGCTGCTGCCATACATAGGCCCCTCCATCTTGGATCCAGACCCCCCCCCAATACCACTTTCTAGGTAATTCTAATGATACAGATATCACCACTCATTTCCTTCAGCTTCTCAGCTACCACAGCAAAGACTAATGAGAAACATTTTGTTGGTTAACACAAAGATAGGAGGTCTTTGATGGGACCAATTCTCTGCCAAGCCACCCTTTTGCTCTTAATATACCCTTAGAATCTCTTGGTATTTTCCTTTAATCTGTTCGCCAGCTTCACTCAGGTCCTCTTTTGTTCTCTTGATTTCCCTCAAGCGTACTACACTTCTAAAACTGATCAAGGTATTTGTTCGAAATGGATTGCTAAATTCTAACACAAGCTTCCCTTTTCCTGATCAGTTCCTCAGTATCTGTCAACTACAGTTCCTTAAACTCAACAGTTCCTTAAACTTGCCCTTCACCCAATAGGAACACCTTTACAACATCCCACTTTCCAGCTATCTCCATTCTCATGTTATCAGCCTTGTCCCAAGGACTTCAACCTGCGGACGTTCTATTTTTCTCCATTATTGCTTTAAAACTAATGGTGTTATGGTTGCGGATCCCCAAGTGCTCCCAAGGTTCAGTGTTGCATCTGCTCCAATAAGACCTTCAATATATTGATTAAGGAAGCTCTCTTTAACACACAAACAAATTCTACCTTGACCAAGTCTTTCCAGCCTCCAAAAGGTTTTTTTTGGATGGGAGCAACTCGAGCTCCCCAGCAGATGCCACACAGACGAAACCCAACAGTCACTTCATCATAACAAGTGGCAATAACTAACCCGACCTTTTTCAACATCAATCACCAATTTTGAAGTCACTTTCAAGATGAAAAACTTGTCTGCTCCTCACTTTGCATAAAAACAAATGCCTTTTAAAGTTCCTACTTTCATTAATTTTCACTTTCCCTCTACAATAGTATTCCAATATCAAAACAGGTTTTCCATAAATTGTGAAACACAAGCTTGTACTAAAAGAAAACAAGTTAGTATTTCACTTAAACTTGCAAGTTAAGACCACCCCACTCCTACCAGCTTTCATTCAATTTCTTAGTTCTAACTGCACCACTTTCTGTCTAACACTATTGTTCACATATTTAATTCTGCCTTAAAAAGTCAAAGATTCTGCTCTTGAAGACAGAGACTCACAATTTAATCCTCCAACATTTTTTGCCTCATCTGCATCACATTTATTTCATGTGTTGTCAAAGCACAGTGTGATGCTGCAGATACAAGCGGATAGACTTCTTGTGAATATCAAGTGCAAGTCTAATATTTTCACAGGCAAAAATAAA